>NW_027411755.1:49778330-50378330 GCF_047663935.1 Musca autumnalis
AATCCACGACAGTTGGGTTCATGAAAAAATATTCTTTAAAAAATCCACGACAGTTGGGTTCATGAAAAAATATTCTTTAAAAAATCCACGACAGTTGGGTTCATGAAAAAATATTCTTTAAAAAATCCACGACTGTTGGATTTATGAAAAAATATTCTTTAAAAAATCCACGACTGTTGGATTTATGAAAAAATATTTTTTAAAAAATCCACGACTGTTGGGTTCATGAAAAAATATTCTTTACAAAAGTCCACGACTGTTAAGCTCATGAAAAAATATTCTTTAAAAAATCCACGACTGTTGGGTTCATGAAAAAATATTCTTTACAAAAGTCCACGACTGTTAAGCTCATGAAAAAATATTCTTTAAAAAATCCACGACTGTTGGGTTCATGAAAAATATTCTTTAAAAAATCCACGACTGTTGGATTCATGAAAAAATATTCTTTAAAAAATCCACGACTGTTAGGTTCATGAAAAAATATTCTTTAAAAAATCCACGAATGCTGGAATCATGAAAAAATATTCTTTAAAAAATCCACGGCTGTTGGATTCATGGAAAAATATTCTTTAAAAAATCCACGGCTGTTGGATTCATGGAAAAATATTCTTTAAAAAATCCACGACTGTTGGGTTCATGAAAAAATATTCTTTAAAAAATCCACGGCTGTTGGGTTCATGAAAAAATATTCTTTAAAAAATCCACGGCTGTTGGATTCATGGAAAAATATTCTTTAAAAAATCCACGACTGTTGGGTTCATGAAAAAACATTCTTTAAAAAATCCACGGCTGTTGGATTCATGAAAAAATATTCTTTAAAAAATCCACGACTGTTGGGTTCATGAAAAAATATTCTTTAAAAAATCCACGACATGAAAAAATGTTTTTTTAAAAAATCCACTATAGTTGGGTTAATTAAAAATATTTTATAGAAAATCCACGAAAGTCCATGAAAAAATCCTCAAATAATTCCATGCTTGAGATTCCGATTTTCCGTTATTATGTTTCTCCCTTGTAATCCTTATTCAAATGAGTTTCAAATATCCTTTGTGGTTAGATGACATCTTTTGTGTTGAAATATTTGTAGCTTTTTTTAACATTTAAAGATTTCTGTATTTTATTGTTTCCTTTGGGTGTTCTTTGTTGTTCAATGAACCCTTTCGTCATATATCCCTTTTTTAACAAGATAATGGTTATCTCCAAACAATAGCATTTGAATTAACAAATGAGGGATTAGACCGACACCATTGTCTGTTGAGAAATTTATTGAGAAAAATACCTCTTTAAAACTAGCCAGACAGACACGAAACTTGTTGACTCTGACACAATGTTTGATATATGAAGTGTTTTTTATTGGTTTCTTTTCTTCTTACCTACTTTTGGGTGATGAAAAACAAATGAGTGAGCTTTCAACTGCATTGTTAATGAATTACCTATCTTGTTGTACTGGGAGATTTTTTAACATGTTAATCTGCTGGTTTTCTTGAAAGGCTATTGTTTTCTATGAAACCTTCGGTTTAAAGGACTCCTTTGTGGTGTGTAGTAGACACTGTCTACTCAACAATATCTTATTTATTCCTTTTCCCAGGCATCCTTTTTAAACCCTTTGTCAATCATTTAATTTTCAGGAACATTTGTCGTATTCTTGAAGACATGACGAATTTTTACCGTGATAAAGTGCAATCAAAACTTTTATTTTTGCTCAGGGATAACTTTCAGTTCCTCGTCAAGCATATTTTTTCCAATTTTGCTGATCATCAACTATTCGACTTAAAAAACTCACGATATTTATTCCAAGATTGTGGCCAAGGATATTTTTGTTCGGGGTCTTAATAACCCCTTTGCATATTTGTAATGCAAAAACATATCTGAACTCTTAATTTTAACCATGAAAAATATATTTTATCTGCCTCTCTTGCACTCTACATATTTCCGAACATTTAACCAACCCCATTGATGTTGTCAAATGTTAAAGTGAACCGCTAACAACAATTAGTCGATTGTCAATGCTGTTGCATTATATCAAAGTGTATCTGATATAATCAATGTTATTTGTTAGTGTTATTGTTGCTGTCGTTTTTTGTACTCTTGTTGAATTATCTGATCTGATGAAGGCATCTTCTGCTGTGTGGAAACAAAAACTAGTATTTTTGCTCTCTTAACTGTCTTACTTCCTAGTTTAAAACATAGGAAGACTTTGGACTACAGGTAGACCTCAATAAGGTGAAAAGTTAGAATCCTTTAATCAAAATTATGTATTTGATTTAATGTCTTATACTACGAACAATAGTTTAAAACAAGAAAAAAGAATAATTCAAAAGTTCATACTGAACCTAGGGCGTCAATAAACTCTCTCCATCTTGGTCGGTCATTTGCTAGGACCTTTATTTGATTCCATGTCATGTTACGAGATTGACATTCGTTTCTAACCATACGAACCCATGTGATTCAAGGCCTGCCAGGTTTTCTGTGACCCAGGGGATTCCATTCAAGGGCTTGGCTGGCTATGTCGTTGGTTGGTCTACTCAGTATATGGCCAATCCATTGCCATTTGCGCCTACAGATATCATTGTCGATGGGCTTGCGGTTTGTTAGTGTAAGTAGCTGGGTATTTGTTACCCAATTTGGCCAGAATATGCGCAGGATTTGCTTTAAGCATTTATTATGAAATGTTTGCAGTCTCTTTCTGGTATTTTGGGTGGAGCTCCAGCTGGTGCAGCCATACAATAGCACCGAATTTACACTGCAGTTGAAGATGTTGAGTTTCGTTTTGGTTGAGATGTTGTTTGACCGCCAAATTCTGTGCATGGAGTGAAACGCATTGCGGGCTTTATTAATACGGTCCGTTATATCTTCATGGGATCCACCTTCTTTGCAAATAATAATTCCCAGATAGGAAGATAGCGTTTATGGTCCATGAAAAATATTCTTTGGAAAATCCAAATGGTAAATATATCTTAAAAAGTATTCTTTGGAAAATCCAAGCAAATAGCTCTGATAGCCCTAATAGTCCATGAAAACTTTTTCTTTAAAAAATCTAAGACAAAACATCTGCGGAAATTGGTACCAAGATGAACTAGTTCGGCATCGGAAACTCGTCGGTTATCTGGGTTACAGTAACTACAACGAAAAAAACAAAATACTCCATTTTAGGTATAGTGTTCCCAAATTCTTGTCAAGGTTCAAATTTTTGGTTTCTTCTGAGAGATTGAAAAAACAATTTTGGCAAGTTGTTTTGTTTTTATTGACTAACAACCACCACACACCACCAACCACAAAGCAGAGACAAGTTTTTCTCCTTATAATAATGCTTTTAATTTTGTATTATTGTAATAATACCAATTTACCGTTTCTTGTAATGATTTTCACTGTAGTTGTTATCGTCTTGTAAAGCATAGCAGAACAATATGAACTATTTGTACATACATGATGAGTCTTTCAGCACTAGGTTGAGATATTAGGTGTCGCCTTTATATCAAAGAAATTAATAAATTGTAGATGCGAACTATATCGTACAGCCAATCACTTAGTTTTTTCGACAACAAACGTATTGTTAGTTGTTGCGACGGTGGTAGTTTAGCGTAAAGCGTTTAGCTCTATTTCAGTCAGTCAGGTTGTTGTGGTTTGTTGATACAGTGTCAATGTGATGGTGATACGATATGAGACCATTCACCCAGATAGCATTTAGAAGACTGTTTTGTCAAAAATCACATTGAGGAGTCTTTTTAGAGTCCTTTTGGTGATCAAAAATTGATTAAGTCGCTTGTGTGATCAGAAAGGGACTCGAAAGTGACTCCCTGTAATGATTAAAAAGAGTTCAATTTAAAATACAACAACAAATGTGACAATTTTTTGTTATTTATTGTCACATTTTGATCATCTGGAAGATTGAAAAATGCTTAATCAAAAAAGGGTCATGCAGGTGTTTGAAAAGTGATTATAATTATGTATATTCTGATCATATTTTGAACAGTTAGGTGATTAAAAAATGATTGTTTTGTTTTATTTTTGTTTGGTTGTAAATAATTCTCATATACACTTTCTAAAAAACTTTGATATAAATGTAACGTATAATATAAGTGCATAGAGAAACACAACACATGTTCAGGTTTTGCCAAGTGAAATAAAGAAGCAGTATACTCACCGCGCAACATAAAGAATAATTAAAAGACATAACAAAGCAGAAAAGACAACAAAACAAAGGAAAGAAACAAAAAAGAATAAAGAAAATTTTCTTTTAATTTATTTCGTCTAATAAATGACTCCCTAAAGACTCATAAACGATTATAAACATGAACCAAAAAAGACTCGAAAAAGAGTCCCAAAGCAATCAACAAATCACCAATAAATGATTGAAATACGACTCGAAAAAGACTTTATATACTATCAAAAAATGGGCAAAAATGACTCGAAACTAATGCAGAGGAAGACTCATTTGTGATTTGCTTAGACGAGTCGCCTGAGGTTATGTTTTCCTACCGACAAGGGAGTCATTTATGATCAGAAAATGAGCTCATATTCCAGCTTTTTAATCGTGCAGTCGGATCAAAAAAGACTCGAATTTGATTAAAATTTTAAAAAAATGCTGGCTGGGCAAATGTAAACAAAGTTGAGAGCATTTACCAAACAAGAGAGGAAACATCAGAGCAAATAATGGGAATGTAGGGAAAATTAGGAAAATGATTTTGCATCTCATGTAAATCTTAAATATTTTTGAAAAAATAGTGGCTTTCGGATGGGTATAAAAAATTGCACATGTATCTTGTGTGAGGTACCTGTATAGTACGCAAAAACTACATCATGAACGAAAGTATGTAAAAATTCTTGAAATATTTTTGCCAGGGTAAACATCTGGTCAATGGTGGACTTGCCAGGTCTAAAGCCACATTGGTATGGTCCAATTATTTCGTTGGCCATGGGCTTTAGTCGTTCGCACAATATCCCTGACACTATCTTATAGGCAATAGGGAGAAGACTTATGTCCCTATAGTTGGAGCATACAGTCTTGTCTCCTTTCTTGTGGACGGGACATAGGATGCTCGGGTTCCAATCGTTGGGTACTCGTTCTTTCTGCCAGGTGGTGCTTACTATCTGATGAATTCACCTTATCAGCGTGTCGGCTCCGGTTTTGAACAGCTCGGCTGGTAAACCATCGGCTCCTGCTGCCTTATTATTCTTCAGTCGGTATACATTCAATACCATCTTGTGGGATTGGATCGGGAGGAGGAGTCCTTTATTAAGCAATTGGGCTGATAGAGTGGAATATGCTTTGGCTATCTGTTGTGTTTGCAGCTTACCGATGTTCAACTTCCGCGTTGTGTCTGTTCGTGCTTTACGACATTCCTGGTGATAGCATGGGTTCCTTGATGGAGGTCTCCGCTATCCATGTATGGATTTTGCGGCTGTTTGCATGGATTGGGCAATATTTTGCCAATGTGCTGATATGTTGTCGGGAGGGGGAGTGCTTTTATTATCCAATTGGGCTAGTTGAGTGGAATATGCTTTGGCTATCTGTTGTGTTTGCAGCTTACCAATGTCCAACTTCCGCGTCGTGTATGTTCGTACTTCATTTGTAACGTTTAGACCTTTGCTGTAACAAGGTAGTGGTCCGAATCTATGTTTGCTTCTCGGAACGATCTTACCTCCAAACACGCTCGATGAATGTCCTCCATCTATCACAACGTGATCAGTGTAATATTTTGTTCTTTGATCTGGAGACAGCCAGGTGCCCTTATGAATATCGAGATGCATAAATCTGGTACTGCTAACTACCATATTTTTTTGCCGCTGAGAAGTCTCAATTCCATTGTCAGATGCCTTCTCTATGGAGTTCTGAATTTCATGGGCAGGACAACGGTAATACATTTCTTCTAAGTGCTCGTAAAATATATCATTGGTCTGTTCGTCCTTGTATTGTAGCAAGTCTTTCATTCACTAGGGTGAAGCTGGAGACCAGATGTTTTATTCTCCGAACAACTAGGAAAAATTTGGAGAAAAAAATATTCAAAAAATTTCGGAAAAAGTCGGAAATCAGAGCCTTCGGAAAAAATGTTAGCTGGGGAGTTTTATGCGATTTAAGGCTATATTGGCATAGTTTGAAGTGTGTACCGGCTAGAGAAGGGCGCGTGCCTAAAAAATTAGACACGAACATGCACGAACACGGACCAAAATTTTTATGCAAATTCACGCACAAACACGGCGTTTTTCGAGAAGGCACGAACACGCACTACTCACGGCACGACACGCGCCCACCTCTAATACCGACTGTAGGCACGAACTAATTTATTTAAACAACATACATATTTAAATTTTCTTACTTCAACTGTAGTGCGAACCAAAAATTCAAAAACTTTTATACTTTTTCGAAAAGTAAAAAATTTTCGGAAGCAAATATATGCCTTATGTTCATTGCAAATCTACTCGGAATATGGCGAAGCATTGAAAAAGCTAGCTAAATCGATCCTTAAAGTGCCGACTATTGGGTACGGCGCTTACCCATTGTGTAACCCCAATACATACCAAGTGTGAGGGAGTTTTGATGCACACAAGTTAACTAAAACTCTTCACTATTTTATTTACGCCCACTTTTCTCCCTTGGTCGACATTGCCTATTATTTCTGCTCTTTTACATGTGCCATTTATACAAAGTTTATTTGGAAACTGCATATGTGAATTACATACATCAGCCAAAGAGAAACTTCGACAACTGATGGTCAGGGATGGCAACATCTTTCTGTACTTTTGAAGACCATTATCCCAAATTTGTTCGGAAACTGTATATGTGAATTATATTCAGCCAAATAGAAACTTCGCCAACTGATTATCTGTGATGGCAAAATACTTTATGTACATATTTTAGGTCATGTTTGTTTGTCAGCCGCGATGCCACATTTGACGATTTATCATGTTTTGGACGAATTTGAATCCAAAAAACAGAAAGTATAATTTGACGATTTTTACCTTTAAAATGACGATTTTTAGTTATGACAAGGCAAATATAATGAAACACATATCGTCTGTTCCAGAACTACCAGAACAGAATCTACTAATTTTTAATATTTTTTTCGAAATCTTAAAATATCAATGTTTATCGTAGTAAAAATTTGTAGATTCTTGCAGATTCTGGAACAGGCATATATTCTGTACGTAGTAATGGAAAGATTGCTTAAAATTAATATGAGCAATTAATGCAATTATAAAATTTTTAAACAGACTTTTTTGAATTTTCTTGATTACCAAACCGTGTACTTGGATAGGATACTAGGGTTATACGTCAAAAATGAAACCAAATTGTGCCAAAGCGGTGTATTGTGGAAATAGGTAAAAACTGCAAAAATTTGTAACGTTCTAATCTTTTGATGCTTCATTATTAATAGAATCAAAATATTCATTAAAATTTGGAATGGGTAAAAGTATAAAGATTTTCTTCAAGGACCAGAAGACGGACTTTTGAGAATATTTTTGGTCTGTTCCTTTACTTTTGGAAATGGTAAAACCGGCAAAAGTAGTAAAAGTTGTAAACTGCACCCATATGAATTGTATGGTCTCTGAAGTAAACGAACGCTTTTCGAGTAAAAAGCGGTAAAACTTGAAGATTCTTGCACGTAAAGGAACAGAGCTTTATTTTACTTAAATATTTGGGTTCCACTTTTCAAAAAAGTGTTCCGCTCTTCCGAAAGATTCTTATTTCTTGTGATTTACTACATTTGTTGCAGCAGCATTTTCAATATTATGTTCTTCTTGTTATTGTTTGTGTAGCTACTGTCAACGTTTTTATTGTGTTTTGAGCGAAATTTGAACTCTTTTTTTTCTTCCTCCATCTTCTGCTGGCTCATCATCCCCATTAAAGTTTCAAGTTCTGTGATAATGAGTAGGTAGCCAAACGCGGGTAATGTGCCGATAGTTCTTTTCTTTCTGTGTTTTGTTTTTATTTTTCCAAAAACATTTTGATGCCACAACAAAATCAGTGACGTATCCTCTGCTACAGCGAACGAACTATCGCATCAGGCGTTAACATTTCATTCCAAACTTTTACAACATTGTTGTAGACGACGATGCTGCTGACTTTTTTCTGCTGCTTTGCTTGTTTTGTTTTTTCTCTTTTTTTGGAGGAAACCTTTTTTCAAAGAACCAAAAAACATCATCCAAAAAACCGGTTTCGGCACTTTGTCGTTATTGTCTAAAAAAAAGACAAACCTTCAAAAAATTATATAGGCTGCTGCTTGCTGTCTGTACTCTGCCGGATTTGTTGTTTCGTTAACTCGTTCCTGTTTTTATTCTTTAGAACACAAAAAAACAACAACAACTACTACTGCTACAACAAAATCGAAAGGTAAACAAAAAATTAAAAGAAATACCACCGTTTTTTTCTGAATTTGTGTTTGGCTAACTCTAGCCAGGGCATATTCAGCATCAGTATACTCCATGGAAAAATGCCAATAAAGTTAACTGGAAAAAAAGGTTTTTGATTTGTTTTGTTTTACTTCCTTGCTTTGTGGCATCCACGTTGTTTGGCTGTCTGTTTTATTTTATTTGAAGTGTTGTTTATTTTTTGTATTCACCACAAGAAATGTAAATAAACAATGACTTTTTTACCAAATTCAAATTTTTTAAGGGGCGTTAAACAGAATTTTTTTATGAAATTGGAATTTACTGCAAATTTTGGTGGAACAGCGAAAGGACATTTTCAGGGGATAGAAAAATAGCTCAGTTCATTGATTGAATTTGGTCGTGACTGAAACAAAGCATCCACCAATTAAATGGTCCTTCAAACCCTAACATTTTATTTTGTGCCTCATGAACCCAAAAATTCTAAAATCTCAATTCTACCGAATCTATAAAAAATATTCGTAACACCACAAAAATTATGTTCTTTAATTTTATAAAATATTTTTTTGCTTGATCTTTTAATAAAATGCATTTCTTTTTAAAATTCTAGGTATTCTTATTAGTGACAACTGCTAATCTAATTTTTTGTTCTTTACAGGTACGTAAATCAATCATAAAGACAAGACAAATTCGTCTCACGTAAGTGACGCCGGTAGCAAGAACTTGATTTACAACAGGTCAATTCAGTACACTCCCTTTTCAGCCATATCAACCAACAATATGACAATATTTTATAACACTTCAAACAATCACTACAGAAAATCAATAAAACAATTTGTCATTAAATTTAATTGCAATATAAATAAGTCGTTTCAAAAGGCATTCTAATAATTATTACTCCATTATTCTGAAGTACAGCAACTATTAGATAAGCAAGCACTCATAAAATAATAATAACAATTTACTTTGATTTATGCTTTCACTGAGTGCCGCCGGCCGGTCAGTGTTCTACTCTTCAAACCCTTTAATTTACCCCCGTCACCACACAGAATATCTTATCGAATTTCTTCCACTCACTGCTGCTTGTATGTCAACAAAAAAAGTACAAATTTGAATTCACGATGAGGGCACACTGTTTGTTTATTGCCCACACACATTGTGCCATCTTCGTGTGATCGCTCGTTCATTCATTCGGATTTATTTTTAGAATTCTAAAAATAACGTTTTTTCATTGTCTGGCTGTTGTAGTTCGTTTTTGTGTTGATGATGACTAAACAATTTGTCGACACGCCATCACCACAAGTCAGGATGGCCGAGCGGTCTAAGGCGCCAGACTCAAGTGTAACAACTTGTTCTGTTCCAAAGCAGAATTTGTAAATTGTGAGACTTCTGGTCCTCTCTGAGGGCGTGGGTTCAAATCCCACTCCTGACAAATTATTTTTTTTTTTTAATTTTTAAATAAAAATATTTTTTTTTTGATTGGAATAAAAAATTATTAATATAAAAATAATAACTAAAATATCAAATAAATAAAAAGTAAAAATTAAATTAAAAAATTAAGTAAAAAATAAGTTAATCATAAATTGGATTAAAAATAATAACAAATTAAATATGTAATAATGAAAATTGAAAATAATAAAAATATTAATAAATAAAAAATTATAGTAAATAGAATATAATAGTAAATAGAAAATTAATAAATAATAATAGAAATAAAAATAGTTATAATAAAACATACAATAATAACAAATTATAAAATAATAAAAAACATCTAAAATAATTAAAAGTAACATAATAATAAATATAAAATAGTAATACAAATAAAATAATACTAAAAATAATTATATTAATTAAAAAAAAAATAATAATAAATAACACCTAACAATAATAATTAAAACAAATAATAGTGTAATTATTCTTTATTTAAATAATTCTTTATTTAAGTTAAAAAAAAAAATTGTTAAAAAATACAAAAGGTGAAAAAATAATATAAATGAATAATAAGTTTAATAATAATAATAAGTAAAAAATATATAATAATAATAAAAAACAAAAAAAATTAAAATAATAATATAACAATAAAGATAGTAATAATAAATTAGAAACAATTCTAGTACATAAATGCCAACGAAAAATAATAAAAATATATGACAATTAAAAGAAATATTAATAAAATAGCAATCGAAACTAATAAAAATTAAGAAAAATTAAAAAATACAATAAAATTAAACAATAAAAACATAATTACAAGATAAAGGCGCGGTATTCCACAAAGCGAAGCGAAAAACAGAGAGAATTGGAGATCTTTTCTTAGTTCGGTCTATGGAACAAATGTTCTGTAATGGACCAGCTAAGTAAGTAAAAATTAACAACAAAATTAAAACTAATTTAACAATAAAAACAAGTAAGAAAAGTCTATAGTCGGACGGAGCCGACCATGGGATACCCTATACCACTATCCCTGGACAATCGCTCTCCACGGAACTTCTTTTCAATGATTGTGAAAATTTAATTATCAACTATCAGAGATGTAATGTATAATACTTATGACCAAAACCAAAAAGTTATCTAGCATGACAAAGACATTTTTGTAGCAGGAAAGGAATATTTAGTTCACACAAATTAAAATGTAATGAAACCCACATATGTGGTACTACTACTTCCGTTGTTTAACCGCTACGTTATTGAAATTTTTACCAATTTCACACAAAAGTTTCAGTCCATTTAACCCGCTAAGTATTATCTGATCTTCACGTTGGTTTGTACGCTTCTTCTTCATCATAAACTCAAACTTTGTTTAAAATTTTGCGGGTTATTATTTTGACCTGACCTGGTTAAAATTTTGTTTTTGGTCCATTTCATCCCCTGAACATTTCACAATCATCACCAAAAACGAATCATTTCTATTCTGGCGCGAACTCAACCTCCTTAAAAAATTCGTTACAATCGGTCCATAATTGCGGCCTTAAGATTGTTTACAATTTTTAATGGACGGACACACATCGCTAAATCGCTTTATCTCGTCGAATTTCGGCATACCAAATAAGGGGTCTAGGACGAATATTTCGTAGAATGGGATAAAAATGTGGTTCTCTACACAGAACCCATTATATATTAGGCAGTAGGCCCGTTATCTAGCAAACACTTTATTGCAATTTACATCAGAGGAAAGGTCAGTAATTTTTCCCATATGTAGACTACTTTGCGAAATATATATGTCCTCAAGGAATTAAAATATCGACCAAAAATAAAATTTTTATATTTTTCATACAAAAGTAATGGTCCATTTCACCCGCTAATGAATATCAGATCATCATTCAAAATTGTAGGCATCTTTTTCGACCTATACTCTTACCTGGTGCAAAATTTCATGACTATTGATGTATAACTGCGACTTCTAGCGAGTTTATTATTACACTACAAACAAATAACGGAATATATTAGGCTGTAACTCTGTTATCTGATCATGCACACCAACATAATTGGCATCAACTGAAAGGTCAAGCGTTCCACTTTCAAGTATATCTCACTTGTCCGAAATTTCACTTCCAGGAATTAAGATATAAGCTGTATATTAAAAATTTTCACAATTTTCACACAAAAGTTTTGGTCCATTTAACCCTCTAAATATTATCCGATCGCCATCTCAAATTGCAAGCTTCTCCTTTGTGGTATACTCGTACCTTATTTAAAATTACGCGTTGATC
Source organism: Musca autumnalis (assembly GCF_047663935.1). Classification (NCBI taxonomy): domain Eukaryota; kingdom Metazoa; phylum Arthropoda; class Insecta; order Diptera; family Muscidae; genus Musca; species Musca autumnalis. Next base: position 49,790,366 of record NW_027411755.1, read on the forward strand.
GGACTATTATTGAGACCTACAGAGCCGCTAGAAAATTGGACAAATATTATGTTTTTGGTCCATTTCACCTGCTAAATATTTCACGATCATCACCAATAAGAATAGGGATCTATTCTGATCTGAACCCGACCTCCATACAAAATTTCGTGACGAACGGTCCATAATTGCGGCCTGGAGCGTGTTTACAATTTATAATGGACAGACGGACGGACGGACGGACGGAGGGACACACATCTCAAAATCGCTTTATCTCGTCGAGATATGAAGATTGGTATACCACATTTGGGGTCTCCGACGAATATTTCGCGGTGTTACATGATTTTTTTCCAAAACAAACTTATAATACCCTTTTCCACATTGTGGTATAGGGTATAATAATAAATTAGAAATAATTATAATAAATTAATACCAACGAAAAATAATAAAAATGGATAATAATTAAAATAAATAAAATAAATAATAAAAAATAAGAAAAACAAAAAAATAAATTAAAAAATACAGTAAAATTAAACAATAAAAACATAATAAAAAATATAGCAAACTAAATTATGCAAAAGCAAACTTAAAAATAAAATGTCATATTAAAAATAAATAAAACACAAAATAATAAGAAATAAATAATAAATCAATAATGATAGTAGATACAAAATAATAAATAACAATAATTATTAATAAATAGTAATAATAAGGCAATAAATAATAAATAAGAATATAAATAACAAATTAATAAAATAATAGTGAAAAATTAATAAAATAATAAAAACAGCTAACAATAATAACAAAGTAAATAAAAATTAAAAATAAAAACATATTAAAAAATAAAATTCACCCGTTTAGGGACTCTCTAAATAAATTGTCAACATTTTGAAACAATTAACAAAGGAATCGGCTTACAATATTAAAGATGCAGTTGACCTCAAAACTAAAATTGCCAATACAATTATATACGAGGACGAAACTTTATTATCTTTTGACGTAATCTCATTATTCCCTAGCATCCCAATAAATCTAGCTTTAAAGATTATCAATGACAAATGGAATATAATCAAAGACTATACAAAAATACCTAGAGAACTATTCATGGAAATACTGACACTTTGCATAAAAGACTCTAGATATTTTGTTTTTGATGACAAGGTGTATGAGCAAAGAAAAGGACTTCCTATGGGATCACCAGCATCACCAGTAGTAGCAAATAGAGTAATGGAGCAGTTATTGGACACTACGAAACCGAAACTACTAACCAAGTACGTGGATGGCATCTTCTGTATAGCTAAGAAAACAGAGATCGAAAATATTTTAAGAGCTTTAAACTCATTTGACAAAAACATACAGTTCACGTATGAACTAGAAGAAAACAATAGACTTCCATATTTAGACGCTGTGATAATTCGACAAGGCAACGCTATAACATTAGATTGGTACCAAAAACCAACTGCATCTGGACGACTGATTAACTTTTATTCTAAACACCCCAGACGTATTAAAATAAACACAGCCATAAATTGCATTAATAGAGTCCTAAACATAAGTGTTCCACATTTTCATGAAGCCAATAAAATTAAAATACGCAATATATTATTCAAAAATGAGTTCCCAAAAAAGACGATTGATGATTTAATAAAACATGCAAACACCAACGGTAAAAAGAAGGAAAGGGAGAAAGAAAAGTCTTATAAGACCATAACTTACATACCAGGATTGTCGGAAAGGCTCTGCAATTCAAATATTTATAACCAAGATAACTACCAACTAGCTTTAAGAACCAACAACAATGTCAGCGGTATGTTTAGCAAATCAAAAACTAAAACGAAAAAGGAAGATAGATGCAATTTAGTGTATAAGATAACTTGTAATGGAGACGACGCCAACATATGCCAGCAAATTTAAACCAACAAAAAGAAACAACAGCCTTTTAATGATCTTCAGACAAACCATCATCTAAAAAAAAAAAAAAAAATGAAAAATTATCTTTTTCCATTATTTTTTTATACCCTCCACCATAGGATGGGGGTATATTTAGTTTGTCATTGGTATCTCCAGAGGCCAAAAAACATTCCTACCAAAGTTGGTTTATATAGGTCCACGTTTTGGTATAGCCCCATATAACACCCCATATAAAGTACGCGTCATTTTAATATATTTTGAATGTGTTAGTCCCATTTGACAACAGAATCGGTTGTAACTTTGTATTTTGTGTTTCCAGAGGCTAAGAAATATTTCTACCATGAAATGTTTATATAGGTACACGTTTTGATATAGCCCCCATAGGACGATATCTCCCGATTTTCGGCATTTTGAAGGTTTTGGCCTCATTATCACACCGAGATGGCTGAAATTTGGTATTTAGTCTTCGTTGGGGGTATAGAACTTTCCCCTAGAAATTTGTAGGTATAGGTCCATGCCATCATATAGCCCCCATAGAACGGTACCTTCCGATTTTCGGTATTTTGAAGGTTGTGGCCATATTAATCCACCGAACTGGCTGAAATTTGTGTTGGAGTGTATAAAAAGTTCGGCCCGACCGAACTTAACGCTTTTCCTACTTGTTTTTCAATATTTTTTATTTTTATATAAAAAATACAAATTGTTTAAAAAAATTTGGATAATAATAAATAAACAATTTAAATAAAAATAAGTAAAAATTATGCTATTAAAAATAAAAAAAGAATTAAAAATTATAAAAAATTAAAATTAGTGTAATGAAAAATTAAATAATTGTAATAAAAAAAAAACAAGTAAGAACGGCGTTAAGTTCGGACGGGCCGAACTTATTATACCCTCCACCACAAGTTGTATTGAAGTAAAATGGAATAATTAGTTTCCTTTCGTGTATGAAGAAGACTTAATACTAAATTTCAGCAATTTCGGTAAAACAATGTGAGACACCATTCTATGGGGGCTATTTCCAAAACGTCAATCTATACCGACAAATTTCTGACGGAAAGTTTTTAGGCTCAAAGAAGGTTAAACACCAAATTTCCTATATTTCGGTAAGCGAATGTGGCTAAAACTTAAAAAATACCGAAAATCAAGAAGTACGCTTCTATGAGGATATAGGAAGACGTGGACCTATACAGATAATACTCTTTTGGAATATTTTATAACTCTTGGAAGACGAAATAATGAATTTCAGCCATTTCGGTTTGATATTGACGTCATAATCATCAGTATTACGAAAATCGGGAGGTGCCGTTCTATGGGGGCTATATCGAAACGTATACCGACGAATTTTAGTCAGTGGCAATATAGACCTGTACAGACATATTTCTGGCGAACAGTTTTATATTACATTGAAGACTAAATACCAAATTTCAGCCATTTTGGTGGAATATTGAAGACACAAACTTCAAAATACGAAAAATCGGGAAGGTACCTTTCCATGGGGGCTATATGAAGGCGTGGACCTAACCGACAAATTTAAGGGGGAAGTTTGAGTACCCCCAACAAAGTCTAAATACCAAATTTTTTAGCCATTTCGGTGGAATATTGAGGCCACAACCTTCAAAATACCGAAAATGGGAGGTATTGTTCTATGGGGGCTATATGAAGGCATGGACCGATACCGACAAAGTTCTGGGCGAAATTTTATACCAGCATCGTAGACTAAGTACCTAATTTCAGCCATTTCGGTGTGATAATGAAGCTAAAACCTTCAAAATACCAGGGGCTATATGAAGGTGTGGACGGATACCGACAAAATTTTGGGGGAAAGTTTTATACCCCTAAAGAAGATTACATACCAAGTTTCAGCCATTTTGGTATGATAATGAAGCTGAAACCTTCAAAATACCGAAAATCGGGAGGTACCGTTCTATTGGGTCTGGGTGAAGGTGGGGTGTTTTTTTAAGCTAGATAGAACTTTAAATTGTAAAAAGTAACACAAAAAATTAAATTTTGATGTAACTTTTTTTATTTGTTTCAGTATACTCTGACAAATCATCATGAATAGACTCACGCTTGAACAACGCTACGAAATGATCCAAATTTACTTTGAAAATCAGTCGTCGATTCGACCCGTTGTTTTATCGCAAAATTGTGTTCAGCGATGAGGCGCATTTTTGGCTTAACGGGTTTGTTAATAAGCAAAATTGCCGCATATGGAGTGAGACCAATCCACAAGAGACCCTACAGACTCCGTTACATCCAGAAAAATGCACCGTATGGTGCGGTTTTCACGCTGGTGGCATCATCGGACCTTATTTCTTCAAAAATGAGGCCGGAGCTCGCGTTACGGTCAATGGAGATCGTTACCGCACCACGATCAATGATTTTTTGTTTGAAAATATGGATGACATTGATCCGGAGGAGATGTGGTTTCAACAGGATGGCGCTACGTGCCATACGGCGAACGCAACCATCGACTTATTGAAATCAAAATTTGGCGATAAGTTGATTTCGAGAAGTGGACCTGTCAATTGGCCTCTAAGGTCGTGCGATTTGACACCTCTCGATTATTTCCTGTGGGGTTACGTGAAGTCACTGGTTTATGCTGATAAACCAGCAACAATTGATGTCTTGGAGGCCAGCATTGTTCGTGTTATTCGAGACATACGGCCAGTAGTGCTCGTAAAAGTGGCCAAAAATTGGACGTCCAGAATGCACTTTGTCAAGAACAGCCGCGGTGCCCATATGCCCGAAATCATTTTCAAATGTTAATGTCACGTATTGATCTTCGATTAAAAAAAATTTTTTTGATTACAATTTAATTTTTTGTGTTATTTTTTACAATTTCAAGTTCTATCGGGCTTAAAAAAATAATAATAATTATAATAATAGTACTAGTACTAATAGTACTAAAATATAAAACATAATACAATAATAAATTAAAATATATAAAAAATAATTAAATTACAAATAGCTACAATAATAAAAAATAAAAATTGAATTAAAAAATAATATAATATAACAAAAAGCAGTTATAAGCTTATATTATTTTGAAAGTTTAAAAATTTAGTAATATTATTTTAACTTTTAATTCAATTTTAATTTTTATTGTTTTTAAATATATTACTATTTATAGACTTCTAATTTTTATTTAAAAAAATTACAAAATCCCGAACAAGTTTGAAATTTTTCGCTCTCTTGCCATGTGTCAGGATGGCCGAGCGGTCTAAGGCGCCAGACTCAAGTGTAACAACTTGTTCTGTTCAACAGAATTTGTGATAGCGAGACTTCTGGTCCTCTCTGAGGGCGTGGGTTCAAATCCCACTCCTGACAAACTATTTTTTCTCTTATCTTTTGTTTAAAATGTTTATGTACGAAGAGAAAAAATAGAACAAAATTCAATTCACAAAAAGTAGTTACATATATCTTTATGAGACTTTTTAGAAATGTGAACTTTATCTATAATTGTGGAACTTCTTTAATAAGTCCTTATTTACATTAAGCAATTTTCTTTGCGGCAATTGTCAGTTTGTCGGTAAGAGAGGGTGTTGAGAAGCAAAGGGTTACTATATGCCTCACCTCTCTCTCCTTCAAACTGAAAATTGCCGCAAGGAAAATTGTCTAATGTAAATATGGACTAACTATGTTATACTTCAGTTTTATGACTTTTGGTTCAGGTGGTATTAGAAAAAAAATTATGTATATTATTAATATACAATACTATTTTAAACAGATGACTTCTTTCTTTCGTCTTCGGATGTAAGTCTGTGGGACTGATATAAGTAAAAGGAATACATACAAGATACATATTTGCTATTAATTTTCATAAAATTTTCACAAACTCCATTTTCATTCCAATCCTAATTTTCTATTCGATTATAAAGCGATCAGTTGGCGTTTTTTCTTCCTCATTAATTGTTTAATAAATTTGTAACATGGTGTCTGTTATTAGCTGGTTATCTAATGCAGCTTTCACCGTTAATTTGATATTTTTATCTTTAAAATTCATCGTCATCATCTTTAATGTTACGAGCATCATTTACCACAATTCGATTAATCTCAGAATTAGATCTCCTTATCTCAAATACAATTAAATTTCAATGAGTTTGATGCTTAGCAAAATTAATTGACAATTTAAAAATGTTCATTATCTTATATAGGGAAAAATAAAAATCAAAATAGAAAGGAAGAACTGAATGAAGTTCAATTATTTTTTGCATTAAAAAAAATAATAAAAACTATAAAATAAAGGACTACTCCAAAAAATATTTTGTCAGAAGTGGGATTTGAACCCACGCCCTCAGAGAGGACCAGAAGTCTCTTCGTACATATTCTGTTTTAACAGAACAAGTTGTTACACTTGAGTCTGGCGCCTTAGACCGCTCGGCCATCCTGACATGAGATTAGAATTCTCATTACGTTGGACATAAAATGTTATTTTTCAATTTTTATTTAAATTATTTAATCCTTAACATGTGGAATGGAAATCTAAATTATTCAGAAAATATATCTGCAAAATGCACCTAGCATGCTGAGGAGATATTGTAGGTTAGATACTTACCTAAAAAAAAAACAGTTTGTCAGAAGTGGGATTTGAACCCACGCCCTCAGAGAGGACCAGAAGTCTCTTCGTACATATTCTGTTGAACAGAACAAGTTGTTACACTTGAGTCTGGCGCCTTAGACCGCTCGGCCATCCTGACTATTGGAAAATGGGTTAAAAATGCGAAACATTAAAATTTTTTTGGAATTCGCAGGTGGGAATTCCAAAAAAGATTCCTAAATTTGGAAGCACCTCCTAGGTCAATCGAGAAACTGAGGGAAATGGTCGTGTGAGGAAAATTTACCTCATTCGGACTAACGATTGGCTCTTACACATTACACCCTGCTCACAAGAATTATCAAATTCTGCATAGCAACGGCAGTTCTGTTTTAAAAAATATGTAATTTTAAAACCAGAATAAATCATCGAGATGAAGAATTCTCTTCGTACAAACACTGTTGAACAAAACAAGTTTTAACATTTACTATTTATTGGAAAATTTATTGCACATTTTTATTGCTTCGGCTGAGAAAACATCAACATGTTTTAATAAAACCTCATTACCTTTTATAAAAAAAAGTAATTTGTCAGAAGTGGGATTTGAACCCACGCCCTCAGAGAGGACCAGAAGTCTCACATCTACGCATTCTGTTTGAACAGAACAAGTTGTTACACTTGAGTCTGGCGCCTTAGACCGCTCGGCCATCCTGACTATTGGAGAATTGGTAACAAAATTTAAATTTATTTCGGTTTTTAAATTTAAATTTATTTCGGGTATGAAACAGATTTCCAGACAAGAACTGATAATAAATCCTATCTTAAGATCTGTAAATGGTCACTATCATACAGGAAAACGTTCATAATTAATTGACGACAATCTTTTTCTGTAGCAAAAACATTTCTCAGTTTCTGAAGACTAATCATTTCTATAAGAAAAAAATTGTCATTCCCTGAGGAGTAATTTTTCCCTATAGGAATAATTTCGTATACGTTGCTTATTCAATCACAGTCACTATTAAAGGAAAAATGTTATCCGCTACTGACTACACTATAGAGAAATGATTTTTTCTCTTAGTAACCTAGGACTGCTTCCTATAATGATTTCATAGTACAGGTTTCATTCAAAATTCATCGATTGAAAATTCCTCCACTTCTGAGATTTTGCTTTGTCCAACTAGAAAAATTGTTCACCCAGAGCGACGAAGTTTCTCCATTTGGGATAATTCCTCAGCCACTAAGGACACCTTTTTCCCTTTGAAAACTCAAACTTCTTTTAATACTAAAAATATTCAAAAATTTTACACATAAAAAATATTTTGTCAGAAGTGGGATTTGAACCCACGCCCTCAGAGAGGACCAGAAGTCTCGCTATCACAAATTCTGTTGAACAGAACAAGTTGTTACACTTGAGTCTGGCGCCTTAGACCGCTCGGCCATCCTGACTAATGGAAAGCTTTTAACAAAATTTATATTTATTTCGGGTTTTAGAAAATGCATAACTTCGATTTCCGGGCAAGTCCTGGTAATTTATCCTAACTTAAGATTTGTAAAGGCTCCGTTACCTATAGGAAAAAGTTCGTAATTCACTGAAGACACATTTTTTTCTATACCAAAAATTTCCTATTTACTGAGGAATAATTTTTTCCTGTAGGAAAAGTTTCCTTATACCCTGAGTATTGAGTTTCTCAATCAACCAGGACTGATGTCTTCCTATAAAAAATTTTTCAGAGTCACGTTTAAAGGAAAAATTTTATACATTACTAAGGGCTGATTCATATCCATATGTAAAAATTCTCCCACTGAGAATGAAAGTCTTCTGTTACTGAGGCCAGTTTATTTCCCCATTAAAAACTTTCCATTTAGGAAAGATTTTTCTTATAGGAAAATAATCTTAGCCTCCTAGTATTGATTGCTTCGTATAAAAAAATCATCATTTGCTGAGGACTGTTTTCATTAAAAATTCATCGATTGAAAATTCCTCCACTTCTGAGATTTTGCTTTGTCCAACTAGAAAAATTTTTCAGCCCGAGCGACGAAGTTTCTCTATTTGGGATAATTCCTCAGCCACTAAGGGCTCCTTTTTCCCGTTGAAAACTCAAACTTCTTTTAATACTAAAAATATTCAAAAATCTTACACATAAAAAATATTTTGTCAGAAGTGGGATTTGAACCCACGCCCTCAGAGAGGACCAGAAGTCTCTTCGTACAAATTCTGTTGAACAGAACAAGTTGTTACACTTGAGTCTGGCGCCTTAGACCGCTCGGCCATCCTGACTAATGGAAAGCTTTTAACAAAATTTATATTTATTTCGGGTTTTAGAAAATACATGACTCCGATTTCCGGGCAAGTCCTGGTAATTTATCCTAACTTAAGATCCGTAAAGGGTCCGTTTCCTATAGGAAAAAGTTCGTAATTCACTGTAGACACACTTTTTCTATACCAACAAATTCCTATTTACTGAGGAATAATTTTTTTTTTCAAACGTCATCGATTGGAAAGTTTCTTAGCTTTTGAGATTTTACTCTTTCCAACGGGAAAAATTGTTCATCTAAAGGGACTAAGCTTCTTTTTTCCCTTTAAAACTCAAAATAATTTTCTTTAACACTAAAAATTATTAACATAAAAAAATAGTTTGTCAGGAGTGGGATTTGAACCCACGCCCTCAGAGAGGACCAGAAATCTCTTCGTACAAATTCTGTTGAACAGAACAAGTTTTAACACTTGAGTCTGGCGCCTTAGACCGCTCGGCCATCCTGACATGTGATAAGTCGCCCCAATCACCGCTATACCACTTTCTTCGTACTCTTTCTCCACTCTTTCCCTTTTCGCCATCAATCGATAACTCACAATTGTCAAATTCGCATAATGCTACTCATATTTCACGATAACGATTATTCGTAGACTATTTAATATGCATGGAGCAAAGCCATTCACATAAAATTTTAATATTCATAAAATATTTTAAAAGGATGTGTGCGCGGAATAAATAATGAGAAAAACCTGAGTGAGTGGTTATGAGTTATTGGCAATGGAATAAAGTATTGCATGTGTAAACAAAAAAAAAAAAAAAAGAAACTTGATAGCCCATTACCAACAATTGCAAGGTAGTGGGAAAAATGTTAGCATCTATTAACAGGAATTGAAGTTTGTTTTCATGTTTAGGGCATTTCTAGTTTTCTTTTTTTTCTGTGTTCATTTTTCAAAATCCTGTTTATACCTTTTGTTTTTCTTTCCTTGGCCTTGCTTGCCGTGATACGTTTATAGCCTGTTTGACCCATATCTGGATGTTGCAAATTCAATGGAGCTGGTTTTTTTTCTTTCCTATATCTTTTGTTTAATAGCTAACCTAACTGCTTCTAGTGTTTCGCGTTTTGTCGTGAGCGTTGCACACAAATGGTCTATAAAACTAACCATCTGTTTTTGGATTTTCAAAACTTGCTGCCTCTGTTGTAAGCTTCAACCTTTTTGAGTATTCAACACGTTTGCCTCTCTCATAACAAATCAGTGTTCAACAAACAATATCACCCAATATCATCTCCTTTCTTTAAATTTTTTTCTCCATTTTTTTCCTTTCTCGTTTGGTTTTTGCTTTTGATGGCAGATTATTATAACCGTCATAAGAAAACATGGTCAGGGTTAGTGTAAAGTGGAGTTGCCAACTTTTTAAAAAAATGTTAAATATCTCGTCAAGCGTGGATTTTTTTTAAAATATTTTTTAAACATCTCGACAAACGTGGATTTTTTAAAAATATTCTTTTAACATATCGACAAGCGTGGATTTTTTTAAAAATATTTTTTTAACATATCGACAAGCGCGGATTTTTTTAAAAATATTTTTTTAACATATCGACAAGCGTGGATTTTTTTAAAAATATTTTTTTAACATATCGACAAGCGTCGATTTTTTTAAAAATATTTTTTAACACATCGATAAGCGTGGATTTTTTTAAAAATATTTTTTTAACATATCGACAAGCGTGGATTTTTTTAAAAATATTTTTTAACATATCGACTAGCGTGGATTTTTTTAAAAATATTTTTTTTAACATATCGACAAGCGTGGATTTTTTTAAAAATATTTTTGAAACATATCGACAAACGTGGATTTTTTAAAAATATTTTTCAAACATATCGACAAGCGTGGATTTTTTTAAATATATTTTTGAAACATATCCACAAGCGTGGATTTTTTTTAAAAATATTTTTGAAACATGTCGACAAACGTGGATTTGTTTAAAAATATTTTTGAAACATATCGACAAGCGTGGATTTTTTTTAACATATTTTTCAAACATCTCGACAAGCGCGGATTTTTTTAAAAATATTTTTCAAACATATCGACAAGCGTGGATTTTTTTAAAAATATTCTTCAAACATATCGACAAGCGTGGATTTTTTTAAAAATATTTTTGAAACATATCGACAAGCGTGGATTTTTTTAAAAATATTTTTGAAACATATCGACAAGCGTGGATTTTTTTAAAAATATTTTTCAAACATATCGACATGCGTGGATTTTTTTAAAAATATTTTTGAAACATATCGACAAGCGTGGATTTTTTTAAAAATATTTTTGAAACATATCGACAAGCGTGGATTTTTTTAAAAATATTTTTGAAACATATCGACAAGCGTGGATTTTTTTAAAAATATTTTTGAAACATATCGACAAGCGTGGATTTTTTTAAAAATATTTTTGAAACGTATCGACAAGCGTGGATTTTTTTAAAAATATTTTTGAAACGTATCGACAAGCGTGGATTTTTTAAAAATATTTTTCAAACATATCGACAAGCGTGGATTTTTTTTAAATATTTTTCAAACATATCGACAAGCGTGGATTTTTTTTTAAATATTTATGAAACATATCGACAAGCGTGGATTTTTTAAAAATATTTTTCAAACATATCGACAAGCGTGGATTTTTTTAAAAATATTTTTCAAACATATCGACAAGCGTGGATTTTTTTAAAAATATTTTTCAAACATATCGACAAGCGTGGATTTTTTTAAAAATATTTTTCAAACATATCGACAAGCGTGGATTTTTTTAAAAATATTTTTTTAACATTTCGACAAGCGTGGAGTTTTTTAAAAATATTTTTTTAACATATCGACAAGCGTGGATTTTTTTAAAAATATTTTTTTAACATATCGACAAGCGTGGATTTTTTTAAAAATATTTTTTTAACATATCGACAAGCGTGGATTTTTTTAAAAATATTTTTTAACATATCGACAAGCGTGGATTTTTTTAAAAATATTTTTTTAACATATCGACAAGCGTGGATTTTTTAAAAATATTTTTTTAACATATCGACAAGCGTGGATTTTTTAAAAATATTTTTTTAACATATCGACAAGCGTGGATTTTTTTAACATATCGACAAGCGTGGATTTTTTTAAAAATATTTTTTTAACATATCGACAAGCGTGGATTTTTTTAAAAATATTTTTTTAACATATCGACAAGCGTGGATTTTTTTAAAAATATTTTTTTAACATATCGACAAGCGTGGATTTTTTTAAAAATATTTTTTTAACATATCGACAAGCGTGGATTTTTTTAAAAATATTTTTTTAACATATCGACAAGCGTGGATTTTTTTAAAAATATTTTTTTAACATATCGACAAGCGTGGATTTTTTTAAAAATATTTTTTTAACATATCGACAAGCGTGGATTTTTTTAAAAATATTTTTTTAACATATCGACAAGCGTGGATTTTTTTAAAAATATTTTTTTAACATATCGACAAGCGTGGATTTTTTTAAAAATATTTTTTTAACATATCGACAAGCGTGGATTTTTTAAAAATATTTTTCAAACATCTCGACAAGCGTGGATTTTTTAAAAATATTATTTTAACATATCGACAAGCGTGGATTTTTTTAAAAATATTTTTTTACCATATCGACAAGCGTGGATTTTTTTTAAAAATATTTTTTTAACATATCGACAGGCGTGGATTTTTTTAAAAATATTTTTTTTTAACATATCGACGAGTGTGGATTTTTTTAAAAATATTTTTTTAACATATCGACAAGCGTGGATTTTTTTAAAAATATTTTTTTAACATATCGACAAGCGTGGATTTTTTTAAAAATATTTTTTTAACATATCGACAAGCGTGGATTTTTTTAAAAATATTTTTTTAACATATCGACAAGCGTGGATTTTTTAAAAATATTTTTTTAACATATCGACAAGCGTGGATTTTTTAAAAATATTTTTTTAACATATCGACAAGCGTGGATTTTTTTAAAAATATTTTTTTAACATATCGACAGGCGTGGATTTTTTTAAAAATATTTTTTTAACATATCGACAGGCGTGGATTTTTTTAAAAATATTTTTTTAACATATCGACAAGCGTGGATTTTTTTAAAAATATTTTTTTAACATATCGACAAGCGTGGATTTTTTTTAAAAATATTTTTTTAACATATCGACAAGCGTGGATTTTTTTAAAAATATTTTTTTAACATATCGACAAGCGTGGATTTTTTTAAAAATATTTTTTTAACATATCGACAAGCGTGGATTTTTTTAAAAATATTTTTTTAACATATCGACAAGCGTGGATTTTTTTAAAAATATTTTTTTAACATATCGACAAGCGTGGATTTTTTTAAAAATATTTTTTTAACATATCGACAAGCGTGGATTTTTTTAAAAATATTTTTTTAACATATCGACAAGCGTGGATTTTTTTAAAAATATTTTTTTAACATATCGACAAGCGTGGATTTTTTTAAAAATATTTTTTTAACATATCGACAAGCGTGGATTTTTTTAAAAATATTTTTTTAACATATCGACAAGCGTGGATTTTTTTAAAAATATTTTTTTAACATATCGACAAGCGTGGATTTTTTTAAAAATATTTTTTTAACATATCGACAAGCGTGGATTTTTTTAAAAATATTTTTTTAACATATCGACAAGCGTGGATTTTTTTAAAAATATTTTTTTAACATATCGACAAGCGTGGATTTTTTTAAAAATATTTTTTTAACATATCGACAAGCGTGGATTTTTTTAAAAATATTTTTTTAACATATCGACAAGCGTGGATTTTTTTAAAAATATTTTTTTAACATATCGACAAGCGTGGATTTTTTTAAAAATATTTTTTTAACATATCGACAAGCGTGGATTTTTTTAAAAATATTTTTTTAACATATCGACAAGCGTGGATTTTTTTAAAAATATTTTTTTAACATATCGACAAGCGTGGATTTTTTTAAAAATATTTTTTTAACATATCGACAAGCGTGGATTTTTTTAAAAATATTTTTTTAACATATCGACAAGCGTGGATTTTTTTAAAAATATTTTTTTAACATATCGACAAGCGTGGATTTTTTTAAAAATATTTTTTTAACATATCGACAAGCGTGGATTTTTTTAAAAATATTTTTTTAACATATCGACAAGCGTGGATTTTTTTAAAAATATTTTTTGAAAAAATTTCACGAGCGTGGATTTATATAAAAATATTTTTTGAAAAAATTTCACAAGCGTGGATTTATATAAAAATATTTTTTGAAAAATTTCAAAGCGTGGATTTATTTAAAAATATTTTTTGAAAAAATTTCACGAGCGTGGATTTATATAAAAATATTTTTTGAAAAAATTTCACAAGCGTGGATTTATTTAAAAATATTTTTTGAAAAATTTCACAAGCGTGGATTTATTTAAAAATATTTTTTGAAAAATTTCACAAGCGTGGATTTATTTAAAAATATTTTTTGAAAAATTTCACAAGCGTGGATTTATTTAAAAATACTTTTTGAAAAATGTCACAAGCGTGGATTTATTTAAAAATATTTTTTGAAAATTTTCACAAGCGCGGATTTATTTAAAAATATTTTTTGAAAAATTTCACAAGCGTGGATTTATTTAAAGATATTTTTTGAAAAATTTCACAAGCGTGGATTTATTTAAAAATACTTTTTGAAAAATTTCACAAGCGTGGATTTATTTAAAAATATTTTTTGAAAAATTTCACAAGCGTGGATTTATTTAAAAATATTTTTTGAAAATTTTCACAAGCGTGGATTTATTTAAAAATATTTTTTTAAAAAATTTCACGAGGGTGGATTTATTTAAAAATATTTTTTGAAAAATTTCGCAATCGTGGATTTATTTAAAAATATTTTTTGAAAAATTTCACAAGCGTGGATTTATTTAAAAATATTTTTTGAAAAATTTCACAAGCGTGGATTTATTTAAAAATATTTTTTGAAAAATTTCACAAGCGTTGATTTATTTAAAAACATTTTTTGAAAAATTTCACAAGCGTTGATTTATTTAAAAATATTTTTTGAAAAATTTCACAAGCGTGGATTTATTTAAAAATATTTTTTGAAAAATTTAACAAGCGTGGATTTATTTAAAAATATTTTTTGAAAAATTTCACAAGCGTGGATTTATTTAAAAATATTTTTTGAAAAATTTCACAATCGTGGATTTATTTAAAAATATTTTTTGAAAAATTTCGCAATCGTGGATTTATTTAAAAATATTTTTTGAAAAATTTCACAAGCGTGGATTTATTTAAAAATATTTTTTGAAAAATTTCACAATCGTGGATTTATATAAAAATATTTTTTGAAAAATTTCAAAGCGTGGATTTATTTAAAAATATTTTTTGAAAAAATTTCACGAGCGTGGATTTATATAAAAATATTTTTTGAAAAAATTTCACAAGCGTGGATTTATTTAAAAATATTTTTTGAAAAATTTCACAAGCGTGGATTTATTTAAAAATATTTTTTGAAAAATTTCACAAGCGTGGATTTATTTAAAAATATTTTTTGAAAAATTTCACAAGCGTGGATTTATTTAAAAATACTTTTTGAAAAATGTCACAAGCGTGGATTTATTTAAAAATATTTTTTGAAAATTTTCACAAGCGCGGATTTATTTAAAAATATTTTTTGAAAAATTTCACAAGCGTGGATTTATTTAAAGATATTTTTTGAAAAATTTCACAAGCGTGGATTTATTTAAAAATACTTTTTGAAAAATTTCACAAGCGTGGATTTATTTAAAAATATTTTTTGAAAAATTTCACAAGCGTGGATTTATTTAAAAATATTTTTTGAAAATTTTCACAAGCGTGGATTTATTTAAAAATATTTTTTGAAAATTTTCACAAGCGTGGATTTATTTAAAAATATTTTTTTAAAAAATTTCACGAGGGTGGATTTATTTAAAAATATTTTTTGAAAAATTTAACAAGCGTGGATTTATTTAAAAATATTTTTTGAAAAATTTCACAATCGTGGATTTATTTAAAAATATTTTTTGAAAAATTTCGCAATCGTGGATTTATTTAAAAATATTTTTTGAAAAATTTCACAAGCGTGGATTTATTTAAAAATATTTTTTGAAAAATTTCACAAGCGTGGATTTATTTAAAAATATTTTTTGAAAAATTTCACAAGCGTGGATTTATTTAAAAATATTTTTTGAAAAATTTAACAAGCGTTGATTTATTTAAAAATATTTTTTGAAAAATTTCACAAGCGTGGATTTATTTAAAAATATTTTTTGAAAAATTTCACAATCGTTGATTTATTTAAAAATATTTTTTGAAAAATTTCACAAGCGTGGATTTATTTAAAAATATTTTTTGAAAAATTTCACAAGCGTGCATTTATTTAAAAATATTTTTTGAAAAATTTCACAAGCGTGCATTTATTTAAAAATATTTTTTGAAAAATTTCACAAGCGTGCATTTATTTAAAAATATTTTTTGAAAAATTTCACAAGCGTGCATTTATTTAAAAATATTTTTCACAAGCGTGGATTTTTGTAAAAATATTTTTTGAAAAATTTCACAAGCGTGGATTTTTGTAAAAATATTTTTTGAAAAATTTCACAAGCGTGGAGTTTTGTAAAAATATTTTTGAAAAATTTCACAAGCGTGGATTTTTGTAAAAATATTTTTTGAAAAATTTCACAAGCGTGGATTTTTGTAAAAATATTTTTGAAAAATTCACAAGCGTGGATTTTTGTAAAAATATTTTTTGAAAACTTTCACAAGCGTGGATTTTTGTAAAAATATTTTTGAAAAATTTCACAAGCGTGGATTTTTGAAAAAATATTTTTGAAAAATTTCACAAGCGTGGATTTTTTTAAAAATATTTTTTTAGGAAGTTCGACTATCATGGATTTTTTTTAAATATTTTTTTAGGAAGTTCTACTATCATGGATTTTTTTTAAGTATTTTTTTAGGAAGTTCGACCATCATGGATTTTTTTTAAATATTTTTTGAACAATTTCCCAAGCGTTAATTTTTGTACAAATATTTTTTGAGGAAGTTCGACAAGCATGGATTTTTGTAAAAATATTTTTTTTTGAGGAATTTCGACAAGCGTGGATTTTTTTAAATATTTAAAAAAAAAAATCCACGCTTGTGGAATTTTTTAAAAAATATTTTTTTGAAAAATGAAAGTGGCAACACTACTCATCTACCATCAAACCAAATCAGCGAACAGTCAGCCACAAGACCACAACATCCATGGTAATGACCAGTGTCATGTAAGCTAACCACCACTACTTTTGTTACTGACATTTCCAAAGCCAATAAGTTGTGGCAAAAAATAACATGGACATCATCACTACAGGAAAACGATCATAAAAATTGCATTTTCTTCAACTCTTTGGTTATTCTTCTTTTCCAATGAAAAAATGAAAAATCTGTTTTTGATTTATATGGGTATTTTAGCAGTTTTCAAATAACTTTGCTTGTGGTTTTGTATTAGAAAATCCAAAAGAAATAGAGGACAAAACAAATGAAAGGAGAAATCTGTCGAAAACAAAAACTTCATTAATATGCAATCACAGTATCATTCATTTATATGAAATGTGTCATTAACCGCATTTTTTCTTGGAGACCACACTGAAGCGCAGAATGCAGAACACCTGTGAAAGACCTTTTGTTAATAAAAGACCTGTAAGACGGAGTCTGTCTGTAGGAGACCTGTAAAAGGTCTATGCCAATAGAAGAGCGGTGATAGACCTTTTATGTATAGAAGACCGACCCCTAAAAGGTATTTTGTCTATAGAAGACATTTTTCAGTCCTTTATTGTATATCCATAAAAGGTATTTTGTCTAAAGAAGACTTTTTTTCATTCTTCTATAGTCGACCTTTCACAGATCTTCTATCTGTCTTAAATTTTATCTGACCAAAATAGTTATTTTAAAATTTATTTTTTGTTTCCGTTTCTCTCTTTAATGAAGTGCTTCAATTTTTAAGTTCATTGCCAATGTTGCAATTCGCTAGCTTACTTATTGGCATGCTAAAGGTGAAGGTATCAAATTTAAATAAATATTTCCATCAGGTGTAATTGTGGTAATGAATGAAGTGCTCGTAAATTGATATTGTGTTCCTACAGAGCCAACCAGGTACCATGGGTAAGCGAAAGAGAATGAAACCCTCTTATAGCAACATTCGATTAAATAGCTTTCATTGTAAAATGAAACGAAAATAAAAATAACAATACTCCAGACAACTTAAAACCGCATGATGAAATGCAGCTCCTTTTCCATCTCCTCTACTTCAGCAGCAAGTCCTCAGTTAACAATGGAGAAAAGCACAAAAGCATTAAGTTTGAATGATTTACAAATTACTTTTACCAACATAAATAAAAACGGAAACAGAAAGGGTTTTACATTACACAAACACTTGAAGGAATACGCACACATTTTCTCACACACATCAACCACAACAAATGCATAAGGACAGAATTGTTTCGAAATATGCTTCGAAACCTAGAGGAGTCAAACAGCCAACCAACCATCAAGAGCCAAGGGCAATATTTGATGTCCTATAGCATGTTGCACCAATACAAAGACATGTCAAGCATATTTTATGATATCAAGAGAGCAAATATTCCTTAAATGTTTTGTTTTTTTTGGTAATATTTTAAATTTAATTTGCAAACTTTGCAAAAATTTTGTAAAAATGTTCTTTCTTGTCACACAACTCATTGCCATTTTCCTCTTTATAAAATTGAAACTTAAAGTACCCAGAATTTATTTGAATTGCTTCCGAGTCATCTAACAGTTTGTCTTTGCGGTGGAGGAATTTTTATTGGAAAATTTGTCATTACAAGCGGAAGTAGTTGTTACAATCACCACTTGAGGAGTTTCTGCACACCAGAGATTGCTGTTGTTGCTGCTGTTGCATTCTATGCATTCTACGGCTACTGAAGAAAATAACGGCCATATTTGTTATTATGTTCTGGCCCACTACGACTTTTGAACGGAGTATCGGCTATTTTCTTCGTAAAAACCCGCCGGCACGAACTAAAATGGCTAATGAACACGAAAATATGAGTGACGAGAACTGATGAATAAGTACGAATCCAAGATGGGTTATCGGCCACTTTCATCTTATGCTCTGGTCCACGATTTGATTAAGTTTTCTCCCATGACGACTTTGCACGGAGTATCGGCTATTTTCTTCATAAAAACTTGCCGGCAAGAAGTAAAATTAGTGATGAGCACGAAAATATGACCGACGAGCGAGAAAATATGACCGATGAATGTGCACAAATCCAAGATGAGCTTTGTCTTGCCATGGTCCGGTCCACGACTGCTCTTGAACGAAATATACGTAACTTTCTTGTAATGTTCTGGCCCACGACGACTACTGAGGGAAACAACGACCAATTTTTTATTATGTTCTGGCTCACGATACTCGTCGGTTATTTTCTTTATAGAAACCAGTCGGCACGAACTAAAATGGCTGACGAGAACGAAAATAATGCTGACACGAATCCAATATGGGTTATGTCTTGTGATGTTCGAGCTATGTCTTGAGATGGTAATTTTCTTCTAATGTTCTGGGCCACGACAGCTATTGGAGGAAATTACATCCATTTTTTTTCATTTTTTGAAGGAAATATCGGCTATTTTCTTCATAAAAACCCGCCGGCACGAACTAAAACGGCTGATTAGCACGAAAATATGACTGATGAACACGAAAATAGGTCTTATGAATGTGCATCAATCCAAGATGGGATAAGTCTTGTGATAGTCGGGCCTACGAAGGCTCTTGAAAGAAATATCGGTCAAATTCTTTTAATATTGTGGCCTACACTACGGCTACTGAAGGAAATAACGCCCATATTTTTATTATGTTTTGGCCCACAACCACTTTTGAACGGCTATTTCGACTATTTTCTTCGCAAAACCCGCCGGCACGAACTAAAAAGGCTGATGAGCATGAAAATATGAGTGATGAGCACGAAAATATGTCTGATGAATGAGCATGTTATGTTCTGGCTCACGACCCTCTTCGGTTATTTTCTTTCTAAAAACCCGTCTATACGAACTAAAATGGCTGACGAGAAGGAAAATAAGGCTGATCACGAATCCAAAATGGTCATTTTCTTCTAATGTTCTGGCCAACGACGGCTATTGGAGGAAATAACAGACATTTTTTTTTTTATTTTTTGATGAGCACGAAAATATGACTGATGAGCACAAAAATGTGACTAATGAACACGAAAATAGGGATATGTTTTGTAATAGTCGGGCCGACTACGGCTCTTGAACGAAATATCTGTCAAATTCTTTTAATATTCAAGCCCACTACGACTTTTGAACGGAGTATTGGCTATTTTCTTCGTAAAAACCGCCGGCACGAACTAAAGTGGCAAATGAGCACGAAAATATGTCTGATGAATCAGCACGAATCCAAGATGGGTTATGTTGTGATGAGCACGAAAATATGACTGACGAGCACGAAAATATATCTGATGAATGAGTACGAATCCAAGATGGGTTATGTCTTGTGATAGTCGGGCCCACGATGTATCTTCAACGAAATATCGATCACTTTCTTCTTATGTTCTGGTCCACGATAGCTACTAAAGCAAATAACGGCCAAGATTTTATTAAGTTCTCTTCCACGACGAACATTGCACGGAGTATCGGCTATTTTCTACAAAAAAAAAAAAAAAAAAAAAAAAAAATCCCGCCGGCACAAACTAAAATGCCTAATAAGAACGAAAATAAATAAGGCTGATGAACACGAAAAAATGGTTGATGAGCACGAACATATGACTGATGAATGAGGCGATGGTCCGGTCCACGACTGCTCTTGAAAAAAATATTGGTCATTTCCCAGTAATGTTCTGGCCCACGACGGCTACTGAAGGAAACAACGACCATTTATTACTTTCTTTATAAAAACCCGTCGGCACTAACTAAAATTGCTGACGAGAACGAAAATAAGGCTGATCGCGAATACAAGATGGGTTACGTCGAACTATGTCTTGTGATGGTAATTTTCTTCTAATGTTCTGGGGCACGATGGCTATTGAAATAATATCCATTTTTTTATTTTTTTAAACGAAGTTCGGCTATTTTCTTCATAAAAACCCGCCGGCACGAACTAAAATGGCGGATGGCACGCAAATATGATAGATGAACACGAAAATAGGGATGATGAATGTGCATGAATCCAAGATGGGATATGTCTTGTGTCTTGAACGAAATATCGGTCAAATTCTTTTAATATTCTGGCCCACTACGGCTACTGAAGGAAATAACGTGTCCTGGCCCACTACGACTTTTGAACGGAGTATCGGCTATTTTCATCGTGAAAACCCGCCGGCACGAACTAAAATGGCTGATAACCACGAAAATATGACTGACGAGCACGAAAATATGTCTGATGAATAAGCACGAATCCAAGATGGGTTATCGGTCATTTCATCTTATGTTCTGGTCCACGATAGCTATTGAAGCAAATAACGGCCAAGATTTTATTAAGTTTTCTCCCACGACGACCTTTGCACGGAGTATCGACTATTTTCTTCATAAAAAGCCGCCGGCAAGAAGTAAAATTACTGATGAGCAAGAAAATATGGCTGATAAATGAGCACGAATCCAAAATGGGGTATGTTTTGTGAGGGTCCGGTTCACGACTGTTCTTGAACGAAATATCGGTCACGTTCTTGTAATGTTCTGGCCACGAAGGCTAATGAAGGAAATAACAGCCAATTTTTTATTTTTTGAACGAAGTATCGGCGATTTTCTTCATAAAAACCCACCGGCACGAACTAAAATGGCTGATGGCCACGAAAATATGACTGATGAGCACGAAAATGTGACTGATGAACACGAAAATGTGACTGATGAACACGAAAATAGGGATATGTCTTGTGATAATCTGGCCCACAACGGCTCTTTAACGAAATATCGGTAAAATTTTTTAATATTCTAGTCCACTACGGCTACTGAAGGAAATAACGGCCATATTTTTATTATGTTCTGGTCCACTACGACTTTTGAACGGATTATTTTCTTCGTAAAAACATCGTAAAAAATATAACTGATGAGCACGAAAATATGTCCGATGAATGAGCACGAATCCAAGATGGATTATGTCTTGTGATAGTCGGGCCCACGATGTATCTTCAACGAAATATCGATCACTTTCTTCTTATGTTCTGGTCCACGATAGCTACTAAAGCAAATAACGGCAATATTTCATTAAGTTTTCTCCCACGACGACCTTTGCACGGAGTATCGGCTATTTGGTTCATAAAAACCCGCCGGCAAGAAGTAAAATTACTGATGATCACGAAAATATGAGCGACGAGCGCGAAAATATAACCGATGAATGATCACGAATGCAAGATGGGCTTTGTCTTGCGATGGACCGGTCCACGACTGTTCTTGAACGAAATATCGGTAACTTTCTTATAATGTTCTGGCCCGCAACGGCTGAAGGAAACAACGACCATTTTTTATTATGTTCTGGCTCACGGTACTCGCGGCACCAACTAAAATGGCTGACGAGAACGAAAATAGGGCTGATCACGAATTCAAGATGGGTTATGTCTTGTGATGGTCGAGCTATGCCTTGTGATGGTAATTTTCATCTAATGTTCTGGCCCACGACGGCAATTGAAGGATTTTTTTTATTTTTTGAACAAATTATCGGCTTTTTTCTTAATGAAAACCAGCCGGCACGAACTAAAATGCCTGATAAGCCCGAAAATATGACTGATGAGCACGAAAATGTGACTGATGAACACGAAAATAGGGATATGCCTTGTGATAGTCGGGCCCACCACGGCTCTTGAACGAATTATCAGACAAATTCTTTTAACATTCTGACCCACTACGGCTACTGAAGGAAATAACGGTCATATTTTTTATTATGTTCTGACCCACTACGACTTTTCAACGTAGTATCGGCTATTTTCTTCGTAAACACCCGCCGGCACGAACTAAAATGGCTGATGAGCACAAAAATATGAGTGACGAGCACGAAAATATGTCTGATTAATGAGCACGAATCGAATAGTCGGGTCATGTCTTGAGATTGTCGAGCTGTATCTTGTGATGGTAACTTATTTCTAATGTTCTGGCCCATGACGGCTATTGAAGGAAATAACAGCCAATTTTTTTATTTTTTGAACGAAGTATCGGCTATTTTCTTCATAAAAACCCGCCGGCACCAACTAAAATGGGTGATGTGCACGAAAATATGACTGATGAGCACGAAAATATGACTGATGAACACGAAAATAGGGATATGTATTGTGATAGTCGGGCCCACGACGGCTCTTAAACGAAATATCGGTCAAATTCTTTAAATATTCTGTCCCTCTACGGCTACTGAAGGTAATAACGGTCATATTTTTATTATTTTCTGGCCCACTACGACTTTTGAACGGAGTATCGACTATTTACTTCTTAAAAAACCGCCGAACTAAAATTGCTGATGAGCACGAAAATATGTGTGATGAATGAGCACGAATCCAAGATGGGTAACGTCTTGTGATAGTCGGACCCACGATGTATCTTCAACGAAATATCGATTAATCTCTTTTTATGTTCTGGTCCACGATAGCTATTGAAGCAAATAACGGGCAAGATTTTATTAAGTTTTCTCCCAAGACGACCTTTGCGCGAGTATCGGCTATTTTCTTAATAAAAACCCGCCGGTAAGAAGTAAAATTACTGATGAGTACGAAAATATGAGCGACGAGCGCGAAAATATGACCAATGAATGGGCACGAATCCAAGATGGGCTTTATCTTGCGATGGACCGGTCCACGACAGCTCTTGTACGAAATATCCGCAACTTTCTTGTAATGTTCTGGCCGAAGCCGGCTACTGAAGGAAACAACGAACAATTTTTTATTATGTTCTGGCTCACGACGACGAGTATCGGTTATTTTCTTTATAAAAACCCGGCGGCACAAACTAAAATGGCTGACGGGAACGAAAATAAGGCTAATCACGAATCCAAGATGGATTATTTCTTGTGCTATGTCCTGTGATGGTCATTTTCATGTAATATTCTGGCCTACGATGGCTATTGGAGGAAATAATAGGCATTTTCAGGCGGATGAGCACGCAAATATGACGGATAAACACGAAAATATGGCTGATGAATGTGCATGAATCCAAGAAGGGATATGTCTTGTGTCTTGAACGAAATATCGGTCAAATTCTTTTAATATTCTGACCCCATACGGCTGCTGAAGGAAACAACGACCATTTTTTATTGTGTTCTGGCCCACTACGCCTTTGAACGGAGTATCGACTATTTTCTTCGTAAAAACCCGCCGGCACGAACTAAAATGGCTGGTGAGCATGAAAATATGACTGACGAGCACGAAAATATGACTGACGACCAAGTAAATATGGCTGATAAATGAGCACGAATCCAAAATGGGCTATGTTTTATGAGGGTCGGGCCCACGATGGCACTAGAACTTTCTTAATTCCTAAGATAATTTCCGAAAGCTTTAAAAACACCTGCCGACACGAACTAAAATGCCTGATGAGCACGAAAATATCACTGATGAATGCGAACGAATCTATGATGGGCTATTTCGGTCCAGTAATTCAGGGAGCCTATTCTGTAACTTTTTAACAACTTTAGTCATTGTTTATTTTACAACAATTTAATTTGTTTGTTTTGTAGTTGTTACAAAAACAAAAGAAATTCGATAAAAGTTACAGAAAAGGCCTGCAGGTTTCTCCGACACAAAAGGGGAGCACTTATATACAGTTTAAGGTCACTTTTCGAATCGGGTAGAAATTTTAATAGCGGACATTAATTACTGGTAATTTAGTAATTTAAGGTCACCTTTCGAATCGGATAGTAATTTCGGATGATGTTTAGGATGGCTCTTGAACAAAATATCGTGAATATTTCTCTTGATGGTCGTTCCCACGACGGCTCTTGACACGAAAATAGGTCTTATGAATGTGCATCAATCCAAGATGGGATAAGTCTTGTGATAGTCGGGCCTACGAAGGCTCTTGAAAGAAATATCGGTCAAATTCTTTTAATATTGTGGCCTACACTACGGCTACTGAAGGAAATAACGCCCATATTTTTATTATGTTTTGGCCCACAACCACTTTTGAACGGCTATTTCGACTATTTTCTTCGCAAAACCCGCCGGCACGAACTAAAAAGGCTGATGAGCATGAAAATATGAGTGATGAGCACGAAAATATGTCTGATGAATGAGCATGTTATGTTCTGGCTCACGACCCTCTTCGGTTATTTTCTTTCTAAAAACCCGTCTATACGAACTAAAATGGCTGACGAGAAGGAAAATAAGGCTGATCACGAATCCAAAATGGTCATTTTCTTCTAATGTTCTGGCCAACGACGGCTATTGGAGGAAATAACAGACATTTTTTTTTTTATTTTTTGATGAGCACGAAAATATGACTGATGAGCACAAAAATGTGACTAATGAACACGAAAATAGGGATATGTTTTGTAATAGTCGGGCCGACTACGGCTCTTGAACGAAATATCTGTCAAATTCTTTTAATATTCAAGCCCACTACGACTTTTGAACGGAGTATTGGCTATTTTCTTCGTAAAAACCGCCGGCACGAACTAAAGTGGCAAATGAGCACGAAAATATGTCTGATGAATCAGCACGAATCCAAGATGGGTTATGTTGTGATGAGCACGAAAATATGACTGACGAGCACGAAAATATATCTGATGAATGAGTACGAATCCAAGATGGGTTATGTCTTGTGATAGTCGGGCCCACGATGTATCTTCAACGAAATATCGATCACTTTCTTCTTATGTTCTGGTCCACGATAGCTACTAAAGCAAATAACGGCCAAGATTTTATTAAGTTCTCTTCCACGACGAACATTGCACGGAGTATCGGCTATTTTCTACAAAAAAAAAAAAAAAAAAAAAAAAATCCCGCCGGCACAAACTAAAATGCCTAATAAGAACGAAAATAAATAAGGCTGATGAACACGAAAAAATGGTTGATGAGCACGAACATATGACTGATGAATGAGGCGATGGTCCGGTCCACGACTGCTCTTGAAAAAAATATTGGTCATTTCCCAGTAATGTTCTGGCCCACGACGGCTACTGAAGGAAACAACGACCATTTATTACTTTCTTTATAAAAACCCGTCGGCACTAACTAAAATTGCTGACGAGAACGAAAATAAGGCTGATCGCGAATACAAGATGGGTTACGTCGAACTATGTCTTGTGATGGTAATTTTCTTCTAATGTTCTGGGGCACGATGGCTATTGAAATAATATCCATTTTTTTATTTTTTTAAACGAAGTTCGGCTATTTTCTTCATAAAAACCCGCCGGCACGAACTAAAATGGCGGATGGCACGCAAATATGATAGATGAACACGAAAATAGGGATGATGAATGTGCATGAATCCAAGATGGGATATGTCTTGTGTCTTGAACGAAATATCGGTCAAATTCTTTTAATATTCTGGCCCACTACGGCTACTGAAGGAAATAACGTGTCCTGGCCCACTACGACTTTTGAACGGAGTATCGGCTATTTTCATCGTGAAAACCCGCCGGCACGAACTAAAATGGCTGATAACCACGAAAATATGACTGACGAGCACGAAAATATGTCTGATGAATAAGCACGAATCCAAGATGGGTTATCGGTCATTTCATCTTATGTTCTGGTCCACGATAGCTATTGAAGCAAATAACGGCCAAGATTTTATTAAGTTTTCTCCCACGACGACCTTTGCACGGAGTATCGACTATTTTCTTCATAAAAAGCCGCCGGCAAGAAGTAAAATTACTGATGAGCAAGAAAATATGGCTGATAAATGAGCACGAATCCAAAATGGGGTATGTTTTGTGAGGGTCCGGTTCACGACTGTTCTTGAACGAAATATCGGTCACGTTCTTGTAATGTTCTGGCCACGAAGGCTAATGAAGGAAATAACAGCCAATTTTTTATTTTTTGAACGAAGTATCGGCGATTTTCTTCATAAAAACCCACCGGCACGAACTAAAATGGCTGATGGCCACGAAAATATGACTGATGAGCACGAAAATGTGACTGATGAACACGAAAATGTGACTGATGAACACGAAAATAGGGATATGTCTTGTGATAATCTGGCCCACAACGGCTCTTTAACGAAATATCGGTAAAATTTTTTAATATTCTAGTCCACTACGGCTACTGAAGGAAATAACGGCCATATTTTTATTATGTTCTGGTCCACTACGACTTTTGAACGGATTATTTTCTTCGTAAAAACATCGTAAAAAATATAACTGATGAGCACGAAAATATGTCCGATGAATGAGCACGAATCCAAGATGGATTATGTCTTGTGATAGTCGGGCCCACGATGTATCTTCAACGAAATATCGATCACTTTCTTCTTATGTTCTGGTCCACGATAGCTACTAAAGCAAATAACGGCAATATTTCATTAAGTTTTCTCCCACGACGACCTTTGCACGGAGTATCGGCTATTTGGTTCATAAAAACCCGCCGGCAAGAAGTAAAATTACTGATGATCACGAAAATATGAGCGACGAGCGCGAAAATATAACCGATGAATGATCACGAATGCAAGATGGGCTTTGTCTTGCGATGGACCGGTCCACGACTGTTCTTGAACGAAATATCGGTAACTTTCTTATAATGTTCTGGCCCGCAACGGCTGAAGGAAACAACGACCATTTTTTATTATGTTCTGGCTCACGGTACTCGCGGCACCAACTAAAATGGCTGACGAGAACGAAAATAGGGCTGATCACGAATTCAAGATGGGTTATGTCTTGTGATGGTCGAGCTATGCCTTGTGATGGTAATTTTCATCTAATGTTCTGGCCCACGACGGCAATTGAAGGATTTTTTTTATTTTTTGAACAAATTATCGGCTTTTTTCTTAATGAAAACCAGCCGGCACGAACTAAAATGCCTGATAAGCCCGAAAATATGACTGATGAGCACGAAAATGTGACTGATGAACACGAAAATAGGGATATGCCTTGTGATAGTCGGGCCCACCACGGCTCTTGAACGAATTATCAGACAAATTCTTTTAACATTCTGACCCACTACGGCTACTGAAGGAAATAACGGTCATATTTTTTATTATGTTCTGACCCACTACGACTTTTCAACGTAGTATCGGCTATTTTCTTCGTAAACACCCGCCGGCACGAACTAAAATGGCTGATGAGCACAAAAATATGAGTGACGAGCACGAAAATATGTCTGATTAATGAGCACGAATCGAATAGTCGGGTCATGTCTTGAGATTGTCGAGCTGTATCTTGTGATGGTAACTTATTTCTAATGTTCTGGCCCATGACGGCTATTGAAGGAAATAACAGCCAATTTTTTTATTTTTTGAACGAAGTATCGGCTATTTTCTTCATAAAAACCCGCCGGCACCAACTAAAATGGGTGATGTGCACGAAAATATGACTGATGAGCACGAAAATATGACTGATGAACACGAAAATAGGGATATGTATTGTGATAGTCGGGCCCACGACGGCTCTTAAACGAAATATCGGTCAAATTCTTTAAATATTCTGTCCCTCTACGGCTACTGAAGGTAATAACGGTCATATTTTTATTATTTTCTGGCCCACTACGACTTTTGAACGGAGTATCGACTATTTACTTCTTAAAAAACCGCCGAACTAAAATTGCTGATGAGCACGAAAATATGTGTGATGAATGAGCACGAATCCAAGATGGGTAACGTCTTGTGATAGTCGGACCCACGATGTATCTTCAACGAAATATCGATTAATCTCTTTTTATGTTCTGGTCCACGATAGCTATTGAAGCAAATAACGGGCAAGATTTTATTAAGTTTTCTCCCAAGACGACCTTTGCGCGAGTATCGGCTATTTTCTTAATAAAAACCCGCCGGTAAGAAGTAAAATTACTGATGAGTACGAAAATATGAGCGACGAGCGCGAAAATATGACCAATGAATGGGCACGAATCCAAGATGGGCTTTATCTTGCGATGGACCGGTCCACGACAGCTCTTGTACGAAATATCCGCAACTTTCTTGTAATGTTCTGGCCGAAGCCGGCTACTGAAGGAAACAACGAACAATTTTTTATTATGTTCTGGCTCACGACGACGAGTATCGGTTATTTTCTTTATAAAAACCCGGCGGCACAAACTAAAATGGCTGACGGGAACGAAAATAAGGCTAATCACGAATCCAAGATGGATTATTTCTTGTGCTATGTCCTGTGATGGTCATTTTCATGTAATATTCTGGCCTACGATGGCTATTGGAGGAAATAATAGGCATTTTCAGGCGGATGAGCACGCAAATATGACGGATAAACACGAAAATATGGCTGATGAATGTGCATGAATCCAAGAAGGGATATGTCTTGTGTCTTGAACGAAATATCGGTCAAATTCTTTTAATATTCTGACCCCATACGGCTGCTGAAGGAAACAACGACCATTTTTTATTGTGTTCTGGCCCACTACGCCTTTGAACGGAGTATCGACTATTTTCTTCGTAAAAACCCGCCGGCACGAACTAAAATGGCTGGTGAGCATGAAAATATGACTGACGAGCACGAAAATATGACTGACGACCAAGTAAATATGGCTGATAAATGAGCACGAATCCAAAATGGGCTATGTTTTATGAGGGTCGGGCCCACGATGGCACTAGAACTTTCTTAATTCCTAAGATAATTTCCGAAAGCTTTAAAAACACCTGCCGACACGAACTAAAATGCCTGATGAGCACGAAAATATCACTGATGAATGCGAACGAATCTATGATGGGCTATTTCGGTCCAGTAATTCAGGGAGCCTATTCTGTAACTTTTTAACAACTTTAGTCATTGTTTATTTTACAACAATTTAATTTGTTTGTTTTGTAGTTGTTACAAAAACAAAAGAAATTCGATAAAAGTTACAGAAAAGGCCTGCAGGTTTCTCCGACACAAAAGGGGAGCACTTATATAC
The DNA here is from genome assembly GCF_047663935.1 of Musca autumnalis. NCBI lineage: Eukaryota > Metazoa > Arthropoda > Insecta > Diptera > Muscidae > Musca > Musca autumnalis. The sequence continues at coordinate 49,820,096 of NW_027411755.1, forward strand.
AGTTTAAGGTCACTTTTCGAATCGGGTAGAAATTTTAATAGCGGACATTAATTACTGGTAATTTAGTAATTTAAGGTCACCTTTCGAATCGGATAGTAATTTCGGATGATGTTTAGGATGGCTCTTGAACAAAATATCGTGAATATTTCTCTTGATGGTCGGTCCCACGACGGCTCTTGAGCGGAAAGTCGTTCAATTTCATCTTATGTTCTGATTCAATGGCTCTTCAAGTGAATATTGACCAGTTTCCTTTTTTATGTTATGGCCCACGACGACTCTTGAACGGAATAGCTTTCAATTTTTGCCCCAAAACGGATCTTGAACAAATGTCTCTTAACTTTCTTCTTATTTTTAGTGGCTAACGGCTAATGAACAGAGTATCGGTAATTTGTTTCTCATATCCTGGCTCACGATGACGCTTAAATGGAATATTGGTCAGTTTCTTAAAATGGTTCACTTAAAATGTTCACTTTCTTTTTATCTTTTGGTACACGACGACTCTTAAACATCTCCGAAGAAACCAATATTTTTCGGATTAGGAACAGCATTCATAATATAAACGAAACCAATCATAATATGTATGAAGTATTTTTTTCTGTGTACCTACTAGGGTTATGGCTTTTGTACCTTTTTTCTCAAAAATGATTTCCTGTAGCGAGAATGAATAAACTTGTGTCTATTAATGCCTAGAAGAACTTTCCTTCCATTTAAGTATTATTATAAAAGGACACGCACGAACCACTTCGATTTTTTTAATTTTTTTTTCTCAAAAAATATTTCCTGTTGCACGAATGAATGACGTTTTCCCAACTATTGACTTTAATACCTTTTATTCCATTTAAGTATTAAAAAAGGTCCCACACAAACCACTTTTAATTTATATGATATATGAAATAAAATTGTATATGATATAAAATGGTATATGTAATAATATTATGATTAATTTAGTGAGAAACAAAAGGTTAGGCATTTTGGTTATGCCGTGTGGCTCCATAGCTTATTTTAGGTTATATATGTCAAAAAAGCTCATATAGAAAATTTTTCAAATGACTTTGTGCGTGAACTTTTTTGTCGAATCACAGTATAATTAAGATTTTATCGAATCTTAGGTAAAAAGTCATCCAAATATGATACAGGGATAAGAGGTTGTAAAAAAGTCATAACCCTAGTACCTACTCTCCACAAGTCTAGAAATGTACGCTGAAAACGTTTAAAACTTCTTTTGGTACCTACGAAAATGTTTCATCAGTTTTAAATTAGGGATCGGTTGTTACTCTAAAGCCACACGGTGAAAGTTTCGTATGAAAGTTTCAACGTGTGGCTTTAGAGATAGGAAATTAAAGTTCACCGAACCTTTTCTTTTGTTCAGCATTCATAATATGCATGAATTTGAACATTGGCAATACTTTTTGCACTATATTCACTATATGCATGAATTATTTATTCCTTGTACCTAATCCATAAAAGCCTAAAAATGTACAATAGAAACTTCCTGAACCTATTTTGTCAACCAAGAAAATGTTCTTCTTTTTTTAAGCATTAGGTCGACCACTCCTTTTATATTGTTCAGCATTCATTATATGCATGAATCTCAACATTTGCAACACTTTTTGAATACTATTCATAATATGCATGAATTATTTTTCCTTTTTACCAACAAAAACCTAAAAATGTACAATAACAACTTCCGAAATCTGACTTTCAAAAAATTTCTTTTTGAAATTAGGTAACTGTTCATAAGATACTTCTAGTAATTTAGCTCTCGGCAAAGGCGACTAACTAATTTTTAATTGTTTTGAATTTAAAACAGAGATAGTTGCATATTTTTAAAGTACGCAATAAGCTTTGCTAATGGTGTAAAAATTCCAACTTTCCGAACTTCATACACATTTTAGTTTTTAATGATTTTTGTATGGTATTTACTTTATGTATCTGAATGTCTGTGTACTTCTAGACAGTAAGGACTAAACTACAACGGCAAAAATGCTGACGATGTTTAAAATTAAAAAAAAATAAACAACATAAGAATGTAAGCAATTTTGTAAAGCATAGTGGCGAACTAATGACCTGTCAACTTGGCAAAATAATTAATAGTTGATAGAAAAGAAAAATGCCACCGACTAAAACTAAAGAGTTATATAATTTGTTTAGTTAGGACTTCAAAGTTAAGATTTATTACTCAAAGGGAATTTGTAATTACAAATTTTCAATGTTATGGTGAAAATTTTCTTAAAATTTCTTTTTGGCTTGGAAGCAAAAGGAATAGTCTTGTGCATGTAGCTGCCTCTTGGAAAAATGTAGGCGCGAGATGTAGCTTTTTCATACTGTATAGGTACCTCACATAAGATACATCTGCAGTTTCTCATATCCATCTGAAAGCCACTATTTTTTCAAAAACATGTAAGATTTTCATGAGATGCAAAATCACTTTCCTATTTTCCCCTACATTCCCATTATTTCCTCTCTTGTTTGGTAAATGCTCTCAACTTTGTTCTCTTTTTCTTTTGAATGGTCTAATCGCCTCAACTCGCAAAAATTGTTTTTTCAATCTCTCAGAAGAAACCAGTATTTTTTGCTTTATGAAAGGCGTTCATGAAATGCAGAAATTTGAACTTTGGCAAGACTTTATGAACACTATTCCTAAAGTGCAGTAATTTTTCATAGATATAATAAATACAGAATAATACATATTATGAACTCTGTTCCTAAAGTGAAAAAGGCTGGTTTCTTCTGAGAGAGATTGAAAAATCAAATTTCGTGAGCTTTTGTTTTTATGGAGAGAGAGAGAGAGAGAGAGTGGTAAATACATACACATATATTATGAAAAGAGTTTAACAAGTGCTGCCAATGTTCAGATTCATGCATATTATGAATGCTTCCTACAGCCCAAGAAACTGATTTCTTCTGAGATAAAATGAAAGAGACATTTTAATGTAATTTTATTTTTTAAAAATACAAGTAGATTTTATCTTCTTTGTTGACTGTTTTTATTAGCAACCAATCTAAGTCCTGGTCCACACTAGCGTGAATTTCATTAAAAAATTTCATGAAATTAGGTGTTCTTAAATCGAATTCCCCACACCAGCAGTTTTATGATTTTACTTTACTATGGAGGTCGATCTAGAGACGCATAATTTCATGCAATTTTTTCAATGAAATCACTCTAGTGTGGACCGGGACTAATGGCAAGGAATTTCTTTCTTATCTTTTCTTGTTACCATCCGTAACCATTTAACCTTCGGTTAGCTTTCCGCCCAGCTGCTTCCTCTCAAGAGTGAAGAGTTAATTTCATGGCAAAGAAAAACTAACAATTATCTCCCACAAAATTTCACAACACAAAATTTTATAAAAATAAATCATACATATGCGGTTCTTATTTTCTTTAAATCCTCAGGCCACAAAGAATATATTTTTGACAACTAAATTAACTGCTAAGCTGTCAAGAACATTAAAAAACAGCAACAAAAATATACACCTTTATAAATGGAAACAATTTCTATTTTCTCTAGTAACAGGATAAAGACGATGACGTTACGATGTATGAACTCATCCATCATGTGAAACTCTTTTGTAAGATATCAGACGGATGACGAATTGTGTATACCTTGATAGTTGCTATACATAGGGAAAATGATACCGCAAATGACATACACACAAGCTCAATTATAAGAAACTAAACCGCAAAATAACTGGATAACTGCAAGTGACAGTAAGATGATAGAAGATGGAAAAAAAGGATGTTGCGAAAATACAAAATATTTCGGAATTAAATGTTATCGAAATATGTTTGGATAAAGTGGATAAGATTTTTAAGAAATCGCTGTGATACCTATAATTAATCGTAATTATTTTTGAATTTATTTTAGTTTAATTGTACTATCAATATAAAGAATTTGAATGTAAAAACTTGACGATAGATTATATGTTTAAAAAATTATCCCTGAAGATATTGGGAAACATAAACGGAATATCGGATAAGAAATTAAATAAAATAGTCTCTATTTTTCATTACAAAAAAGGACCTTAAGCCAAACAAGACAAAATCTTGAAAATCAAAATTAAGAGGATAATATTTTCAAGCGAAATTTTGTTTTCAATTACTAAAAGTTTTTTTTCCAGAAAGTTTTACCTATCGCTCTTACACACTTAAGAGTGTGCCAATAATCCACTGATATCATAATCACAGGAACTCATATTTGTCTAATGTTTGCATATATCCCGGCCAATACTTTTGCCTACAGATTAGTCAGTAAAAACGAATGAACGTACTATTTTATTGGTTCAGAAATTCCCCAGAGTTCGTTCGGATGTGTCTGAACTATCACAATATTTAAATGTATTCATAGAATAAATGAAAATGTTCATAAAATAAATACTACTTACTTACTTAGATGGCTTTTATACTGAACAGAACGTCTTGTTATATAAGCCGAACTAAGAATATATTTCCAAACACACCGATCTTTTGCCTTACTTCTCCAATTTTGGACGCCATGTTTTGTGATATCTTCTTCAACTTGGTCTTTCCATCGGAGTTTTGGCCTTCCCTTGGGGCGTATACCGTCGAGTGGCTCGTATTCAACTGCCTTTTTGGCGGGGGCATCTTTATCCATCCTGCTGATATGGCCAAACCAACGCAATCGTTGTAGTTTGATACGTTTTACTATATCGATGTCGGTCGGCTGGTATAGCTCGTGGTTCATACGACGTCGGTATTCATCTTCAACGCATATTGGTCCACAAATCTTTCGAAGAATTTTTCTCTCAAACACACCAAGTTCTGCCTCATCTGCTTTCGCAAGTACCCATGCTTCAGATCCATACATAAGAACGGGTAGTATCAGTGTCCGGTAAAGTGTATGTTTTGCTTGACGAGAGGTGGTTTCGCTTTTAAACTGTTTATTTAGACCAAAGTAGCATCTGTTGGCCAATATTATTCTTCTCTTTATTTCAAGGCTTATATTGTTGGTTTTATTTATGGCGGTGCCGAGGTAGATAAAATCATTTACTATCTCAAATTTATAATTATCAACATCCACAGTTGGTCCGAGTCTACTGGACGACTTGCGTGTTGATAGCATAAACTTCGTCTTATCGCCGTTGACTGCCAGACCCACTTTGGCAGACTCTTTTTCAATTTTTGCAAAGGTGGCTGTTACGGCTCGCGCTGATCTACCTATTATGTCATGTCATCTGCGTATGCAAGCAACATTACATTTTTATTGTATATCGTGCTGTTTTTGTCTCTAACCGTATATATATTCGCATCTCGTATGACCTTTTCTAGTAGGATAGGAAAGGAAATAGGTCACACGATAGACCTTGTCTGAAACCTCGTTTTGTGTTGACAGGCCTTCCTATTTTAACCGCTGATCTTGTGTCAGCCAATGTCATCCTGCATAGTCGAATTAGTTTTGCAGGGATGCCAAACTCAGACATGGCTTGAAACACCTTTGCTCTAATTGGGCTGTCGAACGCGGCCTTATAGTCGACGAATAGGTGGTATGTGTCGATCTGTCTTTCGTGGGTCTTCTCCAATATTTGGCGCAGTGTGAAGATTTGGTCAATTGTCGACTTACCAGGTCTAAAACCGCATTGGTATGACCCGATTATTTCATTGACCATGGGTTTTAACCGTTCACACAGTATGCTTGACAACGCTTTATATGCGATGGGAAGGAGACTTATACCTCGGTAATTTGCACAAACCGTTTTGTCTCCGTTCTTATGTACGGGACATAGTAGGCTGAGGTTCCAATCGTTGGGTATGCTTTCTTCCAGCCAAATTTCGCAAATTAGCTGATACATACTCCTTACCAGCATTTCGCCACCGGTCTTGAACAATTCGGCGGGACGTCCATCAGCTCCTGCTGCCTTATTGTTTTTCAGCCAATTAATGGCTGTCGTAACCTCGCTTTGGCTAGGTGGTAGACATTCAACATTGTCATTTACGATTGGTTCTGGGGTATCTTCATCAGTGCTCCTTCCAGATCCTCAGTACGCTATCTGTATCAGTTACCAGATTCCCTTGGTCATCTTTGCAGGAGAATGTGCCTGCACCATATCCTTCAGTCTGGTGTTTTACACTCTGGTAAAATGTTCGGACTTTATTCTGACTCCTGAACATCTCGAGTTTCTCACGCTCACGTTTTTCTTGCTCCTTCTTTTTTCTCCTGAAAATACGCTTTTCCTCTCTCCTCTTCTCCCGATAAGTTTCTTTCGTTCTTCGTGTTGCTACTGAATGCAGTATTGCTCTATATGCCGCGTTCTTTTCTTCTGTAGCTTTACGACACTCCTGATCGTACCATAAATTTTTAGGTGGAGGTTTTTGGTACCCTAGTATGGTTTTTGCGGCAGTCTGAAGGGAGTGGGCTATTCTTTGCCAACGTGCTTCTACATTATTGAGCGGAGTAGGCTTGTGCTTTCTGTTGTGTTTGCAGCTTCTCGACATCCAGCTTCCGTCCTATGTTAGATCGCACTTTTGCCGCAACATTAAGACGAGAGCGTACCTTGGCTGCTACAAGGAAATGGTCCGAATCGATGTTCGCACCTCGAATCGATCGAACATCTAACACACTGGACGAGTGTCTTCCATCTATCACAACATGATCAATCTGATTTTTTTTTTCCATCCGGGGATATCCACGTAGCCTTGTGTATGTCGAGGTGTGGGAATCTGGTGCTGCTCACTACCATGTTCTTTGCCGCTGCAAAATCAATCAGCCTCAATCCGTTGTCGGATGTTACCTCATGAAGACAGAATTTGTCGACCGTGGGACCGAATATATTTTCCCTTCCAATTTTAGCATTAAAATCTCCTAGAACAATCTTAATGTTGTGGCCAGGGCAGCGGTCATATACTCTCCCTAGGCGCTCGTAGAATATATCCTTGGTCTGTTCGTCTTTCTCTTCGGTTGGAGCATGGGCGCAGATGAGACTGATGTTAAAAAACTTTGCTTTTATACGGATTGTGGCAATTCTCTCATCAACCGGAGTAAAACTGGATACAAGATTATTAAGCCTCCGGTTTACCATGGATCAACCACCTAGCTCATGCTTCGTTTCATGTCAGCTATAATACATTGCGTAATCGTTTGTGATCTTTACGTCTGCCCGATTCCATCGCACTTCCTGTAAGGCGATAATATCAGCATTGTACTTGTCAAGTACATCCGCCAATGCGTAAACTGCACCTACTCTGTTAAGAGTCCTGACATTCCAGGTGCAGATTCGCAGATCATGGTCCTTAATACGTTTGCGGGTGTCGTCAACTTTAGAGGGGTTTGTTTTTCTTCTTTTTCTTTGTTTTTTCATAGTAAGCTGTTTTGACGGGGTGAGTTACTAGCCCAACGCCCAACCCAAGTTTTTATCCTTCTTATGGGTGAACCTTTACCTTTAACGGGCGTTAAAGGCAGCTCCCCAGGTGACATCACGGGGAGGTCAGTGTCCACTTGAGATGAATGAGGGACCAAGATAATTTCTGATTCATAAAATAAATAAATAAATTAATCATACAATGAAGAACATTTTTCATAGAATAATTAACAATATTTATTAGATAATTAAAATTATTCTTAATCCGGTTCGAAATTCTATCAGACGTGTTTGAAAAAATTCCAAAAACCCAAATAATTATATCATTGTTATGTCCTTATTTTTGGTGCTCAAGGATGTCTTCATAACGAATAACAATTTTAATTTTATTATTCAATAAAAAATATTTATTCAACGAATAATTGTATTTATTCAATAAATAATTTTATTGACGCAATGAATAATTGTATTTATCCAATGAATACTTTTATTTATTCAATGAATAATATTTATTCAATGAACAGTTTTATTTATTCTATGGAAAAAAATATTTATTCATTAACAATAATTAATTATTATATAATTATTATTATTATTATAATTGTAACTAATTTTCTTGACTTAATGGATAATGTTATTTTTTCTATAAAAAAATATATTTTTGTTCAATGAATAATTTTTTATTCAACAAATAATTTTATTGACTCAATATATAATTTTATTTATCCAATGAATAATTTTATTAATTCAGTGAACAACTTTTATTTATTAAATGAATAATTTTATTTATTCAATGAATAATTTTATTTGTTCTATGAATATGTTTTGTATTATGTGAGTTCAGACAAATCTAAACGACCGCTAAGGAATTTCTGAGCCGATATTAAATTCATTCGCTATAACTGACGAAATTTATTCAGTTAATAGATTTATTTATTTAATGAATAATGTTATTTATTCAATGATAAAATATATTTTTTTAATGAACGGTTTTGTTTATTCAATGAAAAATATTTATTCAATGAAAAAAACATTTGTTCAATAAATAATTTTATTTATTCCATGAATAATGTTATTTATTATTCAATGAAAAATTTTATTGATCCAATAAATAATTGTATTTATTTAATGAATAACTTTTCTTATTCAATGAATAATTTTATTTATTCAATGAATAATTTTATTGGCTCGATGAAAAAATATTTTTCGATGAATAATTTAATGTATTCAGTGAATACTTTTTATTCAATAAATAATCTTATTGACTCGATGAATAATTTTATTTATCCAATGAATAATTGTATTAATTCAGTGAATAATTTTATTTATTCAAGGAGTATTTTTATTTATTCAATGAATATATTTATTCAATGAATAATTTTATTTGTTCTATGAATATTTTTGTATTACTAAGTTTAGACAAATCTAAACGACCACCAATATTAAACTTAATTCTTCCGCTATAAATGACTATTTAAGTAAGGATAAGTTTGTGGTTTACTTCGGCAGACATAAGTAATGCTCGGGATAAATGCAAACATTAGACGAATATGTTCTCATGAATCAATTTTTTCCAAAAAGGAAGAAAAGTTCGATCAAAGCTAGAACTACTGTGACTGAGAAATCGCCGTCTCATAGGCAAAATGCTTGAGAACTTAAGCCGTTGATCCATTTTTTGAAACATCTTTCGGTGTATTGCAAGAGAAGTTATCTTTTGTTTCAGCTATTAAAACCCTCTCCTGGAATACTAAAATGCCACACATCTCTCGCCGCAGTCTAGTCAATCATCAAACCTCTTCTGCTAATTACCAAAGAGAAAACAGCCCACACCGTAATTCATCTTAATTTACTTAATTAATAAAGTCCCCCAACATCAGTTCCCAAAGCAGTATTTAAAATTCTTCGCGTGATTGTTCTGGAGTATATCAAAATGACCACACACACACTCGAATTATATCACAACACCAGAAGAAGAAAATCCATTTAACCCTCGCACTTGTACTTATTTATTATTCAGTGGTCTGTCTTCTGCTACATTTAATGTCCGTCCACATAAATATACATATGTATGTGAATTTTGTAAATCCATTCGTAGTGTATTCGGATAACAAACCACCGACGCGGCCACTCTGTCAGTGATAAGTGTCACGTGTCAGTGACATATTTGGCATACAAGAATGCATGTGTGGTCGGTCGGTCATCGTCGTCACTCTTCACTTTGACTTTGGATTCTTGCCGTTGTTGTTGTTGAACACTGGTGGGATATTGCGTTTCTGTTACGTGTCAATGTTGTTGCCAGGAACATGGAAAAACTAGTGACCACCAAGTTCATTATAGCACCCAAAGTGTTGCGTTGAAAGCACTAAGTTGCAAAGACGACTGATTGTGTCGTCGTTCGAGCGAACAGCAACAAGCTTAGATAATAAAAGTTGCATAGTTTTCGTTGCGCATTTTAAATGATTAATGAGATTTGTGTTGTTAGATGATGGTGGTCAGTTAGAAAGGAAAAAGGGGGGAGGTAGGAGAAATGAATGTTTCTCTTGTAATGGGGAAACATATTTCGTATTTTCTTAATTTTGTTAAATGTTATGTGGGTGGATGTTTTGTTGGTGTCGTCAACTCTCTGCATCATATGGTCACAGTGTCACATCCATAATGGATGATGTTAGCAAAGTTGAAAAACAAATTTAATCAGCGAAATGGTTTGTTACAGAAAGGTTATGTTTTGTATTATCAAAGGTCAGATGTTGTCATGGTATTATGGTGGCACATAAATATGGTAAAAACCAAACTTCCTTTACAATTCCATTTGAAAAAAAAACATTAAAAAATTCTTGGTATAGGGGCAAAGTTGACGAACCCCGCAAACGTTTTAAGGACCATGATCTGCGAATCTGCACCTGAAATGTACAAAGCCGACATTACTGTCATACAGGAAATACGATGGACTGGGAAAGGTGTCACAACAACACCTAAAGGTGACGCACTGTATTATAGCTGCCATGACGTAAAGCATGAGTTTGGTTGTGGATTCGTAGTTAGTCGGAGACTAAAACATCTGGTATCCAGCTTAACCCCAGGGAATGAAAGACTCTCTGCAATTCGATTAAAAGCAAAATTCTTCTACATCAGCTTTATTTGCGCTCATGCTCCCACTGAAGAAAAGGACGAACAGACCAAAGATATATTTTACGAGCGCTTAGAACAAACATATGACCGTTGCCCTGCCCATGGCATTAAAATCATTCTAGGCGATTTTAATGCCAAAATTGGAAAGGAGAATATCTTTGGCCCAACAGTCGGGAAATTCAGTCTCCACAGTGAAACATCTGACAATGGTATGAGGCTGATAGACTTTGCAGCTGCAAAAAACATGGTAGTTAACAGTACCAGATTCAATTATCTCGATATTCAAAACGGCACCTGGCTGTCTCCAGATCAGAAAACAAGAAACCAAATTGATAATGTTGTGATAGATGGAAGACATTCATCGAGCGTGTTGGATTTACGATCGTTCCGAGGCGCAAACATTGATTCGGACCACTACCTTGTTGCAGCAAAGGTAAGCACCCGCTTAAACGTAGCAAACAAAGTACGAACAGACACAACACGAAAGTTAGACATCGGTAAGCTGCAATCACAACAGATAGCCACAGCATATTCCACTCAACTAGCCCAATTGCTTAATCAAAGCACTCCTCATCCCGATAACATATCAGCGGAATGGCAAAGCATTGCCCACTCCATGCAAACAGCCGCAAAATCCATACTTGGATACCAGAGGCCTCCACCAAGGTATCCATGGTATGATCAGGAGTGTCGTACTGCCACCGAAGAGAAAAATGCGGCATATAGGGCTACTTTATAATCCGTAGCAACGAGAGAGATACAGGGAGAAAAGGAGAGAGGAGAAACGTCGTTTCCACAGAAAAAAGAGAGAAATGGAAAGGTGGGATTGTGAAAAAATCGAGATGTACAGGAGCCAGAATAAAGTCTGAAAATTCTACCAAAAAGTCAAGCATCAAACTGATGGCTTTGGTACAGGCACATCCTCCTGTAGAGACCAGCAAGGTAATTTGGTAACTGATACAGATAGTGTGCTCAGGATATGAAAAGAACATTTCTCCGTTGGTTGGTATCCGATAGTAGCGAAGACGGCGAAGATGCCACAGATCCAATCCCAGAAGATGGTATTGAATGTTTAACGTCCAGCCAAGATGAGGTAAAGACAGCAATAAAACGGCTGACGAATAATAAGGCAGGAAGAACCGATGGCTTACCAGCCGAGCTGTTCAAAACCGGAGGCGACACGCAAATAAGGTGTAATCATCTGCTAGTTAGCACCATATGGCAGGAAGAACAAGTACCCGTCGATTGGAACCTGAGTATCCTGCTCTAACTATAGGGGCATAAGTCTACTCCCTATTGCCTACAAGATCGTGTCAGGGATATTGTGCGAACGACTAAAGCCTATGGTCAACGAGATAATTGGACCATACCAATGCGGCTTTAGACCTGGCCAGTCCACCATTGACCAGATATTTACCCTGCGGCACATCCTGGAGAAGACCCAAGAGATGCAGATCGACACCTACCACCTTTTTGTCGATTATAAAGCAGCCTTGGACAGCCCGCTGCGTTCAAAGGTATTCCAAGCCATGTCTGAATTTGGTATCCCCGCAAAGCTCATCCGGCTTTGTAAAATGACTTTAACTGACACGAGGTCCTCAGTTAAAATAGGAAAGAGCCTCTCCGAAGAGTTTGGTACCAAAAGAGGTTTCAGACAAGGAGATAGCCTTTCGTGTGACCTCTTCAACATCCTGCTAGAAAAGGTTATACGAGAGGCAAACGTCAAAAGAAGTGGCACAATCTACACCAATAGTCACATGTTACTTGCCTATGCTGATGACATAGACATCATGGGACGATCAGAAAAAGAAGTAACTGATACCTTTATAAAGGTCGAAGGAGAATCTGCTAAAGTGGGTCTGGCGGTAAACGGTGAGAAGACCAAGTTGATGGTGTCGACGCGCAATGCGTCCATTGAGCTCGGACCGACTGTGGAAGTTGGTTCCTATAATATTGAGGTAGTAAAAGACTTCGTCTAACTCGGTACCTCCGTAAACACAACAAACGACATCAGTTGTGAAATAAAAAGAAGAATTGTATTGGCCAACAGATGCTACTTTGGTTTAAGTAAGCAGTTTAAAAACAAAGCCACATCTCGTCAAACAAAAATAACGCTCTACAAAACACTGATACTATTCGTGCTGATGTATGGTTCCGAAGCCTGGGTACTTGCGCAAGCAGACAAGGCAGTGCTTGGTGTGTTTAAGAGAAAAATTCTTCAAAAGATCTATGGACCAATCTGCGTTGACGGTGAATATCGACGTCGTATGAACCACGAGCTGTATCTGTTATACAACGACATCAGTATAGATAAACGTATCGAGATGCAACGTTTGCGTTGGCTAGGCCATATCATAAGAATGAGCGATGATGAACCCGCTAAAAAGGCGTATAAATACGTGTCACATGGCGGTACACGCAGAATTGGCAGGCCTAAGCTTAGATGGAGCAAACAAGTGGATGAAGAGATGAAAAGGCGCAGTATTCCAGAAAGCGAAGCAGTAAACAGAGAGAGTTGGAGATCTTTTTTTTTAGTTCGGCTTATGGAACAATGTTCTGTAATGGGCCAGCTAAGTAAGTAAGTAAGTACTCTAATAACGTAGAAATATTATCCACGTCATTTTAATGGCGTAAAAATATTGCTCACGTTATTTTAATAACGTAATAATATTGTCCACGTTATTCTAACAATATAAAAATATTATTCACGTTTTTTAATATTATAAAAATATTATCCACGATATCCAAATTACGTGAAAATATAATTAACGTTATACTAATATCGTAAAATATTATCAACATTATTCTAACAACGTAAAAATATTATCGACGTTATTCTAATAACGTAAAAATATTATCCACGTTATTCTAATAACGTAAAGTATTATGAACGTTATTCTAATAACGTAAATATATTACCCACGTACTTCTAATATCGTAAAAATAATTTCACGTTATTTTAATAATGTAAAAATAATGTAAAAATGTAAAAATGTTTTTCACTTTATTCTAATAACGTTAAGATATTGTTTACGCTATTCTTATTACATAAATTGTTTATTCCTTATACAAAAAACGTGAAAATATTTTCAATATTATCCTAATAACGTAAAAATATTTTCCATGTTATCCAAATAGCGTAAAAATATTTCCACGTTATACGAATAAAATTAACGTACAATCCAAATAAATCGAACAGTATCTAAATTATTCAAATAACGTAAAAATATTGTACAGTTTGTCCTAACAAGGCGAACATATTGTCCATTTTGTCACTGCAAGGAGGAAAGGAATAAATCCAAATAAAGTTAAAATATTATCCACATTGTCTAGTCAGCGTGCAAATATTATCCAAATAACTTTTAATTAAAATTGTAATTCATGATAAGGACATCGTTGAGCACTGAAGATAAGGATTTGTCAATGCTAAAGGTTAGGTTAAGTTAGGTTGAAAAGAGGGGCGATATAAAAATCGCCACATGGACATGCACTTAAGCCTGGGTTGTTCTGTTGTGCGCTCTAAATTTGGAAACCTGGAAGAGATTATTACTTGGGCTTATTATAAAAATTCATCATTTTAGAAATTCTGTGCCATTCACAAAATCTATTAAGTTTTTAAATCCGCTTGCCCTATTTTGGCTGAGCACTTGTATAGTATCGTCACCAAGAAATTGGTTCCTCGGCGTCGCGAAAGCTGGACAATGACAGAGATAGTGTTCCAACGTCTCGTCATCTTCTCCGCATGCTTTGCATTCGCTGCTTTCTGTACAACCTATTTTGTGGAGAAGCGCTTGTAGCCCTAGGTGTCCCTTAAGGATGCCTGTCAGTCTACCAATGTCTTTATTACTCATCAAGAGTAGCTCCATTGTTTTGTCCTCGTCTGGGTTCCCCCATAGGTTTTTTGTGTGTTTTTCCCTTCTCTTCAGAATTCCAGACGGATATATGAGCATTCTTTGCCCATACCTTTAACTCTAGACGCGCAGCTTTAAAAGGCTTAGCGTTATCTAGGTTTATTGTAGTTTGCTCCCTTGCATATTTTGCTAGGGAGTTAGCTATCTCGTTACCCCTAACCCCTCATGTCCTGGTACCCATATAATGTTAACCGAACCATGATGGGAGTAGTCGTTAATTGATTTTTTACATTGCAAGCCATTTTTTGATTAACCTATCTTGCTTGTTATAGCTTTAATTGCTGTTTTACTATCCGTTAGGATGTTTACGGTGGTTGGCCTTGTATTAGCTTTAATCCAGTTCAGACACTTTGTAATCGCTCCGATTTCGGCCTGTAGCATCGTTTTGTGATCCGGCAGTCGAAGGTGAATCTCCTTTCCTGGTCTTCGATATAGAGACCCAGACCCGTCCTCCCCTCTAGCACAGCCCCATCTGTAAAGCCACAGCTTCCACTGGCATCTGTGCCTGGGTTCCATTGATCCACAAGTCTCTGTTCGGTATTAAGACTTCACACAAAGCCAATTCACTTGTTTCAGGTATACGGTCTGATACAATATGATCTATTGAGACCCTTAAAATCTTTTGGTGGTATGGTTGGTGGTCTCTTCCGATCCACTCTCCCATCGACTTAAGTCTTATAGCTGTGATGGTTTCTTCGAAAGCTCCTATTTTTCGTTTTCCTAGTGAAAAGACGTAATTCTGTTTTTCTGAGTTAACGCCTAGACCTCTCGGCACGCTATTTTTAGAGTCGTTTCGGCCTTAATACAAAGCACATTTGTATTTTTCCCCTAAGAAGTATTATAACATCATTTGCATAGCAAGTCCTAAATAGGCTATTCATGGTAGTGACCCCTTTGTGTTGTGTCCCCGTCTTCTTTATTTGCATATTCGATCTCCGAATATAAGCGACCAATACAATTATATATACTTAACTGTTACAAATTTTAAGGTATGTTCATATATTTTCCATGATCTCCATAAAAGCGTCTCTATTTCTGGCTTCACTCAGTAGGGTCTCAACCCAAAGCCGGTCCATTTAAGAATATCGTCAATCCATGATATTTCTTTCCGTCCTCTGGATGGCTTCCCTTCTATTGTTCCAGTGATTATGGTTTGGAGCAGTTTGTATTTTGCGTTCCTCATTACATGTCCAAGATATGAAGTTTTTCTTCTTTTTATTGTTCCAATGAGTTCCCGTTGACGGTTAACCCTTGAGAGAACCACTGAATTTTGTGCTAAATGTGTCCATGGAATTTTTAGGATACGACGGTAGATCCACATTTCAAAGGCTTCCAATTTCTTTATTTCAGCGGTTTTTAGTGTCCGACCAGACATAAGTTTTAATAAATCGTATTTTTGTTTCCATGTTTATGTCATGACTACATAAAATATTTTTGTATTTGAAAAATGTATATCTTGCTATTTCTATTCTGCATCGTATTTCTTTCGAGTTGTTCCAGTTTTCATTTATTTTGACGCCAAGATATTTAAAGTTCTGTACTTTATCGATATGTGTATTATTTATATACAGTTCGGTTGTACTTTGGTTTCTAGACCTCGTTATCACCATATATTTAGTTTTTGATATATTAATCTTTAACCCATACTTTTCGCTATAGGAATTTAGCCGAGTCAGAAGAAATTGTATTTCTGATACACTACTCGCAATTAAAGTGGTATCATTTGCATATCGGAAATTGTTGACGAATTTTCCACCAATATATACGCCTTTACGAATAGATATTGAATAATAATGGCGACAATATGCAACCCTGTCTAACTCCTTTCGATATTGCAATGCATTCTGTCAGTTCTCCATTAATGTCGACTTGTGCTGTTTGGTTCCAATATAATTGCTTGATGCATTGTAATTCTTTTCCTTGGATGCCAATAGATGTGAGGATTTCCACCATTTTGTCATGTTGTACGGTGTCGAAGGCTTTTTCGTAATACACAAAACATAGGTAAACATCTTTATGTACATTTCTGTATTAACACTTGAATAGAGAGTATGGCTTCGCTTGTACCCATGCCTTCTTTAAATCCAAATTGAGATAGTCCCATGGCTTCTTCACATTTTTTATAAATTCTGGAGTGAATGATTCTTAGAAAAATTTTGAGAGCGTGGCTCATTAAACTTATAAGTCTGTAGTCGCTACATTGTCTTGGGTGGCTTTTCTTTGGAATTGTGATGAAAGTTGATTTCAGCCAGTCTTGAGGGTATCGGCCTGAGTCATATATGTAATTAAATAGCACTACCAAAAGCTGTAGGTTTTCGTCATCTATTAATTTTAACAATTCGGAGGGAATTTCGTCTGGTCCGCAGCTTTTTTATTACGTAGTAATTTTATTGCAGATTCCACCTCAGATTTAATGATTGGGTTCCCAGTGAGCGATTGTTGGTTAGCTGTAACGTTGACCGATCGGTTATTGTCATTAAATATCTGTCTTATGTATTCACTCCACACTATTTTCTTTTCATTTGTATCAAAGACAGCTTTGTTGTTCGTATAGTACTTTCGGTATTGACTTAAATCGTAATCCAGCGGCTTCCTTAAGTCTTTTGTGTAAATTGAAGTCATCGTGAAGCTGTTGGAGACGTTCAATTTTCTGACAATGCTTGTTTAAGTGCTCAATTTTTGCGGTTCGTAATGCCGATTGAATTTCTCTTTTAAGCTCAAAGTATATTTCATAATTTGTGTATTTATATTTTTGGCGCTCTTCCGTCAATTTGAGTATGTCGTTTGTCATCCATTCTTTATTTTTAGGTTTTTTGTAGTTTCCTAGATTATGCAGGCAATAGATTTTAATGAGTGCTTGATAGAATACCAAATGCTCTCTACATCATCTCTGTTAATATTGTGTAGTTCACGATTTATATGTTGCTTCACAATTGTGTGTGTATCGTGGTTATCCAGTTTCTCGACAGCAAATTTTTTTCGCCCAATTTTTTTCTTTGATAGGTATATTTTGCAGCATATTTTCGTCATTAAGAGATTATGATCGGATGGTACATCAGCTCCTGGATATGTCGATGTTTTCTTTATGCAAGAGAAAAACCGTTTATTTATGATGATATAATCTATTTGATTCCTCACGATGTTATCTTTCCGATCTTGTGGAGATTTCCAAGTATATAGTCTTCTTTTTGGAAGACAGAAAAATGTGTTCGTTATTTTCATTTTATATTCTTGGCATAGTTGAATGAGTCTATCTCCTCTTTCATTTCGATTTCCATGTCCATATTTTCTTGTTACACCTGATACCGGTCCTTCTCCAACTTTTGCGTTGAAGTCGCCTTGTATAATGTTTATTTCGTGGGATTTCGTCGTTTTCAATAAATATATGATCTCATAATAGAATGCTTCAATTTCCTCATCGCTTTTATCTGCGATTTATATTTATTGGTTTTGCTTCTATTTTAAGGAGCATTGTTCTATCTGATTTTAGTATAAATCCTTTTACAGAACTTGCAATATTGTTTTTTACTATAATTCCAACTCCATTCCTGTGATTGTTATTCTGATTGCCAGAGTGGTATATCTTCATATTGTTGGATGTGAAATCACCATTATCGGGCCACCATGTTTCGCTTACACCCAATATGTCTATGTTATAATGGCTCATTTCGTTTATTGTCCCCTGACCAACCTTTTCTCTTTTTGTTACTTCATGTAGTTTGTCTAGGACCTCAAGGCCCGATCCACCTGAAACTCGTCTAAGGAGTGGATCACAGTATTGGAGCTGACGTTGTTGAAAGCACCTTCGATGTCGATGCATACATCTAGTGTATACATCTTCATTTCGAAGGTTCTCTCTGGTGTACTACCTCATGTAATGCAGTTTCCACTGATCTAGCTTTTACGTATGCGTGTTGTTTGTATTTAAGCATATCGTTGGGATATTACTCTTTATCACGGTAACGACTGTCCGTTCCATTGTCTTGAGTAATGCTATAAATTATTTTTATTATTGATTTTTTTAGACCCGTCTAATATAATTTCGAACCGAATGAATAATTATAATTATTCTATGAACAATGCTTTTCATTCTATGAATAATTTCATTTATTCTATGAATAATTTTAATTATTTAATGAATAATTTCATTTATTCAATGAATAATTTTATTTGTCCTACGAATAATTTCTTTTATTTTACGAATACTTTTTAATACTGTGCTCATTTAGACAGATCTGAACGAACTCTGAGGAATTTCTTAACCAATATGAATATTGCAGTCGTTTTTACTTACGAATCTGTCGACATTGCCCGGAATAAATGAAAACATTACATTTCGCTTGACAATTTTATCCTCTTTTAACCAAATACATAACTTTATCCACTTTAGCCAAAAAGACTTGTTGAAACTTAATTCCTAAATATTTTGAAATTTCACAGATTTTTTCCCATATGTTACTATTTTCCTGTCACTTGTATTTATTTTTACGATGGTTGAGTTTTTATATAATTTAACTTGTGTGTATATCAATTGCGGTAAAATTTTCCCTGTATATAACAACTAACAAGGTATATGCAATTCGTCATCCATCTGACATCTTTCTGAAGAGTTTTTATGATGAGTTCACACACATCATCCTTGTTATCTTGTTAGTAGAGAAACTAGAAAATGTATATGTGTATGGTTTTTTATTATTGCTGCTTTTAAGTTCAGTTGACAGCTTACTAGTTAATTTAGTTGTCAAAAATATACACTTTGTGTGGCTTAAGGATTCAGAGAAAATACTAACCACATATGTTTTGTTTTGTCTTTTTATACAATTTTGTGTTGTCATATTTTTTAAGAGATAGTTGTTAGTCTTTTTTCCCTGAAATTAATTCTCAATTCTTGAGATAATGACATCAGGATGGATGCTAAATGGCTGCGGAAGGTAACAGGAACTCTACCTCAGATTAGATGAAAATAGGTCGAAAAAGTAGGCAAATCAATAAATGACTGACTAGTCGGTTTGTGACATTCAAATAGTGAAGTTTTTAGAAATTATATTACAATGTCATAATACCATAATGACCTAGCCCACTAGGTCCTTTCAGTGAATCGTACGATTGAACTAATTCGTTGGTGAATTATAGCTTACGGCCCCAAGTATTGGAATTGATTGATTTATAAATCGGAACTACCTAAAATCCTTTCATTGGTTCAGAAATTGATTACAGTTTGATAAGATCTTATATATACACTCATAATCAGTGTTCAGAATTATATCAGACATGTCTGCATAAAATCCTATTTTATTCACAAAAACATGTTGCTATAAAAGCGATAGCGATAGATCATCAGATAGAACTAAGACAGATATCTTCATATAAATATCGGTATTGTGCTAACAACCAAGCTATTTAAAATATATATAATTACCAAAATCTTGTAGTTCGCATTCAAATATGTTCTTATCCAGAATTAAAATTTTAATTCAGGTCTTGGTTCGCTTGAATTCAATTGCTTGATGAAAGGGGCCAACTATCAAATTTAACGTAATCTCCTTCTATTTTGCAGTCATAGAAACACATTTTCTACTAAAAAATACACATATATAACAGAGATTGCAACTCCAAGTAAAAACCAATGTTATCCAATTTGTTTTATAACAAAAATCTGCTGGTCAAAAGTAATCAAGCTGCCACTAAATGTGGTTAAAGAACGTAACGAAAAAAACTTGAATAGCTACCCAATGGGGATATAAATAAAATAGAGAAGAAAAGCAACGAAAAAAGTCACAAAAAAGTTAAATGACATAACATAAAATTAACAGACAGTTATTGTATTTAAACAAAATCCTTGTAAAACTCTTCAAAAGCAGCATAAGGATAGCTTGTAAACACCAACATCCCGACATCACCACAAATTAAACACATATACAAAAACATACATTGGGTCATATGTAGATGCTGGCAAACAATGATCCTTATCTTGGAACAAATTAACACATGAGAGTGAGGAAGAAGCAGCGAGAGAAGGATAACTATTTTAATACTCGGGACTCTTGACTTTTGACATTTGTTGCAGCAAATTGTTTGTATGTGGTCCTCTTACTCACCAGTCAAACTGCTGGCAGCTTTTAAATGAAAAAAAAAAAAAAAAAAAAAAAAAAAAATCCTCCTACAATGTTATGAGGATTTTATTTTCATTGTTCTTCCCTTCTTTATTTTAGTCCTTCGGCTTTTATGTTTTGCAATATTTGGTTTTATGTTTATGACCTCAACGAACCTCATAAAAATGTTGGACTTCTTGATTTTTATGCGCCATGTTGCTGTAACATACTTTTCATTTATTTGTCCTCTCTCCTATTTAAAGGCGGACACAGACTATGGTAATCCCACATAAAATCTTTCCATGTGCCTTTATTTACCCACATGAGTTATGTCCTTGCCCACGTCGGCCATCTATTGCAATGAACGAGAATATAATTGAATGACACATCATAAATTTAACAAATAAGTTTATTTTTATGATAATAGTTGGCATAAAACTATGTTAAACGGCTAGTTGTATAGAAACGTTTAAGAGGTAATGTCTATCTAGGATATAAAACGAACTACGTTAATTTAATATTAGCCCCACTTTGGGCGCTACTTATTTTGCTTCAAAAAGAAAAAAAGGAATTTAGTGAGGTCTTATCAAGTGGAATCTACTGTTGTAATAATACCAACTATATTATTTTACTGTCAGTCCCACATTGGGCGCCATTTACTTCACAGCTTCGCAAAGAAAAATTGACGTAAAGAGTCTTTTTAAAAGGGAATTTTGTGGGGTCCTTTCGGATAAACGTTTAAGGATAAATTAGGACCAACTATATTATTGTAATGTCAACCCCAGCTTGGGCGCCATTTACTTTAGTTCAAAAAAAAAAAAAGAAAAAAAAAATAGTGAGGTCTTACGAAGTGGAATTTACTAATGTAATAATACCAACTATATTATTTTACTGTCAGCCCCACATTGGGCGCCATTCACTTCACATCTTCGCAAAAGAAAAATTGACGCAAAAAGTCTTTTTAAGGGGGAATTTTGTGAGGTCTTATCGAATAAACGTTTAAGGATAAATTAAGACAAACTATATTATTGTAATGTCAGCCCCAACTTGGGCGCCTTTTACCTTCCGAAAAGGAAAATATTGACTTAAAAAGGGTTTTTTAAAGGTTAATTTGTAAGATCTTATCTGGTGGAAGGTTGATTGTATAATAAGATCAACTATATGACTTTGATGTTTGCCCTATAGTGGGCGCTACTTATTTTACTGTGCCGAAAAGTAAAATTATTGACTCAAAATTCGTGCTAGTTAGTCGGGTGGTTTTATGGGATGAAAGGTTAAGAAACCAATATTATTGTAATGTCAGCCCCACATTGAACTCCACTTATTTTACTGATCCGAAAAGAAAAATTATGTAGTTAACGAGTCTTTTAAAATGGCATTTTGTGAGATCTTATTAAGTGAAAGGTTGCTAATATTATAGTAGCAAGTATATTATTTTAATGTCAGCCCCAACTTGGGAGCCACTTTGGCACTTTACTGCTCCAAAAAGAAAAGTCATTGCCATAGTTTTAAATGACATTTTGTGAGATTTTTTCGAGTGGAAGGTTTATGATATTTGGCGCCATTTACTTTTCAGTTTCGTAAAGAAAAAAAAAAGTTGGGATGAAAGGTTGAGGATATAATAAAACAAACTATAGTATTTTACTATCAACCCCACATTGGGCGCCATTTACTTTATTGCATCGAAATGTAATTTTTATACCCTACACCACTATGTGGGGAGGGTATTATAAGTTGGTTTTGGCCAAAAAGTTTGTAACGCATCGAAATAATGGTAGACCCATACTTATATATACAAAAATGAATGTTTCGACGAGCTGAGTCGATCTGGCTATGTGTGTCCGTCCGTCTGTCCATCTAAACCACTTAATCACGCTACAGGTCGCAATTTTGATCGTCACCAAATTTTGGGGGTTAATGGGTTTCCACAGAGGAAGAAGCCTACTGACTTTGATGATGGTCGGATAATATTCAGGGTTCGGAGTAGGCAAAAACTTATTTGGAGAAAAGGTCAACGTTTTATTTCAAAGCCAATATCTCTGTTTCTTTAAGAGGTATGTCAAAAGCAAAACCTGGCAAGGAAAGTAGAAAATATCACCTTTACAACGATGTAAAGTAGGTTGTCGTACACGCAGAGAAAAAATATTTTTCGCTTTTGTTGGAACAAAAATATCTGTTTTGGTTCCAAAAATGTATTTGTTTTGTTCAAACATTGTAATCCAAATCCAAAAATACCATCTTTTGTTCCAAACATAGAAAACAAAAACAACTTTTGAATTTCCGCAATATTGTAAAAATCGTTAACAATACCGATTGTAAGAACTATCATAATCTAATTTTCTTTACAAAAAATATTGCAGCCCAGAAATTTTTGATTTGAGTGTATATACTTCTCATATACACTTTTCACATAACTTGGATATAAATGTCGCGTATAATATTGCAATCATTGATGAACACAATACATGGTTTGCTGCATTGCCTGACAACAAAGACAAACAAAAAGTCACAAGCACCCACCACAACATAAGGAATAATTAAACACCATAACAAACTCCGGTATAACACCAAACCTCAAAGCACAATGAAGATAGAAGAATGAAACAAAACAGAAACAAATAAAAACAAGAGTCTCATTGTTGGTATACATACACACAAAAACAAAGATAAAGGCATCATGTCATACAGACAAAACTCACCATAATTGTTTTTTTCAACACGGCATCGAATAGCGAGAGAAGAGAAAAAATTGTGGAAGAAAAGAGAGAACTATTGTCCAGTTGACAAAAACTATTTTTGGATTTAACAAAACCCAATTGTTGGAATCACAATGCTACATTTGGAATTTAACAATATCTTTACAATACATATTTTGCTCTTCGAATATTGTTGGATCAATCATATTTTTTTTCTCTGCGTGTAGGTGGTCAAACAACAGAGATATCGCAATAGTCGGTAATGCATCCCATTTTCCGATTTTTTTTGCAATCACGCTACAGGTCGCAATTTTGATCGGATGGTCAATTTTGGTTGCTTATGGCGGTCCCAGAGGGAAAGAGGCATATTATTTGGTGGTAGTCGGATTATATTCCCTAAAAGAAATGTTTACCAGTGAAAAGCTTATGCACAGGGATTGTGGTTTTGGGTATCACATGGTCGGCCCCGTCCCGTCTATAGCCTTTGCTCACTCGTTTTGACTCAAAAAGTCTTTTTAAAATATTATTTTCTGAGCTCTTATTTGATGGTAGGTTTTGGATGTAAAAAATTTTAATTTCAACCCCATTTACTCACTGCTCCGAAAAGATAGACCATTAACTTTAGAAGTGTCGTTTTAAGAAGAAATTTAGTTGTTGTTGTAGCAACGCAAATATATCCGTTCGTGTATTTTATTCAGTTATCTGGTTCTGGTTTCTCTGTATCCAGCCTAAAAAATTCAGAAATTTGTTGTGGCATTACCTGGAAATTGGACAAGATTTAACTTCCTAAATTCGAAAAAAAATCTGCAATTTGGACTGCACATCTAAACAAATGCAGCATGTTGTGGGGTCCCCAATCTTCATGCGGGACTCGTATTGGGTATTGTGCCATCAATTCGTGCACCATACGAATTGAGACGTTGACAGCTGGAATCCTTCTGCTGTGATGGATAGGTGGTGGGTGGGCTCCAAGTACGGCATTTACGTTGTTCCGGGTTAATGCCTGCATAACTGCATCAGTGTGAATGCTATTCAAGCTTGGCTAATAGCCTCGTTGATCTAGAGGTTCTCGCTTATATCGTTGAAACTCTCTTCCCTATAGATCATAAAGATCTCTCCTGATGTGGCTGGCTGGGGAAAGTCTGTCCACTAAATTGTGACATGTATACTCACTGCGATAAAACCCAAGAAGGTACTACATCGACTACATGCGGTTGTGCAAAACCTTCGTCTACTCATAAGGATGGTCCACTGGTATCATAAGGAGCCGCCCTGTTGCAGTCCTCAGAGCGACTTTCTGACAGCTTTGAATATTCTTTAACTGCGTAGCACTAATGTTTGCATACCACGATGTATCCGCATAGCTTACCACAGACCGCCCTATTGCTTTGTATGAGGTCAACAAGGTTTCTTTGTCAGCATCCCAAGTGCAGCCGGCTATAACCATATTATTACTTCTGATCCAGTGGCAAATAGCTGTAGCTTGCGCGGACGACTTAAATATGCTGTCGAAAGTAACACTCAGTATCTTTGGGGTATACGTGGTCAGAATCAGGACACAATCGACCAATATGTTCAGGTGGAGCCTTATTTCAGCCGTCCATATGGTGAATAGTGTGCCGTGGATTTAGCGGCGGGTATTTTAATATTTCTCAAATGGAATATCTGCACTAAGTCTGCAATGCTGACTTTTAAGGAATCACGCCAAGCCGCCAATATTACGATCTCTATACCGTCTGCAGGGTTGATGTTAAACAGTTAGGGAGATTCACACCTGAGGAAATTCTCTTCTCTATATTCTCGAACAGCTTGACATGGTTGACAGCATCGAAGCCTTCGATAGGCCAAGCGCAACCTTTACTGTTCGGACGCACGACCTGTTTTGGTTCAGTCCTCGACTGATATGTGTGGATATGGCGTGTTGTGGTACTGTGCATTTTCCGGAAACCATGCTGATGTTGGGTAACTGGGAAACTGCTTCTCATGGGAAGGAGTAGTGCCTCTAAAATCGGCTACTGCCGACAAGAAGGAGACCTGTAGGATTTACCTCTCCTGGTATCCTCCTCGTCGGCTGGGGGATCTAATAAGGCGTAGCACACTTCTCTTCGATCTATCACTCACATGCGCAATACAGAGTGGATGTTCGTGGTTCGTTGGACGAAGCTCGTTACGGCAATTTGCTAGTCCCGTCCCATCTGCTGGGAAGTTTGTTCTGATTTGGGTATTCGACCGATAAGCTGGTATGCAGCGAACGGCTGGAGCAATTATGATGTTCCGAAAAAATCTCAGCTACCCGATGATCTGAGAGAATTGGCAGCTCTTTGAAGTGTT
Organism: Musca autumnalis; assembly: GCF_047663935.1. Taxonomy (NCBI): domain Eukaryota; kingdom Metazoa; phylum Arthropoda; class Insecta; order Diptera; family Muscidae; genus Musca; species Musca autumnalis. Next base: position 49,845,569 of record NW_027411755.1, read on the forward strand.
TTTTGGTAAATTTTCTGAAGACTTGCTAATCAGTTTTCCATAGATTTAGAAGAGTACGGTGGTCTGTTTACGGAGGGGATGATCGGAAGATGGTCTGAGCCAAGGCAAATAACGGGTCTGCCTGGAAACGTCATTTTTGTGACATGGTGCCACAATGATCAAGTCTGGCGACGTGTTACAGTCTCGACACGAAGTTGGAGACACACTGGGAGATGATATGCCGCAGCAAGCAGCAACATAACCACTGCCGCAGTATATATATCTCGCTTGAGCTTGGCTCCAAGGATCCGTACATGGTACTGCCGACGTAGAGTTGGTGAACCTATACACCCCGCAGATAAATAGATGTACTCTAGGATATTCCCAACATTAGCCCTCTTTGGGAAGGTCATAACCGTCTGGTCTTGGGGGACTTTAATGCTCATCATGAGTTGTGGTCCTAGGAAACGATCAGAGCGGTATAGCGCTGGCTGAGCAGATTGATAGTTTACAGTTCGCCAGGCATAATCATCGTGTCACCTGGCATCCCGTCGTTTCTTTTCTACCAGACCACCTCCCCATAATTGTCTAATCACCGCTTCAGGGATCTGCCCAACCTTTCTAATGTCGGGTAGCAGAAAGGACGTTCCAAGGCATCATATGGGGGACCTTAGAGTTGTGGACATGACGTCACCTGACAACCCATCGTTTCTCTTGGATCAGACCATCTCCCCATAATTGTCTAATCACTGCTTCAGAGATTTGCCCAATCTTTCTGATATTCGGCAGCAGAAGGGACGTTCCAAGGCATCATAACTGCTGCAGCCGCTCGCCATATACCTGCTGGTCGAATACCTGAATTTAGATCTAACTTTCCAGCAGAGACGACGGGGTTAGCAAATTGGCGTGATGAGCTTCATCGTATCAACCCCAGTGACCACAGAGTCAGGAAGCTGACACTGGAAGTTAAAAGAGTGGTCGGTGAGCACAAGCGGGACAAGTGGTTAAATTATCTGAAGAGTTGCAACATTGGAGCCGAAATAATTTAATTATGGGTAACGGTTAAGTCATTATCTAACCCTGAAAAGAAGGAATATAGGTAGAGCGTCAGTCACGTTTGGCGACGTTACGCTGACTGATCCGAAGAGCTGCGCAAGTTATTTCTATCGACTGTTTGTCGAGTCCCGGGAGGGACCGGGCGAAGGTAGGAGTATTACATCGCATTAGATCTCTACCTGACGAGGATGAACCAACACAATTTACAATGGCCACTCTCATCGTCTCCGAAGTCTGGAAAATTTGCAGTGTGGTTCCGCTACTGAAGCCATGCCATCAAAGGTGAACCGTACCAACCGATTTCGCTTTTGTCGCCCGTAGCAAACACCGTCGAGTCTTTTGTCCTCCACAGCGTCAGAAATGGCTGTCCAACTGTCGCTCATCAGCATGGGTTCTGTAAGCAGCACAGAACGACAACAGCGCTACACGTCATCTCCACACATATTAGCCGAGGAATCAACCAGAAAAGCCATGTGATAGGACATTGATGGTTGCGCTTAGCTTATCAAAAGCTATTGATACTGTCAAGCACTCCATGCTATTTGAGGACATTGAGCAGACAACCCTCCGGCCAAATTTGAATCGTTGGATAATCAATTATATTTGTGGATGACAGTCCGCGTACGACCGGGAACAAGAAGTCCAAGCCCTGTAGAGGCAAAGAGGAAGTTCACCAAGATGGGGTGATATCTCCGGTACTGTTTAACATCTACCTCTATTGTAATCTGCCCCTTCCAGAAGGCACTGATATTGTAACGTATGTGGATGATTGTACGATCTTGGCGTCAGGTACCTTCCCTGATGATATTTGTGAAAGGCTGAACCTTTTTCCACGCGAGGAATATGCAAATATACGCCACCAAATGAACGGCAAAGTTGAGAACACAGTTGACTGTCATGGCTGATGGTAGCGCCCACAAACTACCCAAGAATTCTAGGAGTCACATTAGACAGCATCTTCATGTGGTCCGGGCGTGGCACAGCTATCTGATATAGGAACAAAGACCTCAAGTACCTAGCCGGCAGTACTTGGTGTGCAGTTGAAGAAACCTTGTTGACCGCATATAACGCGATAGGTCGGCCTATGGTAAGCTATGCGGCGCCAGTTTGATCCGCGAATATAAGTGCAAAGCGACGGAAAAATTTTTAAACCAGTCTGAATACCGCCCTGAGATCTACCACAGTGCGGTCCTCATGTTTTCAGAGCACCATCTACATGAGGAAACTACGTTTCTTCCAGTACAGCAACACAATGACATGATTTCGTTGCAGTACTTGCTCGTATGTTCCCGTGAGAGCCATCCTAATCACCATATGGTGAATAGGACCCCCCACCTAGGGATGTCAGGATGGATCGTCATGATATAAAAGAGAGGACCAGCGTTGCAAGGAGGAGCCGCTAGATCTTCAAGCATATCAAGCGGATTTTAATAGCATTCATACGGTTGCTGATGCCATTGGCACCTATCGTTTGAATGAGGTCCTCGGAGAACATCCCTTATCTACGGCAGCTGAGGATCGTCAGCTGCCACAACAAACCACAGAAGTTTTGGCTCAACTACGATCGGAAAGGTGCAGACGTCTTAATTCTCATAGGACAAGGATCGACGACACTGTGCAAAACATCTGCCCAGCATGCGGCACAGGACCGCACCACATCCTACACCTTTTCAACTGCCCCGCTAACCTACTCAATTAACTCCAGTAGATCTGTGGTTACATCCCATAGAAGCAATCACATTCTTAGAACCGTGTATCGCAGCTGAGGAGCGTCAGCTGTCACAACAAACCACAGTAGTTTTGGACCAACTACGATCGGGATGCTGCAACCGTCTAAATTCTCATAGGACAAGGATCGACGGAACTGTGCAAAACATCTGCCCAGCATGCGGCACAGACCCGCACGACACCCTGCACTTTTTTAACTCCAGTAGATCTGTGGTTACATCCCATCGAAGCAGTCGCATTCCTAGAACTGGAGGTAGATCCAAAGCCAGTTTAAGTAGTAAAAGAACTTACAAACACATAAAATACTATTACAACAACAACCATAGCTTATTATAGGCAAACTACGAATACATACATCCAGGGTATGACTTCTGGTTTGAGTTCCCAGCTATGGTCAATGGATTTTTTGCAAGAGGAGAGGAGAATAAGACATTTCCTCGTCCGTTCCTCGCCCTTGTCCGTAGGATTCAATTTGGCTTCGAGAGGATGCTCCAGTGCAACTCCATCCAGAACTGGAGGCTGTCGATTACCGTCTTCCATAGTCTTTAGTCCAGAGTTATCATCGCTTCGTTTGATTCAAACTGTGGATTTGGCCACTGTGACCACCCCACCTTGTATACTTCCTCTAAAGCTGACCCATGACCTTCGCTTAGCTTTCTTGCTGCCACTCTTCTACTCACTGAAATTAACTTCATAGACATCCCAATAAACATTAAGTTTCGTCTTACCATTTTTTTTCGTTTGGAAACACAGTTGAGTTGTCGTGGAATGCAATTAAGGCCACATTTCCCAATTTTTGTTTCTAACATTTGATTCCATTTGATGTTGCAAATTGTACTCATTAATTACCATTTCGTTTGCCATAGAGGAAAGTCAAGCCTTTATGACAAAGTATATCCTTAAGGAAATACGCCCTCATGGCAGACGCCAACATTGTCGTTATTCTTCTATAATGGATTCCTTGAAGTGGTGTACTTGTCCATTACATTTTCCATTGTTTCATTATCTTACCAATTTGTCTTTGCCGCAGCAGTGGCAAAATGCTAAAAAATAATTGAGACAGTTTCTCTTCTATTTCTATCTTCTCATCCATCCACTTCACAAAATTTCGAGTTGTAATTACTTCAGTGATTTTTATTAATTTATCCATCTATCCACAAGCATTCTTTCATCTTTCGTTTATTCATTTGAATGGATGGCAAAGTTGTTAGGGAGGAGGAGGAGGGTCAGTGGATTTTGCAAATGTAAAACTTTGACAAATATGTAGCTATGAAAATGGCGCCGTTCTGTTTTATATTTATGTCTCTCGTAAAGCAAAACTTTTTGATAACTTTATTATTTGTCATCAGAAATGTAGCTAAAGGCCAGATTTTCTGGCATCAACAAGAGATGTGTCATTCTTTTACCAGTGACCACCTCCCACTCCTCCCTCATTCATATTATGATCATCTTCCGTATCATTGAGTTCATCATCGTCATTTCTTTATGACATTGTGATGCTTGGATACTATGTCCACCATGGCCTCAATATGGTATTATGATTATTGACACATCATTGTCCACATCATAATCAGAATCATGATTATCTTCAAGAATTTTATCATAGGGTTAAAGAATATCATATAACATTAACAATGTATTGAAAAAACTGTTATAAAATAACTAGAAAATTCCTCTAATCCACTAAGCCATCAGTTCGATTGCACTGAGGCATGACCTCCCGTTAAAATATAACGCGCCTCAGTTGGCTTCAACGTCATCATACGCACTTTCCAGCAAGAAAGCTAAATAATGTTATTTCCACATTTTCCTCATTCTCCATTTTTTCCATAACTAAGACCTAAAAATCTTGCATCATGCACCCCCATCTCTCCAGTCAACATATGCAAGTAACCACATTTAAGCATGTATGTATGTATGTTCCTCTCCACGCTTCACATTGGAAAATTAGAAAAACAACATACAAAACTTGTCAACATTATCGTCATTAGAATTAGTTAAGCTCTAATAAACATTAAGAATTTCCAACACATAGCGTTGTTGTTGTTGCTTTCTTGCTTCTGACGTTAGAATTTAATTCCGTATTTGGACTTTTTCCTCTGCACCTCCCACAATTTGCACTGCAATACAGTCAGAAAAAAATATTAATTATAAATTATATAATTATAAAACTATAATGTTAAAAAATTATAAAATTACAACATTATAAAATTACAAAATTATAAAATTATAATGTTAAACAATTAAAATTACACTTTGAACCGGAATTTTGGGGCAGGGATAATTCCTTTTGGGAATGAAAACCCTTGGTGAGTATATTAAGAATCCTGAAGGACAGATTCGCCGTGACTCGAACTTCCGAGTTATGGCGTGATGATGTTTCTGCTTCTGATAGTCTATGTAAAATATGAACCACGCTTCTGTTGGTCTATGGAAAATATTCTTTAAAATGAACCACGCTTCTGTTGGTCTATGAAAAATATTCTTTAAAATGAACCACGCTTCTGTTGGTCTATGGAAAATATTTTTTAAAATGAACCACGCTTCTGTTGGTCTATGGAAAATATTCTTTAAAATGAACCACGCTTCTGTTGGTCTATGAAAAATATTCTTTAAAATGAACCACACTTCTGTTGGTCTATGAAAAATATTCTTTAAAATGAACCACGCTTCTGTTGGTCTATGAAAAATATTCTTTAAAATGAACCACACTTCTGTTGGTCTATGAAAAATATTCTTTAAAATGAACCACGCTTCTGTTGGTCTATGAAAAATATTCTTTAAAATGAACCACGCTTCTGTTGGTCTATGAAAAATATTCTTTAAAATGAACCACGCTTCTGTTGGTCTATGAAAATTATTCTTTAAAATGAACCACGCTTCTGTTGGTCTATGAAAAATATTCTTTAAAATGAACCACGCTTCTGTTGGTCTATGAAAACTATTCTTTAAAATGAACCACGCTTCCGTTGGTCTATGAAAAATATTCTTTAAAATGAACCACGCTTCTGTTGGGCAATGGAAAATATTCTTTAATATGAACCACGCTTCTGTTAGTCTATGGAAAATATTCTTTAAGATGAACCACGCTTCTGTTTGTCTATTGAAAATATTCTTTAAAATGAACCACGCTTCTGTTTGTCTATGCAAAATATTCTTTAAAATGAACCACGCTTGTGTTGGTCTATGGAACATATTCTTTAAAATGAACCACGCTTCTGTTGGGCTATGGAAAATATTCTTTAAAATGAACCACGCTTCTGTTGCGCTATGGAAAATATTCTTTAAAATGAACCACGCTTCTGATGGTCTATGGAAAGTATTCTTAAAAATGAACCACGCTTCTGATGGTCAATGGAAAATCTTCTTAAAAATGAACCACGCTTCTGATGGTCTATGGAAAATATTCTTTAAAATGAACCACGCTTCTGCTGGTCTATGGAAAATATTCTTTAAAATGAACCACGCTTCTGTTGGTCTATGGAAAATATTCTTTAAAATGAACCACGCTTCTGTTGGTCTATGAAAAATATTCTTTAAAATGAACCACGCTTCTGTTGGTCTATGAAAAATATTCTTTAAAATGAACCACGCTTCTGTTGGTCTATGAAAAATATTCTTTAAAATGAACCACGCTTCTGTTGGTCTATGAAAAATATTCTTTAAAATGAGCCACGCTTCTGTTGGTCTATGAAAAATATTCTTCAAAATGAACCACGCTTCTGTTGGTCTATGAAAAATATTCTTTAAAATGAACCACGCTTCTGTTGGTCTATGAAAAATATTCTTTAAAATGAACCACGCTTCTGATAGTCTATGGAAAATAGTGTTTAAAATGAACCACGCTTCTGATAGTCTATGGAAAATATTCTTTAAAATGAACCACGCTTCTGATAGTCTATGGAAAATAGTGTTTAAAATGAACCACGCTTCTGATAGTCTATGGAAAATATTCTTTAAAAAGAACCACGCTTCTGTTGGGCTACGGAAAATATTTTTTAAAATGAACCACACTTCAGATAATCTATGGAAAATATTCTTTAAAATGAACCACGCTTCTGTTGGTCTACGAAAAATATTCTTTAAAATGAACCACACTTCTGATAATCTATGGAAAATATTCTTTAAAATGAACCACGCTTCTGTTGGTCTACGGAAAATATTCTTTAAAATGAACCACGCTTCTGTTGGTCTACGGAAAATATTCTTTAAACTGAACCACGCTTCTGTTGGTCTACGGAAACTATTCTTTAAACTGAACCACGCTTCTGATAGTCAATGAAAAATATTCTTGTAAATGAACCACGCTTCTGTTGGTCTATGAAAAATATTCTTTAAAATGAACCACGCTTCTGTTGGTCTATGAAAAATATTCTTTAAAATGAACCACGCTTCTGTTGGTCTATGAAAAATATTCTTTAAAATGAACCACGCTTCTTTTGGTCTACGGAAAATATTCTTTAAAATGAACCAAGCTTCTGTTGGTCTATGAAAAATATTCTTTAAAATGAACCACGCTTCTGTTGGTCTATGAAAAATATTCTTTAAAATGAACCACGCTTCTTTTGGTCTACGGAAAATATTCTTTAAAATGAACCAAGCTTCTGTTGGTCTACGGAAAATATTCTTTAAAATGAACCACGCTTCTGATAATCTATGGAAAATATTCTTTAAAATGAACCACGCTTCTGTTGGTCTACGGAAAATATTCTTTAAAATGAACCACGCTTCTGATAATCTATGGAAAATATTCTTTAAAATGAACCACGCTTCTGATAATCTATGGAAAATATTCTTTAAAATGAACCACGCTTCTGTAGGTCTACGGAAAATATTCTTTAAAATGAACCACGCTTCTGATAATCTATGGAAAATATTCTTTAAAATGAACCACGCTTCTGTTGGTCTACGGAAAATATTCTTTAAAATGAACCACGCTTCTGTTGGTCTACGGAAAATATTCTTTAAACTGAACCACGCTTCTGTTGGTCTACGGAAACTATTCTTTAAAATGAACCACGCTTCTGTTGGTCTATGAAAAATATTCTTTAAAATGAACCACGCTTCTGTTGGTCTATGAAAAATATTCTTTAAAATGAACCACGCTTCTGTTGGTCTATGAAAAATATTCTTTAAAATGAACCACGCTTCCGGTGGTCTATGAAAAATATTCTTTAAAATGAACCACGCTTCTGTTGGTCTATGAAAAATATTCTTTAAAATGAACCACGCTTCTGTTGGTCTATGAAAAATATTCTTTAAAATGAACCACGCTTCTGTTGGTCTATGAAAAATATTCTTTAAAATGAACCACGCTTCTGTTGGTCTATGAAAAATATTCTTTAAAATGAACCACGCTTCTGTTGGTCTATGAAAAATATTCTTTAAAATGAACCACGCTTCTGTTGGTCTATGAAAAATATTCTTTAAAATGAACCACGCTGCTGTTGGTCTATGAAAAATATTCTTTAAAATGAACCACGCTTCTGTTGGTCTATGGAAAATATTCTTTAAAATGAACCACGCTTCTGTTGGTCTATGGAAAATATTCTTTAAAATGAACCACGCTTCTGTTGGTCTATGGAAAATATTCTTTAAAATAAACCACGCTTCTGTTGGTCTATGGAAAATATTCTTTAAAATGAACCACGCTTCTGTTGGTCTATGGAAAATATTCTTTAAAATGAACCACGCTTTTGTTGGTCTATGGAAAATATTCTTTAAAATGAACCACGATTTTGTTGCGCTATGGAAAATATTCTTTAAAATGAACCACGCTTCTGTTGTTCTAGGGAAAACATTCTTTAAAATGAACCACGCTTCTGTTGCGCTATGGAAACTATTCTTTAAAATCAACCACGCTTCTATTGTTCTATGGAAGATATTTTTTAGAATCAACCATGCTTCTGTTGGTTTATTGAAAATATTCTTATATACAATTTCTTGAGTGTATTGCAGCACATCCCACTCAAATTCTATGGTTTTAAGTGGTTGGCAAATCATCTCAACATTGTTTCGGTACGTTTTTCGTCGACCGTATATACGTTGTGCTACTGCTTTCAGAATCATTGCATGAGAATTTAATGAAATGAAAAGATAATTTCAACATCTGTTAATAAAATTAACTCGTTTTGTTTTAATTTGATATCATCCGACAGCAACTATTCATTCAACTGTTCTCATTTATTTAGCCAAGTTTGTTGTCACTGGCCTTTCATTTGTTTTTTTGAAAACAAAACGAAAATTGAATTTCATTAAAGTGAGAAGCTGACAAAAAGTTTGTTTTGTTAGCTTTTTATTTAATGAACTGAAAAAACCGTATTATCACAGTACTGTGGCGAGGGCGGAAATATTTCAAATTAAAAAGTTTGCAATGTAATTGGGAAGCTGTGTTAAAGGGCCTTAGACGGAAGTTTCGCTGATGCACGCGTTAGTTTTGTATACTCGGCCTATATAAAGATCGTTCTTTTGAAAATTTTTTAAAAGTTCGAAAGTAGAACAATTTTGAATGATCTATGTATGGATGGCTGAAATTACACAAAATTTCTTATGCCCTCGGTTAGCTGAGTACATCGCGATTAAATACAAGTATGGCCACAGAAATGTCGGCATTAAGAATTAGATTGGGATGCTTCTAAAATTTGATAACTGCAGTTGCAATCGAATGTCATATTTTCACCTAGTTGTGTGTCATTTAATTTATACCTCTTTATTTTCCACATTTCCGAACTGCCAACCACTGTGCCTTATAACAATCACTACAATCAGACCATATCATTAAAAGGTACACTTGTAACTCTTTTTGTGAGAGTGTTACAAAAAGGGGGAGGGTTTCTTTATTTGCATATCGAAAAAACATGTTGTTAAAATAATTGTCATTATCATGGAAAGGGGTTAATGAAATAAATTTAATTCTCAATCAGGCCTTTCAACCCCAATTGTATAAAAACAACAACAAACCTTTTATCTCATTTTCTGTACCTCCACAACCTATTGAACCGGAAATACACACCTCTGTAGAAGACAATAATTATCAGGAAAGAGAAGAGATAAAATTTTGTAATGAAAAGAAATAAACATTTACCAGGTTGGGTAGGTAAGTGATGACAATGTAGCAGCAGAGGTAGAGGTTGGGTAGAGGTTAAAATGTTGATTTCGATTTTATTATTGAAACCAAATAAAATTTATGTGATGTTTTTTTGTTCTTAATTTGAAATTTATTTTGTTTTTAATTTGAAATTTATTTCATTTAAATTAAATTCTAAAGCTCACGAATCAACTACAACAAATGGTGACATGTCGTGCCGTTTACAAGGGGGAGAGAATGGCACACGGCATTGTATATCTGTCCGTGTTGAGGGATGAATTCAAGTCATGTTTATTTATTTGTTGCGAAATTCCTAAAAAGAACATCTGAGGAGTAGAAAGGTGAGGGGGTTGTAGCAGCTCTATATTGCATTCCAACACAATTTTCATTTTGTTAAAATAAATATTATTTCAATTCGCTTTTGGAAAGTAACTAAATTCTGATGATATCATTAAATTAAAAATCAACAATGTCTAGTCGTTCGTAACTTAGTTACGGGCAGATAAACATTTCGAAATTAAAATTGCCATTTTCAACGGGAAAAGGAATGGAAATTTGTTTTTGTATTTATAAATTGGAGAATATTTTTGTAAATTTCTGGAGAATGAAATATTTATTTTAAGGAAACTATTATAGGTATAGGGCTCAATTTTTCTTTGTTGTGTAGGTATAATTGTATTCCTTAAGATACTGTAGCGGTTACCTGAGATGAGCTATTTTAGTTTCCCTAATCTACTAGAACTGTAAAATAATGGATATGCGTGGGGCGACATGTTCGAAGAAAAGATAGCTGAGAGTGCCCTCTTTCAGTCCATATATCGTCACCATAAATACCGGAAGACGTAACCCACAAAACTAAAACTTTACAGGGGAGGCAAAAACGTTATAAAATGAAAACGGTGTTATGAAATATCGAAAAATTTTAGTATGGTGTTTTAAGGCAGAAAAGAAATATATTTTTGGAAAAAAATTAATTTTTTTTTTAATTTCAGAAGCTGTGTGAGTTACGTCTTTTGGTATTGTATTTTTCTGAAATGCCAAAAGACGTAACCCACAATTTATTGAGTAAACATGTAAAGAAACAAGTATAAATGACAAATTATAATCAAATTAGAACTGACTTATTGGCCTACGCGGTTAAACGAACTTTAAACTAGCAATCTGAAGGTGTTGGGTTCAATTCCCAGTCTTAACGATGATATTTCAATGGACCACAATTAGGTGAACTGTTTATTCCAACCAGCACTACAATTACTTATAATTTCAAGTGTTTTCGACGATATTTAAAACATCAGATCCAGAATATTATATTTATTGTGGTATTTAAGCCAATTTATTGACAAAATATAGTTAATATAAATTATGTGATGTGTAACAATTTAAATGTAACTTTTAATTCTCATAAAGAATGTTGCCATAAATGTAATGACAATCACTTGGAATTAGGTGTTTTAAGTCGAGCAGGTGCTGAAATTCCTTTTTTTTAACTTTTAGCTTCTAAGGAGGACCCACTGCTCCAAAATCTCCGGATCAAACGCCAATGTTTGCATTTTATTGGATCTCTTGTCTATTTGCATAAGTAGACTATACAGAAAAGTTGCGTTTTTCTCTGGACCTATTTGAATATCATTAAAATCAGTTGAATTTACCCAATCTCAAGCCATTATATATGTTATACCACGGGTTGATAAGAACATTTTTCGGCAAACTTACACTATAATCGTAGTTGTCTTTAAAAACATCTTTGTGTTAGACCGACGAGAATTTTGAGCATATACACGTTTTCGGGTCAACGTCTTATAAGACTTGTCACGTACATCATTTTTTGTTACCATTTGTCTTTAAAATAACCACTTATTTTTATCCGTTTACTTTATATTGTTTTCATGTTTTTTGTTGTTCTTAGAAGGTTTATTTAAATCATGGCATAGGTCGGTCTTCAGACATCATCTTCAATTAGACACTTCCATCACTTTTTTATTAAAACTTTCGACATTTTACCAAACCTGGGTTTGGGCTATGACATGCGTATAAGGGGAAATATGAAAAATTCCCACAAATCTGAATTTTGGTGCAAAAAGTTATTCGGGTTACAAAAAAAAGTTGTAGATTTAAAAATTAGCAACAAGAATGGTCTTTATAATTTTTAAAACGGAATCACAATTCATGAGGTATTGTCATCTGAGAGTCAAATTAAACATATGGAGAAATAAGCCGCCCACTTTGTAATAATAGGTTCAGTAGAACCGGGTCTAACCCGGTTTTTGAATCTGTACTTTCGGGTCAAATAACCGTATCCGCCACAAAGGAAATTATACATTTCCGTAATCAGCTCAATATACCCTCCCTCTGGCATTATAATTGCTGCAAAATCAAAGACTAAATTTTTTGTACTGCTGTTAAATTTTCAAATAATGAGGGTTACGCCTTTTGTGTTTTATGAAAATTACATTATGATGTTACGTCTTTTGGAATTTCTTGAATAGGATCGCTATTTTTAAACGTAGAAATTTTTTCAAATTTTGCCAGAGCATGTATTTTAGCTTTACGCATCAGATTCCATCAAAAAACGAATTTCGATTTTCATGTAGGTTACGTCTTCCGGCATTTATGGTGACGATACACTTTTGAACATATCCTTCTTTTTTCCAAAATTTGTGGACACGGACCCAGATTTCGGTACAACCCACAAATAACCGCACTTACTGAATTAATTTATTTATTTGTTTTGCCAAATCAACCAAAGCAAAGATATATACTTGTATTGGTGAGGGCTTCATGTTAACGAGGCTATATACACGTTGATATGATCAAAAATGTGCCTTATCGAAATAATGGTTTTGGACCAAGCATGTTTAGACGAAACCCGTTTAAGAATTTTTGGAGTTTCTTTTTAACCTTTTACGCCCTTCCGCCTATATTGGGTCGTTCTGATTTTTATACCCTACACCACTATGCGGCCCAAAAAGTTTGTAACGCATCGAAATAATGGTCGTAGACCAATACTTATATATACAAAAATGAATGTCTCGACGAGCTGAGTCGATCTAGCTATGTGTGTCCGTCCGTCAGTCCGTCCGTCCGTCTGTCCGTCTGTCCATCTAAACCTTGTAATCACGCTACAGGTCGCAATTTTGATCGGATCGTCACGAAATTTTTGGTGTTGATGAGGGTCCCGGAGGGGGAGAAGCCTATTGATTTTGGTCATGGTCGGATAAAGTTCAGGGGTCGGAATGGGCAAAAAACTTATGTGGATAAAAAGACAACGTCTTTTTCCAAAGCGAATATCTCAGCTTCTGTATGGGGTGTACCAAAAGCAAGACCTGACAATAAATGTAGAAAATATCACATTTCTAATGATGTAAAGAAAGTTCTCGTAGGTGATCAAACAACGTAGATATTACAATAGTGGCAAATAAAACCCAAATTTTTATTCTTGCGATTTTAATTATAATGACGAATATAGGGGAGAAGCCTATTGATTTTGGTGATGGTCGGATAATAATTAGGGGTCGGAATGAGCAAAAAAGTTATTTGGAGAAAAAGTCTACATTTTATTCCAAAGCAAATATCTCAGCGTCTATAAGGGGTATATAAAAAGCAAAACTTCGCAATGAAAGTAGAAAGTATCGCCTTTGAAACGATGTAACGTAGGTTGTCGTAGACGGTCACACAACGAAGATATCGCAATAGTCGCTAATAGAACCCAACTTTTCATTTTTGCGATTTTAGTTATAATGACGCATATCACACCTTTGGTTGGGGACCATCTAAAAGCAAAGCCCGACTAAGAAAGTAGAAAATCCCATCTTTAAAATTATGCAAAGTAGGTTGGCGTAGGTGGTCAAATAATAGAGATATCGCAATAGTCGGTAATACATCCCTTTTTTCACTTTTTCTGCAATCACTCTACAGGTCGGAATTTTGATCGGATCATCACGAAATTTTCTCACAGAGATAGAAGAATATTGATGTTGGTGATGTCGATAGTAGTCCAATATAAAATTAAATATTAATTGTTTTGCTTCAGTTCGCCTTAAGTCATTTGGTATAAAAGCCAGATAGGTGAAAACTTTCGTATCTCCCTAAAAGAAATGTTTTCGAGTAAAAAGATTATGCACAGAGGTAGTGGTGTAGGGTATCACATAGTCGGCCCCGTACCGACTATAGCCTTTTCTCACTTGTTTTGAAGTTGGTTGGTCTCGCGGCTCCGGGGACAAGTTCATACTTCCTAGGAAAATGGTTCAAAAGTTCAAAAAACCCCAGCCGGCACCTATAAAATTAATACCAATGTTGCCGTAATTGTTTTCGCGTATTCACAATAGGGGCGCCAATACATTTATTCCGAGCTCTTTTGGTCCAAGTCGGGATAACCCTGGTTCATGGATCTGTTTCGTTTACTAGATTCGCCGTGCAGTGATAGAGAGGAACCCAGGAACTCCATTTATCAACTTCGGTGAGATGTAGGGAATGAGGGCACTTCAGAGGCTACTCAAGTCTTAGTCGCCTTCAGGACTGTTGTGATAGAAGTTATGCTGCTGCGCTGGTTATCCGACCTTCCGGGTCGTTCTGATATTACGGCACCCATTACGACGCCACACTTTTTTTTTGATGAGCGAGTCCATACTTCCTGGGAAAATGGTTCAAAAGCTCAAAAAACCTAAATACCAATTTTGCCACGTAATTGTTGTTGTGTATTCACAATAGGAGGGATAACCCCGGTCCATGGATCTGATTCGTTTTCCATATCCGCATCCACCAATTGTGAACAACGGTGAGATGTAGGAAATAAGTAAACTTCCCAGGCTGCTATGATCTAATGTTCGCATACTTTTTTCACAATGGGAGCGGCAATATATCCCTGAATGCCTGTTCTGAACTCTTTTGGTCCGTGCAGGGATAGAGAGGAACCGCGGACCACCATATGTCAACATCGGTGAGATGTAGGGAATGAGTGCACTTCAGAGGCTGCCCAGGTCTTAGTCGCCTCCAGGACTACTGTAATAGAAGTTATGATGCTGCTTGCTGGAGTTGTGTAGTTCCGGAACGAACTAGTTCCAAGGAACTATTCTGCACATGGAACTTTTGGAACTATATCCGGCTCTTGCGTTTATATAGTTCATTTAATTCATGTAATTCCTTTCATTTGTATAGTTAATTTTCTTCCTTTAGTTCCACACTCACTTCGATCTTTCTCGTTCGGTTCGTTCATCTTTCAGATGCGGTGACATTGTAAAATAAACGTACATAAATCACATCCACGTTACATCGCTGCAATTTATTTACGTATTTGTATGCTAATTCATCCACCACAAGATGAAAACAAAAAGAAAGATTCCATAAACTACTTCACTCTCGGAACTATTTGAAACGAGGGAAATAAAAAGAACGATGGAAGAGAAAGATTCATTGAACTATATAGGTCTCGGAACTATTTGAAACGAAGGAAACAGAAAGAGCGGCGAAAGAGACAAATTCATTGAACTATATCGTTCTCGGAATTATTTGGAACTAGTTCCTTTCGGGAAAAGAAAGATCGATCCGCTCCAGGAACTAGATTGACCAACTCTAATACTTGCTACACCACAGCATCTTCCAGCGTGTCTCCAATTTTGTCGTCGGTTATTTTCTCCAACAACAAACGCAGCATCTAACACGTCAAGTTGTTGTTTAGCGCCCCGGAAATGCATCATTCCTGCAATTCAATTGCAACGGTCTCCCCAACACCTGTAGCTTGAAACGTTGTGATGGTTACATGTTCCTTGCCTTCCTTAAACGCCAGTCTATCCTATCTCGCTTGAGGTTGCCTTGCGTTAAATGGTCCGACATTAGCTATTGCAGGGCAATAACCGTCTGGTGGTAGGGGACTTCAATGCTCATCGTGTGCTTTGGCATTAGGCTGGGGGGCAATGACCAGTAGTGCGATTCTATAACTATTTTTTGAGTTACCGACAAAAAATCGGCGAAATTAAAATGCTTATAATTTCGGTAATTAACGATATTCACCCTTATTACGGTTGGCGTAGTCGTAGACGTTCAAGTGACGTAGACGTTGTCGTAGGCGTAGACGTAGGCGTAGTCGTAAGATACATTTTTATATGTTGAAAAATGATATACAACGAAATTTTTTGTCTTTTATAGCATTTTATATCCTAAAAAAATCGAAAGAAATACATTTGTAATTCCCAGAACGCATTTCTTGGTTTAAATACAACATTTATTTTTTTTGATACGACAAATCGGTATTACCTATGGCGTAACACGACAAATTGGTATTACGTATGGCGTTGAAATACGAGGAAAGAGTCGTGACCGATTTTGTAAACGACAGCATATAAAAATAAAAACAAATTAATTTCAAAAGAATTTTTAGGCAAAGATTATTAAAATATAATGGGAAATAACTATAAAAATACAAATTTTACTACTTTGATTCA
This sequence comes from Musca autumnalis, assembly GCF_047663935.1. Taxonomy (NCBI): domain Eukaryota; kingdom Metazoa; phylum Arthropoda; class Insecta; order Diptera; family Muscidae; genus Musca; species Musca autumnalis. Next base: position 49,861,856 of record NW_027411755.1, read on the forward strand.
TTTGCATAAGATAAATTGCATGTCTTTATCAGATGACAAACTTTCTATTGAAAATCTTTTAGAGTCCTCATATAACGATTGATGCAATGTAAATTTCTTAGTTCTTGCTCAAAAGATGATTTCAAACGAATTGTTTTACAATTAAAAAAATATATATTTTTTAAATTTTGTATGAGAAAAAAATTGTCGTTGTCGTAAATGTTACGTGGTACCAAAAAATATCCCTACGACAACGACTACGCCAACGACCACAAAAACGTCTACGCCAAACACTTATTTTGATGGTAAAAACTGTAGGGTTAGTTTTTCTTCTGAATTAAAAGTTTAAAAATGATCTACTAATAATTCTAATAATGTTAGTTACCAAAAGAATTCTTTAAAAATCGAAATTTTTGCTTTTTTGTACAAAAACATACATAATACCAATTAGACGTTACGACACGTCAGCTTGCAATTTTGGATACGACAACGCCAACCGTAATAAGGGTGATTATTCGACAAGTTAGCGACTAATAAAAAGTATCGTAAATTTCTACCGATATCAACAATGTTCTCAACTTTTATTTGAAATTTTCATTCGTAATTTTGCGTTTTAATGTTACCAATTTCTCAGACAATGATTAAAGGAATTTACCAATCACCGCGCTTCAGAGAGTTATCTACTCCCTCAAGTCCTCCGGTAGATGTGAAAAATTTCCTGGACATTATCACTGCTGCAGCCATCGCTATCAATAGGGGGAAAAGGCCGATTTTGTAGATGTCATCCGAAACGCGAAATCATCCAAAGCGTTGAGCCCACACGAAATCTCAGTCACAATGCTTAAGCCACTGGATGAACCGAGATTGAGTATTTGACAAGTGCTTCGAATTTGAAAAGTGAACAGGGTGGTTCCACCACTTAAGCTAGACCGATTTCCCTCCTGTCGCCAGTAGCGAAGATTCTAGAAGTTTTTTCCCAATTGCCCTACTTCAGTATGTATTTCGGAAAATGCACATATCAGTCGAGGAGTGAACCAGATTAGGCAGGGTGGCTCTTGACCTATCAAAGGGCTTTGACACATGTCAAGCTGTTCGAGGACATGAAGACGTATTTACTCCAGCCGTGTTTGGAACTTTGGAAAATCAACTATATGTGTGGATGTCAGTCGTTTGCGGAATATAGGAAAAATAAGTCAAAGCTCCGTAAAGTGAAACAGGGAGTTCCCCAATGTTTGGTGATATCTCCGGAACTGTTTAACGTCTAATAATAATAATTGTACTACAAACATCCCAGAGTGAGACTTCCGTCATATCAATGCGTGCACCCCGATTCATATTACCTTAGTGATATGGGACATACTGTTTATCGTCGTGTCCGAACGGCGTGTCTTAAGACATCACTTGTAGATAAGTTTTACATGGCTGAAATACTCAGGAAATTGTTAAAATCTAACCTTTTGGCAGACGGCATAGATATGTAATGTATGCGGAACTGGCAACGGGTCCTCTCATATATGTGACATATGTGGTAGGTTAAATATCTAAATCGCCGACTTAGAGCACTTCTTCCATCCGAGAAAAATAAAAAAAGTCCGCTTCTAAATCTACTGCCACTGCTGAAATGAGGCTCCCCTAACATATTGTCGATGCCGTCCTAATTCCGACCACTACCCCATGTTACTTACTTAGCTGGCCCATTACAGAACTGTTTAGTGCTTCGCTTTCTGGAATACCGCGCCTTGTCATCTCTTCATCCACTTGTTTGCGCCATCAATTCTTTGGCCTGTCAATTCTGCTTGCACCGCCATGTGGCCTTTTTAGCGGTTAATCATCGCTCATTCATATTATATGGCCTAGCCAACGCAATCGCTGCATCTCGATGCGTTTAACTATATTGATGTCGTTGTATAGCAGATACAGCTCGTGGTTCACACGACGTCGATATTCACCGTCAACGCAGATTGGTCCGCAGATTTTTCGAAGAATTTTTCTCTCAAACACGCCAAGCACTGCCTTATCTGCTTTCGCAAGTACCCGTGCTTCGGAACCATACATCAGCACGGGTAGTATCAGTGTTTTGTAAAGCGTTATTTTTGTTTGACGAGTTGTGGCTTTGTTTTTGAAGTGCTTACTTAAGCCAAAGTAGCATCTGTTAGCCAATACAATTCTTTTTTTATTTCAGAACTGATGTCGTTTGTTGTGTTTACGGCGGTGCCGAGATATACCAAGTCTTTTACTAGCTCAAAATTATAGGAACCAACTTCAACATTTGGTCCGATCTCAATGGACGCATTGCGCGTCGACACCATCAACTTGGTCTTCCCGCCGTTCACCGCCAGACCCACTTTAGCAGATTCTCCATCGACCTTCGTAAAGGTATCGGTTACTTCTTTTACTGATCGTCCCATGATGTGTATATCATCAGCGTAAGCAAGTAACATGTGGCTATTGGTGTAGATTGGGCCACTTCTTTTGACGTCTGCCTCTCGTATAACCTTTTCTAGCAGGATGTTGAAAAGATCACGCGAAAGGCTGTCTCCTTGCCTGAAAACTCGTTTGGTAGCGTAGCGGGCTGTCGAAGGCTGCTTCATAATCGACAAAAAGATGGAAGGTGTCGATCTGTATCTCTTGGGACTTTTCCAGGATTTGCCGCAGGGTAAATATCTGGTCAATGGTGGACTTGCCAGGTCTAGAGCCGCATTGGTATGGTCCAATTATTTCGTTGACCATGGGATTTAGTCGTTCGCACAATATCCCTGACACTATCTTGTAGGTGATAGAGAGAAGACTTATGCCCCTATAGTTGGAGCATAAAGTCTTATCTCCTTTCGTTCTACCCCATGTTACTGTGTCTAATGTTCGATAGCATGTTAAACTCGTCTGCACAAGCCCCAGCAGTGGCAGAATATTCAAACCTGTCGGAATGCCGTCCTGGGAACTGCAGCAGGGTGCCCGCTTATGACACCATTTGATCATCCTCCTGAGGATGCGAAGTTTTTACATATGCTTCAGCACAAGATGTCGATGCGGTACCTTTTAGCTGTTACCGCCCTGAGCCACAGTCTTGAGGACAGGCTTCCCCAGCCCAGACATCTCATGAGAGGAGAGAGAGATCTAAAGGTATAAAGGAGGACTTCTAGATCAACGAGCCTATCAGGGAGTCGTGGATAGCATTCACATTGATACAGAACATCGACAGTATTTGGGTCACTACTTCATACAACACTTCTTTGTTACAACACTATAATTTTATTCTTTAAACTTCTCGCGATATTCGCCCCAATGTTCCAAAATCCTCGCCCAAATTGTATACATAGCAATATAAGAATGATTAGGAAAAATTTAACGAACGGCATCATATCCACTCATTAGTTTATATTGTTTATTTAGATCAGTGAGTGATCAGTGGACAAAAAAGTGTTGCTTGCACTAGCGCAGCTTGTGTGTCAAGCTAATGGTAGTGGTTTTGTGCTATCTGCCTAATTTTGAAAGCAGCAATGTCTTGGCCATCAGCGTTTTAGATTATCACGTTTATTTTGCTCATTTCGTCCATTTAGCTCCTCTCGCCTTTACGCAAGACTTTACTTCTTTACTAAGCACACAGCTTAACTCTGATTAGCACATAGCTTTAGTCTGTTCTGGTTACTCTTTACTTTGATTGCGCTAACGGTTTTATTTCTCAGTCGGAATTACAACTCAACTCACCCATCAGCTACTGTTCCGATCGTTGATGCATGAAGGTTCTCCAATGTTCACTCGAAATGCTAACCGAAACACACATACAAACAGACGTATGAATGTAAACAACCAATGGGACAGAAATTTTGTATTTGTTGGAAATTTGACTTAAATAAAGTGGACTTAATAAATTTAAAATTCTTGAATTAATGGAAATTCATCCAAATTAACTTAAATCCACCAGTTACTTTCGTAACAATATGCTTGAACCCCTTAACGACTTCTAACGATATCGAAGTCAGCAGTAAATAGGTTTTTGTTAAATATTAATAAATATTTGTTGATACCATTATTCATAAAAGAAAAATATTAATTAATCAACCTCTTATTTATTTGCAGGTATGTTTGAAAAACTTAATTGTGTTTTGAGTAAGTACCTGTACAAGTCTTTGTGTGTTGTAAAATCATTTCCTTTTTATGTGCGAACCACCTCAACTTTTTGCAAAGCAAAAGTTCAACAAGGACATTTAACCTTACCCTTTTTACCAATCATTCTTTTCAATTGTGGCTTCAATCATCATTAATCATTGCCAATAATTGCTTTACAAATAATTTGCTTATTTTTAACACAAAGGAAAACAACCATTTCTCCTTTGGTTGTTGGTTTTTATTACCGCCAATTAGTCGCATACAAGAGTCTCGCTCGATACGCAAGGCAACCCCCAACAAAATAACCATAATTTAGAAAGACTTTTGTTAAAAAAAGAAAATATTTCCCAGAAGAAGAAAAAAATAAAGCAGAACAAAATTACGAGAAATAAAACGTTACGACATTACAAACAAAACAAATGTGACACCACCCTCAGAACATTTAAAAAAGAATTACATTTTTATGGCTTTCGGAATTAAAATCAAGGAGGAGAATAAAGTAAAATGGTAAATATGAAACATGGGGAATTCTTTTTCTCGAATGATGGAGGAAACACAAAATAAGGAGCATTAAAAGAAATATTAAAGGAAAATAACATATTTTGGAGATTTTTATATGGAAACTTATTAAATAACAATGAAATTGATATTGGGTTTGAAAACAACAACCTTTTTGAATTAGAAAACTACACGCAAAATACATCGACATAAAAAAATAACCTTTAAAAAACTGCTCCACAAAACTCTATCACCCCCCATCTACCTATCTTAGTTGTTTTGGTTTTCCCTTGGGAAAATCGCTTTACTGCAGCTGTCATTGCCATCGTTTTGTCATTCGATGCTGTCAACCAATAATATTGAAACACTAAAGCCATAACGATACAACTTCATTCTTTTGAAATTTTTCTTTGAAGTTTATTCGCGTACGTGTGTTGTATTCTCCATTCTCCAGATGGTTTCATTTTATTCCATGGTGTCATGTGTCAAATGTTTCAAAGTTTTCCTATGAAGGAGAAAATATGAAAAGGAAAATCTTAGGAAACAAAACAAAATCACAACATGTGTTTCATCGAAAAATATTCTTATAAAGACAGAAAAATATTCTATGAAGGAACTTTGCTTTGGAAAGACAGAAAAATATGCTTTACAGGAACCATGCTTTTGAACGTCAGAAAAATATTCTTTGAAGTAACCATGATTTTGAAAGCCAGAAAAATATTCTTTAAAAGTAACCACGCTTTTGAAAGTCAGAAAAAAAGTTTTTAAAAGGAACCACCCTTTGAATGTCAAAAAATTGTTCTTTAAAAGGAACCACGGTTCTGATAGTCTATGAATAATATTCTTTAAAAGGTTCCACGCTTCTGATGGTTTATGAAAAATATTATTTAAAAGGAACTACGTTTCTGAAAGTTTAAAAAAATTATTCTGTGAACGGAACCACGCTTCTTATAGTCTATGAAAAATATTCTTTAAAAGGAAACGCGCTTTCGAAAGTAATAAAAAAATATATTTAAAAGGAACCACGCTTCTGATAGTCTATGAAAAATATTCTATAAAAGGAACCACGCTAAAAGGAAACACACACTGTTAGAATATAGAAAATATTCTTTAAAAGACACCACGCTTTTGAAGGACAGAAACATATTCTTTGAAGGAACCATGCTTTTGAACGCCGGAGAAATATTCTTTAAAAGGAACAACTTTTGATAGTAAAGAATGTTCTTTAAAGGGAACCACGCCTTTTTGAAAGCCAAGAAAATATTCTGTAAAAGAAACCTTACATTGGATAATTTACAACAAATGTTCTTTAAAAGGCACCACGCTTTTTTTGAAAGCCAAGAAAATAATCTGTAAAAGGAACCTCACTTTAGAAAATTTATGGAAAATGTTCTTTAAAAGTTAAGAAAATATTCATTAAAAGGAACTCCGCCTCTGACAGTCTATGAAAAATATTCTTTAAAAGGTTCCACGCTTCTGATGTTTTATTAAAAATATTATTTAAAAGGAACCATGAAAAATATTCTGTAAACGGAACCACGCTTCTGATAGTCAATGAAAAGTATTCTTTAAAAGGAAACACTCTTCCGAAAGTAAAAAAAAATGTTTAAAAGGAACCACGTTTCTGATAGTCTATGAAAAATATTCTTTAAAAGGAACCACGTTTCTGATAGTCTATGAAAAATATTCTTTAAAAGGAACCACGTTTCTGATAGTCTATGAAAAATATTCTTTAAAAGGAACCACGTTTCTGATAGTCTATGAAAAATATTCTTTAAAAGGAACCACGTTTCTGATAGTCTATGAAAAATATTCTTTAAAAGGAACCACGTTTTCTGATAGTCTATGAAAAATATTCTTTAAAAGGAACCACGTTTCTGATAGTCTATGAAAAATATTCTTTAAAAGGAACCAAGCTTCTGATAGTCTATGAGTTTATGAAAGTTTTTGGAAAATATTCTTTAACATGAACTACTCCTCTGATAGTCTATGAAAAATATGTCTTTTAAAAGAAGCACGCTTGTGTTAGTCTATTGAAAATATTCTTTAAACGGAAATACGCTTCTGGTGGTCTATCAAAAAAATTATTTAAAAGGAACCACGCTTCTGATAATCTATGACAAATATTTCGTAAAAGGAACCGCGCTTCTGAAAGTCTACGAAAAATATTCTTTAAAAGGAACCATGGTATTCCATGGTGTCATGTGTCAAATGTTTCAAAGTTTTCCTAAGGAAGGGGAAATATCAAAAAGAAAATCTTAGCTTTTTGGAAACAAAAATATCATAACATGTGTTTCATCGTTGTTCTTTAAAAGGAACCACACTTTTGAACTTCCAAGAAAATATTCACTAAAAGGAACCACGCTTTTGATAGTCTATGCAAAATATTCTTTAAAAGGAACCACGCTTTTGATAGTCTATGCAAAATATTCTTTAAAAGGAACCACGCTTCTGGTAGGCTACGGAAAATATTCTTTAAAAAGAACCACGCGTCTGAAAGTCTATGGAAATATTCTCCAAAATGAACCACGCTTCCGAAATACTGTGGCAAATATTCTTTTAAATGAGCCACTACTCAGATAGTCTATGAAAAAAAAAACACTTTTTGAAGATTCACGCTTTTTTAATCAATGGAAACGCTTCAGTTGGTCAATGGAAAATATTTATGAAAAGGAACCACGCTTCTGTTGGTCAATGGAAAATATTCATGAAAAGGAACCACGCTTCTGTTGGTCAATGGAAAATATTCATGAAAAGGAACCACGCTTCTGTTGGTCAATGGAAAATATTCATGAAAAGGAACCACGCTTCTGTTGGTCAATGGAAAATATTCATGAACAGGAACCACGCTTCTGTTGGTCAATGGAAAATATTCTTGAAAAGGAACCACGCTTCTGTTGGTCAATGGAAAATATTCTTGAAAAGGAACCACGCTTCTGTTGGTCAATGGAAAATATTCTTGAAAAGGAACCACGCTTCTGTTGGTCAATGGAAAATATTCTTGAAAAGGAACCACGCTTCTGTTGGTCAATGGAAAATATTCTTGAAAAGGAACCACACTTCTGTTGGCCAATGGAAAATATTCATGAAAAGGAACCACGCTTCTGTTGGTCAATGGAAAATATTCATGAAAAGGAACCACGCTTCTGTTGGTCAATGGAAAATATTCTTGAAAAGGAACCACGCTTCTGTTGGTCAATGGAAAATATTCTTGAAAAGGAACCACGCTTCTGTTGGTCAATGGAAATATTCTTGAAAAGGAACCACGCTTCTGTTGGTCAATGGAAAATATTCTTGAAAAGGAACCACGCTTCTGTTTGTCAATGGAAAATATTCTTGAAAAGGAACCACGCTTCTGTTGGTCAATGGAAAATATTCTTGAAAAGGAACCACGCTTCTGTTGGTCAATGGAAAATATTCTTGAAAAGGAACCACACTTCTGTTGGCCAATGGAAAATATTCTTGAAAAGGAACCACGCTTCTGTTGGTCAATGGAAAATATTCTTAAAAAGGAACTACGATTCTGTTGGTCAATGGAAAATATTCTTGAAAAGGAACCACGCTTCTGTTGGTCAATGGAAAATATTCTTGAAAAGGAACCACGCTTCTGTTGGTCAATGGAAAATATTCTTGAAAAGGAACCACGCTTCTGTTGGTCAATGGAAAATATTCTTGAAAAGGAACCACGCTTCTGTTGGTCAATGCAAAATATTCTTGAAAAGGAACCACGCTTCTGTTGGTCAATGGAAAATATTCTTGAAAAGCAACCACGCTTCTGTTGGTCAATGGAAAATCTTCTTGAAAGGGAACCACGCTTCTGTTGGTCAATGGAAAATATTCTTGAAAGGGAACCACGCTTCTGTTGGTCAATGGAAAATATTCTTGAAAAGGAACCACGCTTCTGTTGGTCAATGGAAAATATTCTTGAAAAGGAACCACGCTTCTGTTGGTCAATGGAAAATATTCTTGAAAGGAAACCACGCTTCTATTGGTCAATGGAAAATATTCTTGAAAATGAACTACGCTTCTGGTAGTCTATGAAACTATTCTCTAACATGAACCACGCTTCTGATAATCCATGAAAAATGTTCTTTAAAAAGAACCTCGTTTCTGCAAGTCTATGGAAAATGTTAGTTAAGAAAGGAAACGAAGGGATTCGTTCGTTGTAAGCGATTTCAATTGTATTATTATATCTTAACGATTTTAGGTGCTTGATATAACACATAAAACATAATTCCCGCGTTGGGCGCCAGTATACTGAAATGGTTTGAACGAATGCAAATTGTAATCAGTTTACAATAACTTATAGTAAACTAAAATATTAAATAGTCAATACCAATTTGCCACTTCATCTTCACACTGCCGTCTGAAAAATAAAAAAAAAAAAACAACTCCCCAATAATTTTGTCACCTTCATAGAATAGAATTTCATAGTTTACAATATTTTTCGCACATGTTCAAATGGCCTTCATTCAAGTCAGATGTTCATGTTCACATGTGACTCCACCATAGAATGTGGGGGGAAACAAGGAATAGTGGCGGTGATGGTGGTGGTGGCAGAACAACATATCCAACAATTTAACTTCAATGAAGATAGACATACAGACCGAGAATGCTGGACAGACACATAGAAAACATATAACACCCTGTACTCTGAGCCAGAACAAGTTTTTAAGTATAATGCGATGCAATAAATTAAATACAGTCAAAACATGTCATAAACGAAATGAAATTGAAACAGAATACAAATCTCAACAAGCAGCACAAGGCAAAGGAGTCGAATGAGCACTATGACATGACACACTCTTGGGAAAACTGGAGGATAGCACTAAGTGAAAATGACAAACATAATCGAAAGAGACATAATAATTTTTATTTAATAATAATTCTACACTTGACTTGATATATTGGAATGTGTGTATGAACGTTGTGATATGTTCAGGGAAAACTAGCTCCCAAATGGGAAAAAAATGTTTTTTTGTATTACGAAAATATTTTAAACTTGGAAAGTAAAGTAAGAAGAGTTTGCAATGTGTCAGATTTTTGTTAACGACTTGAGTGAAAGTTATTTTAATTCTTTTGATACACTTTTGACTATGCAAAACATTCTTTAAAAGGACCAGCTCTTTTTTATAGTACATGGAAAAATATTCACAAAAAAATCCAAACTTCTGATAGTCTAGGGCAAACATTCTCTAAGAAGAACAACGCTTTTGAAAGTAAAAAAAAAAAAATTCTTTAAAAGGAACAACGCATGTGATAGTCAATGGAAAATATATTTTAAAAGGAACCACACTTCTAGTAGTTTGTGGAAAATATTCTTTAAAAGGAACTAAGCTTTTGAAAGTCTATGGGAAATATTCTTTAAACGAAATCACCCTTGTGATAGCCTATGGAAAATATTCTTTAAACGAAACCACGCTTGTGATAGTCTATGAAAATATTCTTTAAAAGAAACCATGCTTCTGATTGTCTGTCGAAAATATTCTTTAAAAGAAAGCATGGAAACTATTCTTTAAATGGAACGGCACTTCTGATAATCTATAGAAAATGTTCATTAAAAGTAACCACGCTTTTGATAGTCTATGGAAAATATTCTTTGAAAGGAACATCGGTTTTGAAAGTTAAAAACAATATTCTCTAAAAAGAACCACGCTTATGATAGTCTATAGAAAATATGCTTTAAAAGGAACCATCCTTCTAATAGTCTGTGGAAAATATTCTTGAAAAGGAAGTACGCTTTTGAAAGTCTATGAAAAATATTCTTTAAATGGAACGACACTTCTGATAATCTATAGAAATATTCATTAAAAGGAACTACGCTTTTGAAAGTCTATGAAAAATATTCTTTAAATGGAACGACACTTCTGATAATCTATAGAAATATTCATTAAAAGGAACTACGCTTTTGAAAGTCTATGAAAAATATTCTTTAAATGGAACGACACTACTGATAATCTATAGAAATATTCATTAAAAGGAACTACGCTTTTGAAAGTATATGAAAAATATTCTTTAAATGGAACGACACTTCTGATAATCTATAGAAATATTCATTAAAAGGAACTACGTTTTGAAAGTCTATGAAAAATATTCTTTAAATGGAACGACACTTCTGATAATCTATAGAAATATTCATTAAAAGGAACTACGCTTTTGAAAGTCTATGAAAAATATTCTTTAAATGGAACGACACTTCTGATAATCTATAGAAATATTCATTAAAAGGAACTACGCTTTTGAAAGTCTATGAAAAATATTCTTTAAATGGAATGACACTTCTGATAATCTATAGAAATATCCATTAAAAGGAACTACGCTTTTGAAAGTCTATGAAAAATATTCTTTAAATGGAACGACACTTCTGATAATCTATAGAAATATTCATTAAAAGGAACTACGCTTTTGAAAGTCTATGAAAAATATTCTTTAAATGGAACGACACTTCTGATAATCTATAGAAATATTCATTAAAAGGAACTACGCTTTTGAAAGTCTATGAAAAATATTCTTTAAATGGAACGACACTTCTGATAATCTATAGAAATATTCATTAAAAGGAACTACGCTTTTGAAAGTCTATGAAAAATATTCTTTAAATGGAACGACACTTCTGATAATCTATAGAAATATTCATTAAAAGGAACTACGCTTTTGAAAGTCTATGAAAAATATTCTTTAAATGGAACGACACTTCTGATAATCTATAGAAATATTCATTAAAAGGAACTACGCTTTTGAAAGTCTATGAAAAATATTCTTTAAATGGAACGACACTTCTGATAATCTATAGAAATATTCATTAAAAGGAACTACGCTTTTGAAAGTCTATGAAAAATATTCTTTAAATGGAACGACACTTCTGATAATCTATAGAAATATTCATTAAAAGGAACTACGCTTTTGAAAGTCTATGAAAAATATTCTTTAAATGGAACGACACTTCTGATAATCTATAGAAATATTCATTAAAAGGAACTACGCTTTTGAAAGTCTATGAAAAATATTCTTTAAATGGAATGACACTTCTGATAATCTATAGAAATATCCATTAAAAGGAACTACGCTTTTGAAAGTCTATGAAAAATATTCTTTAAATGGAACGACACTTCTGATAATCTATAGAAATATTCATTAAAAGGAACTACGCTTTTGAAAGTCTATGAAAAATATTCTTTAAATGGAACGACACTTCTGATAATCTATAGAAATATTCATTAAAAGGAACTACGCTTTTGAAAGTCTATGAAAAATATTCTTTAAATGGAACGACACTTCTGATAATCTATAGAAATATTCATTAAAAGGAACTACGCTTTTGAAAGTCTATGAAAAATATTCTTTAAATGGAACGACACTTCTGATAATCTATAGAAATATTCATTAAAAGGAACTACGCTTTTGAAAGTCTATGAAAAATATTCTTTAAATGGAATGACACTTCTGATAATCTATAGAAATATCCATTAAAAGGAACTACGCTTTTGAAAGTCTATGAAAAATATTCTTTAAATGGAACGACACTTCTGATAATCTATAGAAATATTCATTAAAAGGAACTACGCTTTTGAAAGTCTATGAAAAATATTCTTTAAATGGAACGACACTTCTGATAATCTATAGAAATATTCATTAAAAGGAACTACGCTTTTGAAAGTCTATGAAAAATATTCTTTAAATGGAACGACACTTCTGATAATCTATAGAAATATCCATTAAAAGGAACTACGCTTTTGAAAGTCTATGAAAAATATTCTTTAAATGGAACGACACTTCTGATAATCTATAGAAATATTCATTAAAAGGAACTACGCTTTTGAAAGTCTATGAAAAATATTCTTTAAATGGAACGACACTTCTGATAATCTATAGAAATATTCATTAAAAGGAACTACGCTTTTGAAAGTCTATGAAAAATATTCTTTAAATGGAACGACACTTCTGATAATCTATAGAAATATTCATTAAAAGGAACTACGCTTTTGAAAGTCTATGAAAAATATTCTTTAAATGGAACGACACTTCTGATAATCTATAGAAATATTCATTAAAAGGAACTACGCTTTTGAAAGTCTATGACAAATATTCTTTAAATGGAACGACACTTCTGATAATCTATAGAAATATTCATTAAAAGGAACTACGCTTTTGAAAGTCTATGAAAAATATTCATTAAATGGAACGACACTTCTGATAATCTATAGAAATATTCATTAAAAGGAACTACGCTTTTGAAAGTCTATGAAAAATATTCTTTAAATGGAACCACACTTCTGATAGTCTATGGAAAATATTCTTTAAAAGGAACCACACTTCTGATAGTCTATGGAAAATATTCTTTAAAAGGAACTACGCTTCTGATAGTCTATGGAAAATATTCTTTAAAACGAACCACGCTTCTGATAGTCTATGGGAAATTTTATTTAAAAGAAGCATCCATTTTGAAATTAAAAAACAAAATATTTTTTAAAAAGAATCACGCTTGTGATAGCCTCTGGAAAATATTCTTTAAAACGAACCCAGCTTCTGATTGTCTATGGAGAATACTCGTTAAAAGGAACCCCGCTTCTTTTAAAGAATATTTTCCATAGACTATCAGAAGCGTGGTTCGTTTTAAAGAATATTTTCCATAGACTATCAGAAGCGTAGTTCCTTTTAAAGAATATTTTCCATAGACTATCAGAAGTGTGGTTCCTTTTAAACAATATTTTCCATAGACTATCAGAAGCGTTGTTCATTTTAAAGAATATTTTCCATAGACTATCAGAAGCGTGGTTCATTTTTAAGAATATTTTCCATAGACTATCAGAAGCGTGGTTCATTTTAAAGAATATTTTCCATAGACTATCAGAAGCGTTGTTCATTTTAAAGAATATTTTCCATAGGCTATCAGAAGCGTGGTTCATTTTAAAGAATGTTTTCCATAGACTATCAGAAGCGTGGTTCATTTTAAAGAATATTTTCCATAGACTATCAGAAGCGTGGTTCATTTTAAAGAATATTTTCATTAGACTATCGGAGTTGACTCACCTTTTAATGAATATTTTCCATACCCCCATTATTAAAAGTCTTCTTTTGCAATAGTTTGGATTTACCGAACAGATTTATGGCGTTCCGGCTAACTTAAAGTTAAAAGTGATGATTGAATTTCAAGGAGGAGCTTCTTTGCTTTAACTTTCAATGTAAAAAATATATTTTTAATGCCTCCAAATTGGTTTATTTTGCGTTTTCAAATCCATCAGATAGTAAAATAACACATATAATAATGGCCCTTAGACTATCATAAGCGTGGTTCCTTTTAAAGAATATTTTCTTTAGACTATCGGAGTTGACTCACCTTTTAATGAATATTTTCCATAGACTATCATAAGCGTGGTTCCTTTTAAAGAATATTTTCCATAGACTATCGGAGTTGACTCACCTTTTAATGAATATTTTCCATATACTATCGGAAGCGTGGTTCCTTTTAAAAAATATTTGCCATAGACTATCAGAAGCGTGGTTCCTTTTAACGAATATGTTCCAATCAGAATCGTGGTTCCTTTTCACGAATATTTTCCATGGACTATCATAAGCGTGGTGCTTTTTAACGAATATTTTCCATAGACTATCAGAAGTGTGTTTCCTTTTACAGAATTTTTTCCATAGACTATCACAAGCGTGGTTCCTTTCAATGAATATTTTATATAGGTTATCACAAGCGTGGATCCTTTTAAAGAATATTTTCTATAGACTATCACAAGCATAGTTCCTTTAACAGAATATTTTCCATAGATTATCAAACGCATGGTTCATTTAAAGAATATTGTTCATAGACTATCAGAAGCATGGTTCCTTTTAATGAATATCTTTCATGGACTATCAGAAGCGAGGTTCTTTTTAAAGAATATTTTTCATAGACACATTTTCAGAAATGTGGTTCCTTTATGAGAATATTTTTCATAGACTATCAGAAGCGTGGTTCCTTTTAAAGAATATTTTCCATAGACTATCTGAAGCGTGGTTCATTTTAAAGAATATTTTCCATAGACTATCGGAAGCGTGGTTCCTCTTTGAAGAATATTTTCCATAGACTATCAGAAGCGTGGTTCATTTTAAAGAATAGTTTCCATAGACTGTCAGAAGCGTGGTTCATTTTAAAGAATATTTTCCATATACTATCAGAAGCGTGGTCCCTTTTAAAGAATATTTTCCATAAAATATCAAAAGCGTAGTTCCTTTTAAAGAATATTTTCCGTAGACTATCAGAAGCGTGGTTCAATTTAAAGAATATTTTCCGTAGACTATCAGAAGCGTGGTTCATTTTAAAGAATATTTTCCATATACTATCAGAAGCGTGGTCCCTTTTAAAGAATATTTTCCATAAAATATCAAAAGCGTAGTTCCTTTTAAAGAATATTTTCCGTAGACTATCAGAAGCGTGGTTCAATTTAAAGAATATTTTCCGTAGACTATCAGAAGCGTGGTTCAATTTAAATAATATTTTCCATAGACTGTCCGAAGCGTGGTTCAAGTAAAAGAATATTTTCCATAGACTGTTGGAAGCGTGGTTCAAGTTAAAGAATATTTTCCATAGACTATCAGAAGCGTGTTTCCGTAGATGATAATTCAGAGACCTCCGTTGGGCGCCATTATACACTATTTAAAGTTTATGTTCAGATAAAAGGTCTATAGATGAGAACAGCTTTTAGGAAACTTTTTTGTGGCATTTTCACTTTCTTGTTCTCTCCCTCTACCCCAGTGAGAAGGAAGTCCCAAATTCCCAGCCTTTTTTTCTTCGCATCCATTGTTTTTTTTGTGGTCAAGCAGACAAAAAACTGAAATAACGGAAAACCAGTTATTAAAAATTATGTGTCTGTGTCTACAAAATATGCAAATATTAGGACCTTGCGGTTTTGGAAAACCAACTACAAGAAAAAAAAACAAAACGCCAAGCAAACAGAACCACAAAAAATAATATGACGTCGCAAATGTCTCTGTTATTGCCCAAAAAACGTCGGTCGTCGTCTTGTACTTGTCATATCATGCAGTGGTTATAAACAATCAATTTAAACATATTTGTGACTGGATGACAAGAACAAAAAAAAACTGAAAAAACTTCAGAGGAAAGGCTAGCCAAAAATTGTCGAAAAAAAATATACCTCCCTTTTTTGGTTGGTGTCTACGTGACATTGCCAAAATTTTTGTGAGAAAGACAAAATACAAAAAAAGCGCAAAAGAACGAGGTGCCACAGGAAAAATGGCTAACAATAGGTAAGCTGTTCCTATGTTTCTGTCTTTTTTTCGAAGTTGAGACGTCTGTTATGCCCTAAAGGGAAATACTACGATATAACGGCGGCATGCTCTTATAGTAGGTCTAATATGGGGATGGGGAAATGACGTACGTTAAGTTTATTGAACTAAAAGCTCTGTAGGTTGTTGTTGCTGCTGTTGAGGTTATAAAACATTTACCATCAGATCACGTGACTCAATTAAATGCGATTTAAAATGTAAGAAATTAAATTGAAATTTGCTGTACGTTGCAAAAATGTATTTTCTTGCGTTGCTGCTTCTTGTACATGGCAATCTAAGAAAAAATATCTATTAAAAAGAGATATTCTATTGAAAAGATGGTCTAGGAGTACGATATTTATAACTTTATATGCCAAAAATAACATTTCTTTGGAAAAAGTTTAGCTGCCGCAGTTGTGGCGCATTTGGTGTGGTTGGTTGGTTCATTGAAGAAAATCTCCAAATCCGCTGAGTAATGTTTGCATCTTTTTTACCAGAAGCTATCTGGCGGGCTTGTGTGCATTGTGCGTGCCAGCCAGCAAGTTTTTCCTTCCAAACATGTCTTTTTCGTTAACATTTTCTTTTTCTCTTTTTGTACCGTTTCGTCATTTTGATCTAAATAATTTAAGCGTTTGTTTTTCTTCACTTTGCCGGTTGGTTGTTTGTTTTGTAATTTGCTTAAAATAGCATGTAAACAGGACAGACAGACGGATGGACGGACGACTAGCAAAAAACGAAACGCACAAAACGCAACGACAGATGGTTGGTTGGTGTTTGCTTCGAATAACTTAAAGATAACAACGCCAATGCAAACGAAACGAAGAAGACGAAAAAAAGTCAAGAGGAGGAAAGATCTATGGATAACGGATGCACCTAAAAATTTGCAAAATACAGTGCAAGAATTTTTTCAGTATTGGAAGGAGTGCCGGGAAAAATGCTTTCCACTTCATGACGCATGAATTTTGCACGTCCCGTTTAAATATACCTGTTTTAGGAATGCTCATTGCGTCTATAGTCTGTTAAACTCCCTAAAATTGCAACATAGAGCCAACACCATGTGCTAGTGACATTTAACAGATTGCAAAATTATTCCTTGGAATTGTTTCTCTTTTGTTTTGTTGCCATTTTGCTAGAATTTTTGAAATTGTTTTCCGAATACATTTTAGCAAAACAAAAATATTTAAATGACTACTACAATTGCGGACTATCAGAAGCTTGGTTTATTTTAAGGAAAATTTTTTCTACTGTTAGAAGCATGGTTAATTTAAAAAATATTTTTTCGTCAGTCAGAAAAGTGGTTCCTTTTAAAGAATATTTATTCTACCGTGAGAAGTGTGGTTCCATTTTAAAGAATATTTTTTTTTTTCGACCATCAGAAGGTTGGTTAATTTTGAAGAATATTTTTCGTCCTTCAAAAGCGTGTGCATTTTCCACGGCTATCAGAAACGTAGTACAATTTAAAGAATATTTTCCATAGATTAGCAGAAGCGTGGTTCAATTTAAAGAATATTTTCCATAGACCAACAGAAGCGTGGTTCATTTTAAACAATATTTTCTATGGACCAACAGAAGCGTGGTTCATTTTAAACAATATTTTCTATGGACCAACAGAAGCGTGGTTCATATTAAAGAATATTTTCTATAGACCAACAGAAGCGTGGTTCATTTTAAAGAATATTTTCCATTGAGTATCAAAATTGTGGTTCATTTTAGAGAACCTTTTTCATAAATATTATTTAAAATTAACAACACTTGTGTTGGTCTATGGAAAATATTCTTTAAAATGAACCACTCTTCTGATGGTCTATGGAAAATATTCTTTAAAATGAACCACGATTCTGATGGTCTATGGAAAATATTCTTTAAAATGAACCACGATTCTGATGGTCTATGGAAAATATTCTATAAAATGAACCACGCTTCTGATGGTCTATGGAAAATATTCTTTAAAATTAACCACGCTTCTGATGTTCTATGGAAAATATTCTTTCAAATTAACCACGCTTCTGTTGGCCTTCGGAAAATATTCATTTAAAGGAACTACGCTTCTGATGGTCTACGGAAAATATTCCTTAAAATTAAACACGCTTCCGTTGGTCTATGGAAAATATTCATTTAAAGGAACTACGCTTCTGATGGTCTACGGAAAATATTCCTTAAAATTAACCACGCTTTTGATGGTCTATGTAAAATATTCTTTAAAATGAACCACGCTTCTGATGGTCTACGGAAAATATTCCTTAAAATTAACCACGCTTTCGTTGGTCTATGGAAAATATTTTTAAAAATCAACCTCGCTTCTGTTGGTCTTTGGAAAATATTCTTTAAAATGAACCACTCTTCTGTTGGTCTATGGAAAATGTTCTTTAAAATGAACCACGCTTCTGAGGATCTATGGAAAATGTTCTTTAAAATGAACCACGCTTCTGAGGATCTATGGAAAATATTCCTTAAAATTAACCGCGCTTCCGTTGGTCTATGGAAAATATTTTTTAAAATCAACCACGCTTCTGTTGGTCCATGGAAAATATTCTTTAAAATGAACCACTCTTCTGTTGGTCTATGGAAAATGTTTTTTTTTTAAATGAACCACGCTTCTGTTGGCCTATGGAAAATATTCCTTAAAATTAACCACGCTTCCGTTGGTCTATTGAAGATATTTTTTAAAATCAACCACGCTTCTGTTGGTCTATGTAAAATATTCTTTAAAATTAACCACGCTTCTGTTGGTCTATGGAAAATATTCTTTAAAATTAACCACACTTCTCTTGGTCTATGCAAAATATTCTTTAAAATTAATTAATTTCCTTAAAATTATCCACGCTTCCGTTGGTCTATTGAAAATATTCTTTAAAATCAACCACGCTTCTGTTGGTCCATGGAAAATATTCTTTAAAATGAACCACTCTTTTGTTGGTCTATGGAAAATGTTTTTTAAAATGAACCACGCTTCTGTTGGTCTATGGAAAATATTCCTTAAAATTAACCGCGCTTCCGTTGGTCTATGGAAAAAATTTTCATCAGAAGCGTGGTTCATTTTAAGGAATATTTTCCATAGACCAACAGAAGCGTGGTTCATTTTAAAGAATATTTTCCATAGACCATCAGAAGCGTGGTTCATTTTAAAGAATATTTTCCATAGACCATCAGAAGCGTGGTTCATTTTAAAGAATATTTTCCATAGACCATCAGAAGCGTGGTTCATTTTAAAGAATATTTTCCATAGACCATCAGAAGCGTGGTTCATTTTAAAGAATATTTTCCATAGATCATCAGAAGCGTGGTTCATTTGAAAGAATATTTTCCAAAGAACAACCGAAGCGTGGTTCATTTGAAAGAATATTTTCCAAAGAACAACCGAAGCGTGGTTCATTTGAAAGAATATTTTCCAAAGAACAACAGAAGCGTGGTGCATTTAAAGAATGTTTTTCAGAAGCGTGGTTCATTTTAAAGAAGCGTGGTTCATTTTAAAGAAGCGTGGTTCATTTTAAAGAAGCGTGGTTCATTTTAAAGAAGCGTGGTTCATTTTAAAGAAGCGTGGTTCATTTTAAAGAAGCGTGGTTCATTTTAAAGAAGCGTGGTTCATTTTAAAGAAGCGTGGTTCATTTTAAAGAAGCGTGGTTCATTTTAAAGAAGCGTGGTTCAATTTAAAGAAGCGTGGTTCATTTTAAAGAAGCGTGGTTCATTTTAAAGAAGCGTGGTTCATTTTAAAGAAGCGTGGTTCATTTTAAAGAAGCGTGGTTCATTTTAAAGAAGCGTGGTTCATTTTAAAGAAGCGTGGTTCATTTTAAAGAAGCGTGGTTCATTTTAAAGAAGCGTGGTTCATTTTAAAGAAGCGTGGTTCATTTTAAAGAAGCGTGGTTCATTTTAAAGAAGCGTGGTTCATTTTAAAGAAGCGTGGTTCATTTTAAAGAAGCGTGGTTCATTTTAAAGAAGCGTGGTTCATTTTAAAGAAGCGTGGTTCATTTTAAAGAAGCGTGGTTCATTTTAAAGAATATTTTCCATAGACCATCACAAGCGTGGTGCATTTAAAGAATGTTTTTCAGAAGTGTGGTTCATTTTAAAGAAGCGTGGTTCATTTTAAAGAATATTTTCCATAGACCATCACAAGCGTGGTGCATTTAAAGAATGTTTTTCAGAAGTGTGGTTCATTTTAAAGAAGCGTGGTTCATTTTAAAGAATATTTTCCATAGACCATCACAAGCGTGGTGCATTTAAAGAATGTTTTTCAGAAGTGTGGTTCATTTTAAAGAAGCGTGGTTCATTTTGAAGAATGTTTTTAAGAAGCGTGGTTCATTTTAAAGAATGTTTTTCAGAAGCGTGGTTCATTTTAAAGAATATTTTCCGTAGACCATCACAAGCGTGGTGCATTTAAACAATGTGAAGCGTGGTTCATTTTAAAGAATATTTTCCATAGACTTTTGGAATATTTTCAATAGACTTTCAAATGAATTTTAGTCATTTTAAGCAAAATATTATCTAATCCTCTTAGAAGACTAATAACCTGATTTGAATAATATTTTTTGAATTATAAGTTAATAATTTTCAAAATATCTTAACCCCAGAATACTTTTAGGCACATTTGCATAACAAAACCACTGCCTACTTTTGTCGTTTTTTTTTTGTTAATCTGCCGAAGTAACAAATTATCTTTAACGATGAAAGTCAGCACGTGTTTTGCTTTAACATTAACGCGCATTCAAACCTTATCTTGGTATCTCCATCTACCATAAAAATCTTTATCTACCTACCAAACAAATCATAAGTTTCCCGTTATCATAATAACCGGATATGTTGAAGCAGCAACCCTTATTTTTCAATGGTTAATAACCTTTAACCTTTTGAGTGCAGTTATCATTTTGGGAAGCAAACGTTCAAGAATGTTGAAATTTTTGGGTATACGGGGGAAAATATAATCAAAATAAGCACAAAAACTATTGGTTTACCCTTTCACGTTTCGTTGATGATGTGGTTGTGGATCAACGATTGCCCTTCTTATCCTTTAATTTTAGAATTTTTTGGGGGAATTTTTCATTTTATTTATTTAATTTTTTAGTGGTTGAAGTTATAAGAGTTTTCTTTTGTCTGGTAAGCGTTTTTGTTTCTTTATCAAAATATCCCTCGGTCTGGATCTCCTCTAACTCTTGAAAATTTCTTTGTATAGAACTTTTGCTCAATTGATTTGATTTCACAATTGAAATGTTAAATGAAAATATTTGGCCATGACCAAACCATAAGCATATTTTATCCAAAGTCAACAATAGCAAGAAACCACAAGTTAGTTCAGTTAATGAAATACCAAACTTGCAAGTTTTAGATATTTGTTTAAGTTTGTATAAACTTTAGTTCTCTCTTTCTATTTAAGCAGATAGTTTATTTTCTATTCCCACTTAACACATGCAAGTTTAGTTTCATTCCTTTCGACCACATGCTTCAATGCTCCTCCCACAAGGAGTTTTTTGCCTCATTGTATTTCAAGCTTTCTTCGTCTTTTTTCTGTAACTTTTATTCCTAAGGTTTCTTCTTCTCATAAGTTTGTGGTTTATTGTTAAATTTCCTTTTTGGGGTTGCAGATTAACGACAACACTATTCGTAAGTAAGAATTCAAGTCTTTATGGTGAAATCCTTGGAGGAACTTGGGAAAATCTTATAGTGTCAGTATTTAGAGGAGGAAGTGGAAATTTGAAAACAGTAAAAACAGGATTTATTTGAAACCTTCGTCGTAACAAAAAATGCATTTCCACATGAGTTATTTCTGTTGTGGGGTAGTTGACTCCTAAAATTAAATAATAATAAATCAGCGTCTAGTAGTGGGCCTAAATTTTTCAAAATGTTAACAGATATTCTTTGAAATTTTCACGATTGCTGTTTTGGAAATAAATCACAACCCCTAAAAATATCAAATTAAATCGCGATTTATTTAAAAGGCGATCCGGCGATTTTTTTGTTTTTTGATTTTTCTCATCTATAAACATTGTAGTTTCAGAATCCGCAAAAACTTCCAAGGTGTAAGCACCTTCCATTTAAAATTGTTTCAAGAGCACCGTGAAATATCATTAAATAAATGAACGGTTATTTGTTACTCAAAATTTTTTTTAAAAAAATTCTTTACAATTGGACACCGAAAAAAATATTTTTTAAACAATTCATGATTATCTGTCACTAAAAAACATTATGCTAAAAAATTCACGATTATTGAAAATATTTTTTAGAAAATTCAGGATCATAAAAACAAATGAGCAAAGGCTATACTCGGGACGGGGCCGACCATGTAATACCCTACACCACTACCCCTGTGCATAAGATTTTCACTGGTAAACATTTCTTTTAGGGAATATAATCCGACTACCACCAAAAATAATATGCCTCTTTCTCTCTGGGACCCCCATAAGCAACCAAACTTTCGTGACCATCCGATCAAAATTACGACCTGTAGCTTGATTGTAAAAAATGGAAGAATTGGATGCATTACCGACTATTGTGGTATCTCCCTTGTTTGACCACCTTCGCCAACCTGCTTTGCACCTTTGCAATGTAAAGGTAATATTTTCTTCGTCAATTGACAGATTTTTCCGTTGGAATACCCCTACTAGAAGCCAATATATTCACAAAGAATAAAACTTTGAATTAGTTTCCAAATGAGTTTTTCCCCATTCCGACCCCTAAATATTATCCGACTATCACCAAAATCAATAGGCTTCTTCCTCTGTGGGACCCGCATCAACTCCCAAAATATACGTGACGATCCGATCAAAATTACGACCTGTAGCGTGATTACAAACAAATCGGAAAATGGGATGCATTATCGACTATTGCCATATCTCTACTATTTGACCACCTACGACAACCTAATACATCGCTGGAAAGGTGATATTTTCTACTTTCCTTGCCAGGTTTTGCTTTTGATATACCTCTTAAAGAAACAGAGATATTGGCTTTGAAATAAAATGTTGAATTTTCTCCAAATAAGTGTTTGCCTATTCCGACCCCTAAATATTATCCGACCATCACCAAAATCAATAGGCTTCTTCACCTGTGAGACCCCCATTAACCCTCAAATTTACATGACGATCCGATCAAAATTGCGACCTGTAGCGTGATTTCCAAAAAATAGAAAAATGGGATGTATTACCGACTATTGCGATATCTCCGTCATTTGGTTACCTACGCCGACCTAGTTTGCATCATTGTACAGACGGGATCTTTTACTTTCATAGTCAGTCTTTGCTTTTGGAAAATTTTCAACCAAAGCTGTGATATTCGTCAATATAATTAAAATCGCAAAAATGAAAATTGGGGTTTTATTTGCTACTATTGCGATATCTTCGTTGTTTGATCACCTACGAGCACCTACTTTACATCATTAGAAAGGTGATATTTTCTGCTTTCATTGTTAGGTTTTGCTTTTGGTATACTCCATATAGAAGCTGAGATATTCGCTTTGGAAAAAAAACATTGTCTTTTTATCCACCTAAGTTTTTTGCCCTTTCCGTCCCCAAAATATTATCCGACCATCACCAAAATCAATTGGCTTTTTCCCCTCCGGAACCCCCATCAACATCCAAAATTTCGTGACGATCCGATCAAAATTGCGACCTGTAGCGTGATTACAAGGTTTAGATGGACAGACGGACAGACGGACGGACGGACGGACGGACTGACGGACGGACACACATAGCCAGATCGACTCAGCTCGTCGAGACATTCATTTTGGTATATACAAGTATGGGTCTACGACCATTATTTCGATGCGTTACAAACTTTTTGGCCAAAACCAACTTATAATACCCTCCCCACATAGTGGTGTAGGGTATAAAAATTCTTTAAAAAATCCACGATTATTTAAAAAAAATCTTTAAAAAATCCACGATTATTAAAAAAATGTTCTTTAAAAAATCAGTGATTATTAAAAAATGTTCTTTAAAAAATCCATGGTCATTAAAAAAGATATTTTTACAAGATCCACGATTAATAAAAATATTTTTTTATAAATCCAGGATTTAAAACAGTACTTTAAAAAAGATCCACGAGCATAAAAAATCTTTTATAAAGAATTCACGATTATAAAAAAATATTTAAAAAAAATCCACGCTTATATAAAAAAGTCCACGATAGTTTTTAAAACAATCCACGATTATTAAAAAATATTCTTTAAAAAATTCACGTTTGTTAAAAAATTTCCTTTAAAAAAATCCACGATTATTGAAAAACATTCTTTAAGTAATCCACGATTATTAGAAATATTCTTTAAAAATCCACGATTATTAAAAACTATTTTTTAAAAATCCACGATTATTAAAAAATATTATTTAAAAATCAAAGATTATTAAAAAACAGAAATATTCTGAAAAAACTCCACGATTTTTAAAAAATATTCTTTAAAAAATCCACTATTATTAAAAATAGACTTTAAAAAATCCACGATTATAAAAAAATATTCTTTAAAAAATCCATGATTACTAAAAACATATTCTTTAGAAAATACTCGATTATTAAAAACGCATTCTTAAAAAAATCTAACCTTCAAAGAATCCAAGATTACTAAAAAAATATCCTTTAAAAAACCCACGATTACTAAAAGAGTTTTTATAAAAATCCACCATTATAAAAAATATTTTATAAAAAAATCCACGATTATTAAAAGATATTTTATAAAAATCCACGAGTATTTAAAAATAATTTATAAAAAATCGCGATTATTAAAAAATATATTATATAAAAATCCACGATTATTAAAAAATATTCTTTAAAAAATCCACGATAAGTAAAAAAATATTCTTAAAAAAATCAACGATTATTAAAAATATTTTTTAAAAATCCACGATTATTCAAAACTATTTTTTAAAAAATCACGATTATTTAAAACTAACTTACTTAGCTGGCCCATTACAGAACATTTGTTCCATAGACCGAACTAAGAAAAGATCTCCAATTCTCTCTATTTGTTGCTTCGCACTCTGGAATACCGCGCCTTTTCATCTCATCATCCACTTGTTTGCGCCATCTATTCCTTGGGCTGCCAATTCTGCGTGAACCGCCAAGAGGTCCGTATTTATACGCCTTTTTAGCGGGTTCATCATCGCTCATTCTTATGATATGGCCTAGCCAACGCAATCGCTGCATCTCGATACGTTTAACAATATTGATGTCGTTGTATAGCAGACGTCGATATTCACTGTCAACGCAGATTGGTCCGTAGATCTTTCGAAGAATTTTTCTCTCAAACACACCAAGCACTGCCATGTCTGCTTGCGCAAGTACCCAGGCTTCGGAGCCATACATCAGCACGGGTAGTATCAGTGTTTTGTAGAACGTTATTTTTGTTTGACGAGATGTGTGGCTTTGTTTTTAAAGTGCTTACTTAAGCCATAGTAGCATCTGTTGGTCAATACAATTCTACTTTTTATTTCACAACTGATGTCGTTTGTTGTGTTTACGGAGGTGCCGAGGTAGACGAAGTCTTTTACTACCTCAATATTATAGGAACCAACTTCCACAGTCGGTCCGAGCTCAATGGACGCATTGCGCGTCGACACCATCAACTTGGTCTTCTCACCGTTTACCGCCAGACACACTTTAGCAGATTCTCCTTCGACCTTTATAAAGGTATCACTTACTTCTTTTACTGATCGGCCTATGATGTCTATATCATCAGCATAAGCAAGTAACATGTGACTACTGGTGTAGATTGTGCCACTTCTTTTGACGTTTGCCTCTCGTATAACCTTTGCCAGCAGGATGTTAAAGAGATCACACGAAAGGCTGTCTCCTTGTCTGAAACCTCTTTTGGTACCAAACTCTTCGGAGAGGTTCTTTCCTATTTTAACAGAGGACCTCGTGTCAGTTAAAGTCATTTTGCAAAGCCGGATGAGCTTTGCGGGGATACCAAATTCAGACATGGCTTGGAATACCTTTGAACGCAGCGGGCTGTCGAAGGCTGCTTTATAATCAAATATGGTAGGTGTCGATCTGCATCTATTGGGTCTTCTCCAGGATTTGCCGCAGGGTAAATATCTGGTCAATGGTGACTTGCCAGGTCTAAAGCCACATTGGTATGGTCCAATTATCTCGTTGACCATAGGCTTTAGTCGTTCGCACAATATCCCTGACACGATCTTGTAGGCAATCGGGAGTAGACTTATGCCCCTATAGTTAGAGCATACAGTCTTATCTCCCTTCTTGTGGACGGGGCACAGGATACTCAGGTTCCAATCGTCGGGTACTCGTTCTTCCTGCCAGATGGTGCTAACTAGCTGTTTTGAACAGCTCGGCTGGTAAGCCATCGGCTCCTGCTGCCTTATTATTCTTCAGCCGATTTATTGCTGTCTTTACCTCATCTTGGCTGGGCGGTATACATTCAATACCATCTTCTGGGATTGGGACTGAGGTATCTTCGTCGTCTTCGCTGCTATTGGATACCACCAGTTTTGAAAAATGTTCTTTCCATATCCTGAGTACACTATCTGTATCAGTTACCAAATTACCTTGCTGGTCTCTACAGGAGGATGTGCCTGTACCAAAGCCATCAGTTTGATGCTTGATTCTTTGGTAGAATTTTCGGACTTCATTCTGGCTCCTGTACATTTTTTCACACTCCCGCTTTTCCATCTCTCTCTTTTTCTCCTCTCTCCTTTTCCCCCTGTATCTCTCTCGTGCGCTACGCGTTGCTACGGATTGTAAAGTAGCCCTATATGCCGCATTTTCTCCTCGGTGGCAGCACGACACTCGTGATCATACCTTGGATTCCTTGGTGGAGGTCTCTAGTATCCAAGTATGTATTTTGCGGCTGTTTGCATGGAGTGGGCAATGCTTTGCCATTGCACTGAAATGTTATCGGGATGAGGAGTGCTTTGATTAACCAATTGGGCTAGTTGAGTGGAATATGCTGTGGCTATCTGTTGTGATTGCCGCTTACCAATGTCTAACTTTCGTTCGTACATTGTTTGCTACGTTTAAGCGGGTGCGTACCTTTGCTGCAACAAGGTAGTGATCCGAATCAATGTTTGCGCCTCGGAACGATCGTACATCCAACACGCTCGATGAATGTCTTCCATCTATCACAACATGATCAATTTGATTTCTTGTTTTTTGATCTGGAGACAGCCAGGTGCCCTTATGAATATCGAGATCTGGTACTGCTAACTACCATGTACTGCTGGTACTGCTAACTACCATGTTTTTTGCAGCTGGAAAGTCTATCAGCCTCATACCATTGTCAGATGTTTCACTGTGGAGACTGAATTTCCCGACTGTTAGGCCAAAGATATTCTCCTTTCCAATTTTGGCATTAAAATCGCCTAGAATGATTTTAATGTCATGGGCAGGGCAACGGCCATATGTTTCTTCTAAGCGCTCGTAAAATATATCTTTGGTCTGTTCGTCCTTGTCTTCAGTGGGAGCATGAGCGCAAATAAAGCTGATGTTGAAGAATTTAGCTTTTATTCGAATTGCAGCAAGTCTTTCATTCACTGGGGTGAAGCTTGATACCAGATGTTTTAGCCTACGACTAACTACGAATCCGCAACCAAACTCATGCTTTACGTCATGGCAGCTATAATACAGTGCGTCAGCTTTAGGTGTTGTTGTGACGCCTTTCCCAATCCATCGTATTTCCTGTATGGCAGTAATATCGGTCTTGTACTTTTCAAGTACGTCTGCCAATGCGAAGACTGCACCTTCTCTATAAAGAGTGCGAACATTCCAGGTGCAGATTCGCAGATCATGGTCTTTAAAACGTTTGCGGGTTCGTCAACTTTAGAGGGGTTTGTTTTCCTTTTCTTTCGTTTTTTCATAGTAGGCTGTTTTTTCTAGGGGAGGGTTACTAACCCGACGCCCAAACCCAAGTTTTTAACGTTCTTATGGGTGAACGCGCGGCACATGTTAGCTAGCTCACTACCTTTAACGGGTGTTAAAGGCAGTTCGCCAGGTGACACCACGGGGAGGTCAGTGTCCGCTTGAGATGAAAGAGGGACCATGATAAATCCTGGGCTTTGCCATGTTAAAACCGGTCAGGACCGTTCCTTGGTATCTTCCATCCCCTACGTCACCCACTATAAAAACTATTTTTTAAAAATCCAAGATTATTAAAAAACATTATTTAAAAAATTCGCGATTACTAAAAAATATTCTGAAAAAAATCCACGATTATTAAAAAAATATTCTTTAGAAAATCCACTATTATTAAAAATAGTCTTTAAAAAATCCACTATTATAAAAAAATATTCTTTAAAAAATCCATGATTACTAAAAAAATATTCTTTAAAAAAATCACGATAAAAAATATTAAAAAACTATAAAAAGGAATTTGAAAATCTACGATTATTAAAAAAAAATCCTTTAAAAAATGCACGATTTTCTTTAAAAACAAGTTTATTTAAGTGCTTCCTAAAAGTATGCTTTACATTTATAACATCTTTGACCCTAAAAGTATACATTAAAGTAAAAATTACTGTTTCCTAGGTTAGAGTGTAAACATAACACTGTAAAATTATTTCTTAATAATTTTCCTCATCACAACCACCCATTCAATTTCTGACATTGCAAAATAATCATAATAGTGGCTTCTCTCCTGCAGTGTTGCTCGAAAGTCATCACGTTTATTTTTTTAAACAACCTCATATGGAGTTGCAAAGATTCGTTTTTTTTTCTTCCCACATTTCTTTGAATCCGCCATAGACATGACATGATGGTTTGCTTTTATGCCTCACGCAAGGAACCATCCGAAGAAATTTCTTCTTAAGAACATCAGACATGTCCCATAGTTAAGTTACTTACTGAAGAAGTCATGCTGCTATTGTTGTCTAACGACTTTAGAGGTTTAGCGAAGACCACAATGTTTCATTTTCATGGTTCATGGGGCTGTAGGGGTGGCGGTGGTGTATTATTATGACGACCCGCTGGGTAAATAGTTTGAAATGAAAATATATATTTTTAAAAATCCAATATTTAAAGCAAATAAAACAGGGCTTTATGAACTGCTAAATGACTGTTTAAAAAAGCAAAGAAATAGTTTTGTATTTTTGGCTATTGTTTTAAAAGCAATTTAAGATTCAACTCTATCTAAATTTAAATTGTTTTCTAAATTCATTTTATATTTCACCATAAATTCTTTCCCTCCAACAGAAAAGAGGAGTATCATCTACAATATACATTGTGTGACCGTACTAAATTTAAATCAAAAAATCCGAATGGAAAGCACCTCCCTTTCTATGTTCCAAGAGCACCATAAACAAACCCATGCATACATCAATATCGATTGTCATATTGTTTCCTTCTCCTGCGCGGGAATCCTACAAATACGTTGTGTTGTACCCCATTACTTACCTTGATTTCTATGCGGGACATGTGTGCGAATCTCCTAAAGGATTTGACTGCATTCACAGTCACATCCTTATTTAAAATAAGAGCACATCAGTTTGTATATGTGGCCACGATTTAGAGCTTCTGAGCATTGCGGCATAAATATACCTACCATTCTTTTTTAAACCCTCACTCAATTTCCGTATGCAAAAATTATTGCTATCTGGGGAATTTTATTGCTTCAATACATACATAGAGTATACAATTTTCAATGACGTAAAGAATGTGGATATTTTTGTTGTTGTTATAAGTATGTTGTTACTCTGATGTACCAAATACAATCGATATGGATTGAGCACAAAATTTCTGCATGGTAGGTTTTTTCAATGTTATTTCTTGTTTGAAAAAAAAACGGTATTTTTGTGCATATTTTTAGGAGCATGTTTCTCAAAGGATTATATTATGGAGTTTCTCCACATAAAAATGAAATTAAAATTACCTGCATTCAGGGTCATTGAAAAAATTTATATTATTCTCTGCAAAGTCATACGATTATCATCTTGTGTAATTAATTTACTATCTGTTGCCTACATTAGGGCTTAAAGAAAAGCAATACATTGCGCTATCATATGTCCGACTTCCAGTTCTAATATGATTTGTGTCCTAATATTAAGAAAACCGACGCTTCATTTCATTTTCCACAGTAATGAAGATAGTTTAAAGTTTCTGTCTTTTTACTAATATCATGCGCCTAAAAATATATGTACAATTTTAACTAACCATGAAAGCTAACTATTCGGCGGGTATCAATGTTGAGTTATAGATGGCACACATCATTGACCTTTTTGGAGCTTTTTACACTGCTAGTACAAAACCTTTTTGCGGCACCTTCCTATCAGTAATGACCAACCTTAGGATCCATGTTTGTCTTTCAGATTTTCAAAACATAATTATGCATCTTTGGGATGTTCTTACGAGGTTTAGCCATTCACCGTGAATCAATTGTGAATTATAGATGGCGATATAGATCATGTATGTTTTTTTAGAAGTTCCTTACTTCACAAGTATCCAGAGTTACCCGGGATTTATGGTCAAACATTTAAGCTAAGAATGAAGTCATATACCTGGCGGCCTGTTAGTCTTTAAGATGTTCGATACACAATCGTGCATCTGTAGGTGGTTCTTTCAATGTCTATTAACATTAATATTGAATTAAAGATGGCGCCTTACGTAGCAACTTCTTACCAATATGGCGAATATTGAATTGAGCATTTTCCTCTGGATTTCGATGGACAATCAAGTAACTCATTAGCCAAAATGTTAATCACATCCACTAATATGACAACCTGTCAGAGTAAAATATGTTCAAATTAATATTTTGCATCACCTGCCATTAGTCGTGTATCAAAGATGAACTGTAGATGGCGCTAGATTGTTGTGAAAGTCTCTTAATATTCTTTAAAAATAATTATACCTAAAAAAATCCGCGATTATTCGTCTGTGGATCGGTCAAAACATATTCTTTTAAAAATCCACGATTAGTGGTCAGTTGATCGGTCAAAACATATTCTTTTAAAAATCCACGATTAGTGGTCAGTTGATCGGTCAAAACATATTCTTTTAAAAATCCACGATTAGTGGTCAGTTGATCGGTCAAAACATATTCTTTTAAAAATCCACGATTAGTGGTCAGTTGATCGGTCAAAACATATTCTTTTAAAAATCCACGATTAGTGGTCAGTTGATCGGTCAAAACATATTCTTTTAAAAATCCACGATTAGTGGTCAGTTGATCGGTCAAAACATATTCTTTTAAAAATCCACGATTAGTGGTCAGTTGATCGGTCAAAACATATTCTTTTAAAAATCCACGATTATTGGCCTGTTTTTGATTTGATTTTTTTTAATCCACGATTTAAAAAAAGATTTTTCTTAAATCCTCGATTGTAAACATTTTTTTAAATATACGATTAAAAATATTTTTTTTAATCCTCAATTTTAATAAAATATTTTTTAAAAGATACGCGATTGTTAAAAAATATTTTTTTTAAAAATCCAGGATTGAAAACAATATTTTTTTAAAAAATCCACGATTGTTAGAAAGTATTTTTTTTAAAAAATCCAGGATTGAAAAAAATATTTTTTTTTAAAAATCCACGATTGTAAAAAATATTTTTTAAAAAATCCACGATTCTAAAAAATATTTTTTAAAAAATCCACGATTCTAAAAAATATTTTTTTAAAAAATCCACGATTGTAAAAAATATTTTTTTAAAAAATCCACGATTGTAAAAAATATTTTTTTAAAAAATCCACGATTGTAATTTTTTTTTAAATCCACGATTGTAAAAAAATATTTTTTTAAAAAATTTACGATTGTAAAAAATATTTTTTTAAAAAATCCACGATTGTATTTTTTTTTTTAAATCCGCGATTGTAAAAAAATATTTTTTTAAAAAATTTACGATTGTAAAAAATATTTTTTTAAAAAATTTACGATTGTAAAAAATATTTTTTTAAAAAATCCACGATTGTAAAAAATATTTTTTTAAAAAATCCACGATCGTAAAAAATATTTTTTTAAAAAATCCACGATTGTAAAAAATATTTTTTTAAATAATCCACAATTGTAAATTTTTTTTTTTTAAATCTACGATTGTAAAGAACATTTTTTTAAAAAATACACGATTGTAAAAAAATATTTTTTTAAAAAATCCAAGATTGTAAAAAATATTTTTTTTAAAAAATCCACGATTGGAAAAAATATTTTTTTAAAAAATCCACGATTGTAAAAACTATTTTTTTAAAAAATCCACGATTGTAAAATATATTTTTTTAAAAAATCACGATTGTAAAAAATATTTTTTTAAAAAATCACGATTGTAAAAAATATTTTTTTAAAAAATCCACGATTGTAAAAATTATTTTTTTAAATAATCCACGATTGTAAAAAATATTTTTAGGAAATCCACGATTGTAGAATAATTTTTTAATAAATCCACGATTATGAAAAATTATTTTGAAAAATTATAGTTCACTCAAAAAATATTTTTTTTTTGTAAATACAAGATTTATGGTAACTCAAAAAAATTTAAAAAATCATGATTGGTCATTAAAAAAATATAAAAAATCCACGATTTTAAACAATATTTTTTTAAAAAATGCACGATTATCAAAAATATTTTTAAAACTTCCACGATTATCAAAAATATTTTTAAAAAGTCCACGATTATCAAAAATATTTTTAAAAAGTCCACGATTAAAAAAAAAAATATTTTTTAAATGTCCACGATTATCAAAAATATTTTTAAAAAGTCCACGATTATCAAAAAATTTTTAAAAAGTCCACAATTTAAAAAAAAAAAAAATTTAAATGTCCACGATTATCAAAAATATTTTTAAAAAGTGCACGATTATCAAAAATATTTTTAAAAAGTCCACGGTTATCAAAAAATTTTTAAAAAGTCCACAATTTAAAAAAAGAAATTTAAATGTCCACGATTATCAAACATATTTTTAAAAAGTCCACGATTATCAAAAAATTTTTAAAAAGTCCACAATTTAAAAAAAAAATTAAATGTCCACGATTATCAAAAATATTTTTAAAAAGTCCACGATTTAAAAAAAAAAATATTTTGTAAATGTCCACGATTATAAAAAATATTTTGTAAATGTCCACGATTATAAAAATATTTTTAAAAAGTCCACGATTATCAAAAATATTTTTAAAAAGTCCACGATTATCAAAAATTTTTTAAAAAGTCCACAATTTAAAAAAAAAAAAAATTAAATGTCCACGATTATCAAAAATATTTTTAAAAAGTCCACGATTTAAAAAAAAATATTTTGTAAATGTCCACGATTATAAAAAATATTTTTAAAAAGTCTACGATTATCAAAAATATTTTTAAAAAGTCCACAATTTAAAAAAAAAATAATTTTTAAATGTCCACGATTATCAAAAATATTTTCAAAAAGTCCACGATTATCAAAAATATTTTTAAAAAGTCCACAATTTAAAAAAAAAACAGTTTTTAAATGTCCACGATTATCAAAAATATTTTTAAAAAATCCACGATTTAAAAAAAAATATTTTTTAAATGTCCACGATTATCAAAAATATTTTTAAAAAATCCACGATTTAAAAAATATTTCTTAGAAAATTCACCATTTTAAAACTGCACGATTATAAATAATATTTTTAAAAATCCACGATTTTAAAAAATTTTCTTAAAAATCCACGATTTTAAAAATACACGATTATATACTTTTTTTTAAAATATAGGATTATCTAAAATATTTTTAAAAAGTCCACGATTTAAAAAATATTTTTTAAAAAATCAACGTCTGATGTTTTTTGTAAAAGCCGAAAAGTGAGTGTGATTCTCGTTTATTTGAGAATACTAGACACTTAAAGAGTTCGGTTTGTCGCTAAAAAAGGCACCATTTCAAAAAGCTGAAAAGCCAATTGATAATTCTCTTCGCCTGGATGAAGTCATGATATTGGTAGCGATCAGTAAAATTTTGCAACACTGCCAGTTCGTTTTGAAAAACATTTCTCTCTGTAATAGAGGGTAATAAATGAAGTTAAGCCATTGGGGGAATACTCCAGCTTAAGCAAAAAATATTTTTAAAAATCCACGATTTAAAAAAAAAAAAATTAAAAATCCACGATTATAAAAAGTATTTATAAAAATCCACGATTTAAAAAAAAATTAAAAAATCCACGATTATAAAAAGTATTTTTAAAAATTTTTAAAAATCCACGATAAGAAAATAATATTTAAAGAAACACGATTATGAAAATATTTTTAGAAAGTCCACGATTGTAAAATAATTTTTTTAATAAATCACAATTATAAACAAATATTTTGTAAAAAAAAATAAATAAAATATTTTTTTAGTCAGAACCAAAAATGTAGACGATTATTGGTCATTCAAAAAAAGATTTTTTTAACAAATACACGATAATAGGTCATTATTTTTTTAATGATGCTTAAAAAAATATTTAAAAAAAACAAGTTTATTGGTCTTGGAAAATACTTAAAAAATCCAAGTATATTAGTCTTGGAGAAATATTTTAAAAATCCAAGTTTATTGTCTTGGAGAAATATTGGGGAAATATTAAAAAAATCCAAATTTATTAGTCTTGGAGAAATATTTAAAAAATCCAAGTTCATTAGTATTGGAGAAATATTTAAAAAATTCAAGTTTTGGAAAAATATTCATTAACAAATATTCATGAAAAATATTCTTTAAAAAATTTACAATTATTGGCTTATGAAAAATATTCTTTAAAAATCCATGATTACTGGTCTATGAAAAATATTCTTTAAAAAATACACGATTATTCATCTATTAAAAATATTGTATAAAGAATCCACGTTTCATGAGCGTGGAAAATATTCTAAAAAGAATCCACGTTGCATGAGCATTGAAAAATATTCTTAAAAAATCCACGTTTCATGAGCATTGAAAAAAATTCTATAAAGAATCCACGTTTCATTGTCTTGAAAAATATTATTTAAAAAATCAAAGTCTACTAAATAGTTCTTAAAAGTATGTCCTGCATTATCACATTTTGTGCCCCTAAAAGTATACATTAAAGTAATATATTGTGGATTTGTTGACCATAGGCTTAAGTCGTAACATAACTAGAGGTTATCGCGGACCTTCTGTTCGAGGCCCGCTCATGCAGCAACATGATTCAACCTGCTTAGGTACATTCAGGAACGAAAACGATTTCCGAGCTAGAGACCATTAAAAATTTTAAAGGGTATACAAACTCCTCAGAGTTATTTTGGCTTAATATCCTGAGTATTTGCAGCCATGAAAAACTTCTCTACAAGTGGTGTCATTAGGCACACCGTTCGGAATCGATGATTAATTGGAATTCCATAAACATAAAATTAAACATAAAATCTGCAACACTTATTGATATGGGAAAAGTTTCCCCTGGCCCCTTTACGGATATTCGTGATTTAATTATAGATTGTTTAAGTTATATTTTTTATTTATTGTCCCTGAGGAAGGAACTGAAATCGAATATGTATTTTATATAAAATTTACAGTTTTTGTATCATGCGGGCTTCGATTGTGTTTAAATTTTACCTCTTCACTCAACAAATTCCATATTTAGAGTACTGCCCACATAAAACACGGCACGGTCCGCTCTACATGATGATTCATAATTGGTTTTTACTGAATAAAACTCTGTATCTTTCGATGGCTTTCGATATTATCTCTAGACACTGAACACTCACGACAAAAATATCCATTTATCCGCGTGACACGAGAATTGGCGACACGAAACATGGCCCACTGCGATTCTGAATCGTTTTAATTGATTAAATGTCTGTAACTTTTTAACGTATAGAGGCAGTTGATTCTTTTTGAAAGATAGCATCTTAAGCTTCGTGATTCGTGACACGAATCAATCATCAACATTTCCATTAAGTCGAGTATGTATGGAAAAAAGTAAAAAATCTGTTTTTTAACACAACAATTTAGTATGATTCCCAGCAAAAAAAGTCATTACTAAGTAATGACTTTATTCAGTAAAATTTGGCAGTAGTAACTACTTACAAATATACCGTAAAAGTCATTATTTTTACATGGGGATGTCATAGGGAGGAAGTACTTCCTTAAATATGTTTTTTAAGTACATACTTAACCACATACCGGCAGTCGAAAAGGAGGTAAAAAGCAACGTTCTATTTTTAGAAAAAAAAAATGAGGTGAAATTATATTCAAATCCAACACTACACATTTTTTTGTTTTTTTTTTCTTTTTCATTCGATACCTACTAGTTTTGAACACACGAACTTCTGATTTGTAGCCAAACACACTACACACTAGGCCACTCGCACAAACAACAAGGGTTGGTTTAACTCATCCATGTACATCAACATGTTTTTGTAATTTTGTAAACAAAAAAACCCCATGCCGACGCTGAGCTTTGAACACACAACTCTAGAATTTGTAGTCGGACACACTAGCTCTGTGCCACCATACTCATTACATAGTAAGTTAGTAGCATGTAAGGAAGTAACTAGTTATGTGTAAACTGTTATATATGTACTGTCTGATAATGCGGAGGGTAATGAGTACTCATTACCTGGTAATGCAGAAAGTAATGACATGTGCCTTCCAAATTTTTGCTGGGTTGTGACACTCCAACTTCGTGATTGTCTAAATTTTACGCTAGGTAAAAAGACGCACAAAAAATGAATGTACCCGCGGAACACAAATCACGACCCTTCTATAGTTCACCATTTCATTAGATTCCGGTGCAGACGATAGTTCTTGAAAGGTGATTGAGTTAAGAAATTGATAGGACACTTGTCGTGTCACGCGGGTATATCCATTTTTCTTGGGTTTCGAACTTAATTTTGGGCTAGAAATATACTGATTTTGCTCATTTGGAGTTTGAATTGACTTAACATAAAGTAAAAATCTAGACAATTTTCCTAAAATCGGAAAACTTTAAGATTTTATACAGAAATAATCTCTTTAAGCTATGTTCACAGCTTATTAAAATTAAATCAATTCAGTTGTCTACTTTTAGGCAGTTATTTATTTATTTTTGCATACTCAATTCAAAGTATAACCTTCCAGCTCTAATTGGCTTTTGCTAAAGTATTAACAACCAATTCAATTTTCCACTAAATTAATTCAACGTATTTTTTGTGGCTCCAATTAAGGCTTATACGGCATCTCTATTATATTCAGTCGGTGGTCTATTCATTTCGCAACAATTGAATTTGTATAAAAAATATCATATTCTATTTAAATTTATTTTCCGTTGTTTTTTTTTGTATTATATCCCCACCTATCTTATTCAGTTTCAATTACATTGATTGCTTTCATGGTGTAATTTTGTGTACATAAGTAATAGTACTGTCAGAATGTACACATACACACTTGCACATGTGCATTAGTGTTAATATTTCAAAAACATATTTAATTGAATTCAATGAAAACATAAAAGTTGTACTGCAAAATAAAGAACACAAACCACTGGATTGTGGTTAGTTTGTGTTTGTGAGGAGGTCCTTTTGAAATTCCAACTTTCTCTCCTTGCAGATCCTAACCTTACCCGCTTCAAAATGCTTTCTATTTATTCATCTTTGTATGCCAAACTATCATCCGTGTGGAATATAGAAAATATTTTTTTTTACCTTCCTTCACCTATCTTCCAACACCTTTCTTTCTGGGCTTCGGCCTCTAAGGGGCTGCATATTCCATTTTGCTGCTGTCATTGACTGTAAGGCCATAAAATATGTTTGTTCAGTTCGTTTTTTTTTCTCTAGTTTGCCCCAAGTTATATATGTTTGATGTTGTTTTTTTGTATTATATATTTATGGTACATTGAAAATTTGATAAAAAGGCTATAAAATGTGCATAAATTTATGTGCAAGTTTTCGGTCGTTTTGTAGAAAGAAGAATAAAAAAATGACTAAATCCATTAGCAATGAGTCCATAAATGTTGTGGTTTTTGGGGGAAATGCAGGAGGATATATTTTGGTGCAGGTATTTGATACAATTTTAAAGGAATTTAAGATTAGATAAAGTTATGAAAACATATTCTGCAACAAAATCCACTATTATTAAATATTCTCAAAAAAATAATAAAAAACATTTTCTAAAAAATCAACGATTAGTACCAACTACTTCAAAAAAATATTTTGTAAAAAATAAACGATTATTAGTACTTGAAAAATATATTTTTTAAAATATCTAAAATTACTGGTACATAAAAAATATTTTATTAAAAAATCCAGGATTATTGGCACTTAAATTTTTTTTTTAAATCCACGAAAAAAAATTTAAAAAAAATATTTTTTTAAATCCATTTTTATTAAATATTCTCAAAAAAAAAAAAAACAAACACAAAAAAAAAAATAAAAATTAAAAAAAATACGATTAGTACCAAGTACTTCAAAAAATATTGTGTAAAAAATACACTATTATTGGTACTTGATAAATATATTTTTTTAAAAAATCCACGATTACTGACATAAAAAATATATTTTTTTTTGAAAAAATCCAGGATTATTGACACTTGAAAAAAATATTTTTTATAAAATCCACGGTTATTGGTACTTGAAAAAAATATTTTTTAAAAAATCCACGGTTATTGGTATTTGAAAGAAATAATTTTTACAAAATCCACGATTATTGGTACTTAAAAAATGAGGCCATAAATGTTGTGGTTTGTGGGGGAAATGCAGGAGGATATATTTTGGTACATGTATTTGTTTGATACAATTTTAAAGGAAATTAAGATTAGATAAATTTATGAAAACATATTCTGCAACAAAATCCACTGTTTTTAAATATTCACAAAAAAAAAAAAAACAAAAATAAAAAAACATTTTCTAAAAAATCGACGATTAGTACAAAGTACTTCAAAAAAATATTTTGTAAAAAATACACTATTATTGGTACTTGAAAAATATATTTTTTAAAAATCCACGATTACTGGTACATAAGAAATATTTTTTAAAAAAATCCACGATTATTGGTACTTGCTTTTTGTTTGATGCAATTTTAAAGGAATTTAATTTTAAAGGAATTTAATTTAATTTAAAGGAATTTAATTTATGAAAACATATTGTGCAACAAAAGCCACTATTATTAAATATTCTCAAAAAAAAAATCCACAAAAAAACATTTTCTAAAAAATCGACGATAAGTAACAACTACTTCAAACAAATATTTTGTAAAAAATACACGATTATTGGTACTTGAAAAATATATTTTTTAAAAAATCTACATTTACTGGTACATAAAAATATTTTTTTAAAATCCACGATTATTGGTACTTGAAAAAAAAATATTTTTTTTAAAATCCACGATTATTGGTACTTGAAAAAAATATTTTTTTTAATCCAAATATTTCTTAAAAATTCACCATTAATGGCCCTTCAAAAAATATTTTTTAAAAAATTAACAATTACTAGTGCATAAAAACTATTTTTTAAAAATTCATTATTATTGGCACTCGAAAAAAATATATTTTTTAAAATCCACGATTATTGGTACTTGAAAAAAAAATATTTTTTACAAAATCCACGACTACTGGTCCTTCAAAAAATATTTAAAAAAAATCCACGATTATTGGTCCTTCAAAAAATATTTTTAAAAAATCCACAATTATTAAAAAAACATTTAAAAAATTCACGATTGAAGATTTAAAAATCCACGATTTTAAAATCACGATTATTTAAATTAAATTATTAAATTTTGTTAAGTCCACTATTATTAAAAGAAAATATTTAAAAAAACTAAACCCAATTAAAAAAAACTTGTTCTTTTTAAATTTAAAAACAACAAGTCTGAGATTAACCCGACTTACATAACAAATAATAAAATAAGTTTTAAAAAATTTACGGTTATTAAAAAATACTTTTTAAAAAATTTACGGTTGATAAAAAATAGTCTGGCTTACCATTGTTGTTGGCGAACAATGCCAACTTTTCTCCACTAATAAATTCGTTGTTTTAAAATATTAAAACAACAACAGTGAGATTAATTAATCTAGACTATTAAAAAATAATAAAAATTGCAACTGATATGCCAATAAAAAAATTTAACAAATTTACGGTTATTTTTAAAAATTCACGATTATTAAAAAATATTTTTTTTAAATTCACGATTATTAAAAAATATTTTTTTAAATCCACGATTATTAAAATATATTTTTTTAAAAATCCACAATTATTAAAAAAAAATTAAAAAACGATTCAAGATTTAAAAATCCACTATTTAAAAAAATGTTAAAAATCCACGATTATTAAAAAAGGATTTTTAATAACCCACGGTAATTAATAAAAAGATTTTGAAAAAACACGATTATTTTATAAAGAATTTTCAATAATCCACGATTAATAATAAAAAGGATTTTTAAGCATTCACGATTATTAATAGTCCACGATATTAAAAAAAGAATTTTTAATAGTCCACGATATTAAAAAAAGAATTTTTAATAGCCCACGATTATTAAAAAATGTTGTTTAAAAATCCACGATTATTAAAAAATGTTATTTTAATCCTTTTTTGAAACTCCTCTATTAATGATAAATATTTTTTAAACTCCACGATTATTAGAAAATGATTTTAGAAAAATCCACTATATTAAATAACATTTTTTAAAAAAGTCCACGATTATTAATTTTTTTTTGTAAAATATTTATTTTTTCCAAATAAAAAATTCCACGATATTTAAAAAATATTCTGTAAAAATATCCACGATTATTAAAAAATTCCACGATATTTAAAAAAATATTCTGTAAAAATATCCACGATTATTAAAAAATTCCACGATATTTAAAAAAATATTCTGTAAAAAAATCCACGATTATAAAATATCTTTAAGAAATCCACGAGTGTTAAGAAAATGTTCTACAAAAAATCCACGGTTATTAAAAAATATTTTTTAAAAAATTTACGGCTATTAAAAACTATTTTTTTTTTTAATTTCACGATTATTAAAAAATATTTTTTTAAATCCACGGTTATTAAAATATATTTTTTTAAAAAATCCACAACTATAAAAAAGTTTTACAAAATCCATGACTATTAAAAAAAAATTTTTAATAATCCACGATTATTAATAAAAAGATTTTAAAAATCTACCATTATTAAAAAGGATTTTTTAAAAATCCACGGTTATTAAAAAAAATTTTCTTAAAATCCACAATTATTAAAAAAGTATTTTTAATAATCCACGATTATTAATATAAAGGATGTTTAAAAATCCACGATTATGAAAAAAAATATTAATAATCCACGATTATTTATAAAAGGATTTTTAAAAATCCACTGTTATTAAAAAATGTTTTTTAATCCTCGATTATTAATTAAAAAAAAAATTCTAAAAAATTTAAGGTTATTTTTAAAAATTCGCGATTATTAAAACATAATTTTTTAACTCCACGATTATTAGAAAATGATGTAAAGAAACCCACTATTAAAAAATATTTTTTAGAAAATCCACGATTATTAAAAAAATATTTTAAAAAAACCACGACTTTTTAATAATGTCAAGTAAAAAATATTTTTAAAAAATCCACGATTATTGACTATTCCCAAAAAATATGTTTTAAAAAATCCACGATATTTAAAAGTATTCTTTAAAAAATCCATGATATTATAACAATATTCTTTAAGAAATCCATGATTATTAAAAAATCTTTCAGAAAACCACGAGTGTTAAGGAAATATTCCACAAAAAATCCACGATAATTAAAAAAAAAGTATTCTTAAAAACGACTACTAGAAAAATATTCTTTAAAAAATTCATGATTATTAATAAAATAATCTTTTTAAAATCAAAGATTATTAAAAAAAATTCTTTAAAAAATCCACGATTATTGAAAAAATATTCTTTAAAAATTCCATGATTATTAAAAAACATTCTTTAAAAATCCACGATTATAAAAAAACATTCTTTTAAAATCCACGATTATTAAAAAATTATTCTTTAAAAAATTCACGATTATTAACCCAATCCCTGCGAAGGTTTTGTGAAAAATTCATACTTTTTCACTTTATCTTGCTTTTAGGACAAGAATTGGAACCCGAATGACCGAAATATAGAAGGCAAATAGACAGCTGTAATGCTTTACTGTTAGAAAATACTAATATTAATATAAATATGTTCAATATGTGGATTTCTTCTTCCAAAAAGTAAAATAACACAAGTGGTTCCATATGGAACCACCGCAGTGATTGGGTTAAAAAATAATCTTTAACAAATTTACGATTAAAAAAAATATTCTTTAAAATACACGAATATTAAAAAATGTTCTTTAAAAAATTCACGATTATTAAAACACAATCTTCTAAAAACATAATAATAATATAATTGTTCTACAAACATCCCAGATGGGACAAGGGAGACTTCTCTCATATCAATGAGTGCACTCCGATTCATATTAGCTAAATGATATGGGACCTACAGTTTATCGCCGAGTCCGAACGGCGTGTCCTAAGACACCACTTGTAGAGAAGTTTTACATGGCTGAAATACTCAGGAAATGTCGTCAACATTACTGAGGGGTATTTTGCCACCGTTGAAAATTGTTTGATGTTGCTTGGCCGGGGAATCGAACCCACGAGCTTCGGCGTGCAAGGCGGGTGCGCATACCATTGCACGACGATTGTTAAAAAAATTAGTTAAAACATCCACGATTATTCAAAAAAATATTCGTTAAAAAATTCGCGATTATTAAAAAATATTCTTAAAAAATCCACGATTAATAAAAATTATTCGTTAAAAACCCACGATCATTAAAAAATATTCTTAAAAAAAATCCAAGATTATTGAAAAAATATTCGTTATAATCTACGATTATTAACAATTATTCTTAAGAAATTTACGATTATGAAAAAATCTTAACAATCCATGATTACTGAAAAAGTATTTTTTTTAATCCACAAATATGATTTTTTTTAAATCCACTATTATGAAAAAAATATATTTTTTTTAAATCCACAAATATGATTTTTTTTAAATCAACGATTATGAAAAAAATATTTTTTTTTTAAATCCACAATTATGCAAAAATATTTTTTTTAAAAATTCACGATTATGAAAAAAATATTTTTTTTTTCAAAATAGTCTGGCTTAATCCCATTGTTGTTGTTTTATTATTTTAAAACAACTAATTTATTAGTGGAAAAAGGTTGGCATTGTTCGCCAGGGGGTAAGGCAGGGAAGACTAGTTTCGATCCACGCCACTGGATCTCATCAGTTCCCTTGTTTCTTGTTTGTGGATATTCTCCACCGAAGTTATTTTTCAATAACTTCTTCAACAAGAAACTTTTTATACCCAAACATCAATCGTCAGCGCGAAGTATAAAGGTGAACAAAGAAATAACTTCAATGGGAAGTTTTTCTTTGGCAACCTAATACAACTCCGACGAAAGTGTTTGCGAAACAAACCAAACCTTTTCCACTGCTATGTGTCGTCAAATTTCGACGAATGCACATAACAAAATGTAGTTGGTAGCTTGTCGCAGCCAACCATACAAACGGTGCCAGTGTTTCTTAAATCGAACATTTGTGGCGTCGTTTTTATTGGGATAGCTAATACAATTTTGTTTTTTTTTTCTGAATAGTCTGGCTTAATCCCATTTTTGTTGTTTTATTATTTTAAAACCACTAATTTATTAGTGGAAAAAGGTTGGCATTGTTCGCCAAGGGATAAGGCAGGGAAGACTAGTTTCGATCCACGCCACTGGATAAATTAGTGGTTTTAAAATAATAAAACAACAACAATGGGATTAAGCCAGACTATTTTGAAAAAAAAACAAAAAAAAAAAACAAATTAGCAATCCCAATAAAAACGACGCCACCAATGTTCGATTTAAGAAACACTGGCACCGTTTGTATGGTTGGCTGCGACAAGCTACCAACTACATTTTGTTTAAAAAAAATTTTATTTAAAAAAATTAGAATTATGAAAAAAAATATTTTTCTTAAAAAATCCACGATTAATTAAAAATGTATTCTTCAAAAATCCATTCTTATGACTAATCGTTGAAAAAATTATTCGTCACAAATCTTTGTTTCATATTACAAAATTTATTATTTCTAAAGAAGGTTACTTGTTTTCCACTTAAATCTAATTTTACTTATAGAAATTAATACCATACATTTTTTTCAATTTCTCACTTATTATCCACAATTTCAAAATAAACTTTTGATACTTTGCATTTATTTTAAACTTTCCACAACTTTACCACTGCCTTTGGTCATTTTCCCAAAATGTACAGCAACATCGGCAAAGACATTCTTCATCAACTCCTTGATGCCATCATCGGTTAAGGCTTTTTGATAGGCCTCATCCGTCATACCAGTTTCGGCAGCATCATTGAACAGCAATGGAGATATGTTCAACTATAAATCACAGTTATTTCTCCGACTTCTATGATACTCATAAAATACAACTTCCTTACCTGTTGAAATGTTTGCAAATACATAAGATTCTTCTTCCCCAATTCCTTTTCCTCCTTGGCCATCTCTAGTTTTTGTACAAAACGTTCAATATCCTTATAACGTTTAGTATTCGGTTCCAGGGGTTTCTTTAACATGTTAAACAACTCGATCTGTGCTGTGAATAAGGTATTCAAAATTTTCTCAGTTTCAAGGTGGGCTTCACGTTCAAAGCCCACATTAGTAACTTCACTAAATACCGGAAATGTTACAACACCACTTTGGGCTAACTGGAGATCAAACACATTTTATTATTTATTTTGGTTTTTTTTACAACAATTTTCAACTCACTTGTATTAAACAAAATGTCAAGAAGACAAAACTTATGGGCAAATAATTTAATTTAGTTTTAAACATTTTGTGTTAACTTTGATTTTTCTGCGATTATTGTTATCTAGTCTGTTAGAACTCCAAACTTCTACTAATCACTTGCATTTCTAGCTGTGCTATTTATTAGCAGAATTTAAAGCTGTACTAG
Source organism: Musca autumnalis (assembly GCF_047663935.1). Lineage (NCBI taxonomy): Eukaryota > Metazoa > Arthropoda > Insecta > Diptera > Muscidae > Musca > Musca autumnalis. The sequence continues at coordinate 49,906,492 of NW_027411755.1, forward strand.
AACCTACACCCATACAACTATAGGGCCTATTATCATTTCGATTCTTCCTTACAATTCATTCATCTTTGATGAGATACTTCAAAGTGACAAAAAGTGACAGTACTCCAACTCAAGCAATCAAGTGACAAACATATGTAGAATGGAATGGTGTTGGTATACTAAGTTTGTCATTCCATTTGCAATTTTTCGTGGATTTTTTATAAAATATTTTTTATAAAATATTATTAAAAAATATTAGTTAAAAAAATCCACTATTTTTAAAAAAATATTAGTTAAAAAATCTACGATTGTTAAAAAAATATTAGTTAAAAAATCCACGATTATTAAAAAAATATTAGTTAAAAAATCCACGATTATAAAAAAAATATTAGTTAAAAAATCCACGATTATTAAAAAAATATTAGTTAAAAAATCCACGATTATTAAAAAAATATTAGTTAAAAAATCCACGATTATTAAAATAATATTAATTAAAAAATCCACGATTATTAAAAAAATATTAATTAAAAAATTCACGATTATTAAAAAAATATTAGTTAAAAAATCCACGATTATTAAAAAAATATTCTTAAAAAAATCCACGATTATTAAAAAAATATTCTTAAAAAAATCCACGATTATTAAAAAAATATTCTTAAAAAAATCCACGATTATTAAAAAAATATTCTTAAAAAAATCCACGATTATTAAAAAAATATTCTTAAAAAAATCCACGATTATTAAAAAAATATTAGTTAAAAAATCCACGATTATTAAAAAATATTAGTTAAAAAATCCACGATTATTAAAAAAATATTCTTAAAAAAATCCACGATTATTAAAAAAATATTAGTTAAAAAATCCACGATTATTAAAAAATATTAGTTAAAAAATCCACGATTATTAAAAAAATATTAGTTAAAAAATCCACGATTATTAAAAAAATATTGGTTAAAAAATCCACGATTATTAAAAAAATATTAGTTAAAAAATCCACGATTGTTAAAAAAATATTGGTTAAAAAATCCACGATTATTAGAAAAATATTAGTTAAAAATCCACGATTATTAAAAAAATATTAGTTAAAAAATCCACGATTATTAAAAAAATATTAGTTAAAAAATCCACGATTATTAAAAAAAATATTAGTTAAAAAATCCACGATTATTAAAAAAATATTAGTTAAAAAATCCACGATTATTAGAAAAATATTAGTTAAAAAATCTACGATTATTAAAAAAATATTAGTTAAAAAAATCCACGATTATTAAAAAAATAGTAGTTAAAAAATCCACGATTATTCAAAAATATTATTAAAAAAATCCACGATTATTAAAAAATATTCTTAAAAAAATCCACGATTATTAAAAAATATTCTTAAAAAAATCCACGATTATTAAAAAATATTCTTTAAAAATCCACGATTATTAAAAAATATTCTTCAAAAAATTCACCATTATTAAAAAAATTCTTTAAAAAATCCACGATTATTAAAAAATATTCTTTAAAAAATCCACGATTATTAAAAAATATTCTTAAAAAAATCCACGATTATTAAAAAAAAAATTCTTTAAAAAATCCACGATTATTAAAAAATATTCTTAAAAAAATCCACGATTATTAAAAAATATTCTTTAAAAAATCCACGATTATTAAAAAAATATTCTTTAAAAAATCCACGATTATTAAAAAAATATTTTTTAAAAAATCCACGATTATTAAAAAAATTCTTTAAAAAATCCACGATTATAAAAAAATATTATTAAAAAAATCCACGATTATTAAAAAATATTCTTAAAAAAATCCACGATTATTAAAAAATATTCTTTAAAAAATCCACGATTATTAAAAAATATTCTTAAAAGAATCCACGATTATTAAAAAAATCCACGATTATTAAAAAGTATTCTTAAAAGAATCCACGATTATTAAAAAAATCCACGATTATTAAAAAATATTCTTAAAAGAATCCACGATTATTAAAAAATATTCTTAGAAGAATCCACGATTATTAAAAAATATTCTTTAAAAAAATCCACGATTATTAAAAAATTTTCTTTAAAAAATCCACGATTATTAAAAAATATTCTTAAAAAAATCCACGATTATTAAAAAGTATTCTTTAAAAAATCCACGATTATTAAAAAATATTCTTTAAAAAATCCACTATTATTAAAAATATTCTTTAAAAAATCCACGATTATTAAAAAAAATTCTTTAAAAAATCCACGATTATTAAAAAAATCTTTAAAAAATCCACGATTATTAAAAAATATTCTTTAAAAATTCACGATTATTAAAAAATATTCTTTAAAAAATCCACGATTATTAAAAAATATTCTTAAAAAAATCCACGATTATTAAAAATATTCTTTAAAAAATCCACCATTATTAAAAAAAAAATTCTTTAAAAAATCCACGATTATTAAAAAATATTCTTAAAAAAATCCACGATTATTAAAAAAATATTAGTTAAAAAATCCACGATTATTAAAAAAATATTAGTTAAAAAATCCACGATTATTAAAAAAATATTAGTTAAAAAATCCACGATTATTAAAAAAATATTAGTTAAAAAATCCACGATTATTAAAAAAATATTAGTTAAAAAAATTCACGATTATTAAAACTATTCTTAAAAAATCCACGATTATTAAAAATATTCTTAAAAAAACCCACGATTATTAAAAAATATTAGTTAAAAAATCCACGATTATTAAAAATATTCTTAAAAAATCCACGATTATTAAAAAAATATTAGTTAAAAAATCCACGATTATTAAAAAAATATTAGTTAAAAAATCCACGATTATTAAAAAAATATTAGTTAAAAAATCCACGATTATTAAAAAAATATTCGTTAAAAAATCCACGATTATTAAAAAAATATTAGTTAAAAAATCCACGATTATTAAAAAAATATTAGTTAAAAAATCCACGATTATTAAAAAAATATTAGTTAAAAAATCCACGATTATTAAAAAAATATTCGTTAAAAATCCACGATTATTAAAAAAAATGTTAGTTAAAAAATCCACGATTATTAAAAAAATATTAGTTAAAAAATCCACGATTATTAAAAAAATATTAGTTTAAAAAATCCACGATTATTAAAAAAATATTAGTTAAAAAATCCACGATTATTAAAAAAATATTAGTTAAAAAATCCACTATTATTAAAAAAATATTAGCTAAAAAATCCACGATTATTAAAAAAATATTAGTTAAAAAATCCACTATTATTAAAAAAATATTAGCTAAAAAATCCACGATTATTAAAAAAATATTATTTAAAAAATCCACGATTATTAAAAAAAATATTCGTTAAAAATCCACGATTATTAAAAAAATATTCGTTAAAAATCCACGATTATTAAAAAAATATTCGTTAAAAATCCATGATTATTAAAAAATATCTTTAAAAATACACGATTATTAAAAATATTCTTAAAAAAATCCACTATTAGGAAAAAATCTTAAAAATCCACTATTACTGAAAAAGTATTCTTTAAAAATCCATGATTATAAAAAACATTTTTTTAAATCCACAATTATGAACAAATATTTTTTTTTAAATCCACAATTATAAAAAAAAATATTATAAAATTATTATGGAAGAAATATTTTTTTTTTTTTTTAATCCACAATTATGAAAAAATGTTTTTTTTATATCACGATTATGAAAAAATATTTTTTAAAAAATCCACGATAACAAATATACCTCAAAAAATCCACGATTAATAAAAAAGTATTCTTTAAAAATCCACGATTATTAAAAAATATGTTTTAAAAAATTCACGACTATTAAAAACATTTTTTTTTAAGAAATACACTATTTATTTATTTTTTTTTTAAATCCACGATTATTAAAAAATATTCCTTAAAACTCCACGTTTATTGCCACGTCCATTTTTCTAAATCCATGATTATTGTTCCATGGAATAATATACTTAAAAAAATCCATTCTTATGACTTATCCTTGAAAAAAAATTATTCGTCATAAATCTTTGTTTCATTATTACTAAATTTATTATTTCTAAAGAAGTTTCCTTGTTTTCTACTTAAACCTAATTTTACTTATAAAAATTAATACCATACATTTTTTTTCAATTTCTCACTTATTATCCACAATTTCAAAATAAACTTTTGGTACTTTGCATTTGTTCCAAATACTCATCCATGGTGGTTTCCACAACTTTACCACTGGCTTTGGCCATTTTCCAAAAATAGACAGCAACATCGGCAAAGAAATTCTTCAGCAATTCCTTAAAGCCATTATCGGTTAAGGCTTTTTGATAGGCCTCATCTGTCATACCAGTTTCAGCAGCATCATTCAACAGCAATGGAGATTTGTTGAACTATAAAACACAGTTATTTTTCCAACTTCTACGATACTCCATCAAATAAACCTTCCTTACCTGTTGAAATGTTTCCCAATACATAATATCCTTCTTCTCCAATTCCTTTTCCTCCTTGGCCATCTCTAGTCTTTCTACAAAAAGTTCAATATCCTTATAACGTTTAGTATCCGGTTCCAGGGATTTCTTTAACTTGTTAAAGAACTCGATTTGTGCTGTGAATATGGTATTCAAAAATTCCTCAGTTTCAAGGCGGGCTTCACGTTCAAAGTCCACTTTGGTATCTTCACTTAATACCGGAGATTTTACAACACCACTTTGGGCTAACTGGAGATCAAACACATTTTGTTATTTATTTTCGTTTTTTTTACAAAAATTTCCAACTCACTTGTATTAAAGAAAATGTCAAGAAGACAAAACTTATGGGCAAATAATTTAGTTTAGTTTTAAACATTTTGTATTAACTTTGATTTTTCACAGATTATTTTTTTTTTTCTAGTCTGATCTATTAGAGCGCTAAGCTTCTACTAATCACTTTCATTTCTAGCTGTGCCAATTATTAGCCGAATTAAAAGCTGTACTAGAATCTACACCCATACAACTATAGAGCCTATTATCATTTGGATTCTCCCAAACAATTCATTCATCTTTAATGAGATATTTTAAAGTGACAAACATATGTAGAATGGAATGGTGTATGTATACTAAGTTTAACATTCCATTTGTAATCGAGAAATATATTATATTATATTAAAAAATATAATATTTTTCTTGAAAAATTATATTTTAATAATATTTTTTAAATATATATTTTAAAAATATTTTTAATAATCGTGGATTTCTAAAAAAATATTTTTTATGTTGTTGTGTATTGTTGACCTGTTATCTTGTAATTTTTATATGATGATATTTTTCGGCTTAAGGCCAGTAAGAAGCGGTGTTTATTTTTCTTGCTTAGGTGTGTTCTTTATTCCGAGATTTCGATTGAAATCGTCAATCATCCTCAGGGAAAAAATTTTTGAGCAATGCTACTACTACTGCTAAACTTTAGCACAAACGGTGAAAGAAACCAGTAGCTTTACTCAAAAAAATTTCCCTGAAGATGATTGACAATGTCAATCGAAATATCGATTTTTTTATTCGTTTAGGATAGGTTTGGGGATGTGTAGTCAATATATATTGACTACGCCACTCGGAGACCTTTCGGTCCATTGTGATCATCCTTAAAAGAGGTTCAGAATTACCCGAAAAGACAAGAGAAGAGAAAAGAGAGAATAATAAAGAAAAGAGGGTGTGGTTGGGAAAGTAATATTAAATGGATTATTAAAAGATGAAGATATAATAAAGAAAAGAGGGTGGTTTATTTGGTGATGGTAGAAAACTGTCAGAGAAATGGTTACGTTTATGGGTCGCGCCGTCCCAGCCAATTCAAATTTTTGATGATGTTGTTTATGATTGTTGGTTCCATGTTTGAGTAGAAGGTTAAGCTTGGAGGAAAGCATATTCCTGTTAAACTATATCGCTTTCGAGTTAACATCGGGCAACGACATAAAATATGCTCAATAGTCTCCGTTTCCTCTTCATCTTCACAGAGCCTGCAATAGTCCACGCCATCATCCTGCCATTTGCCGATAAAAGCTCGGATGTTGCAATGACCGGTAATGACTCCCGTCAATACCCTGATTTCTGACTTATTCAAACTTAAAAGTGAAGTTGTTCTGTTTGTTGATAGAGTCGGCCAAATGGCCCTTGACACGTTGCACCTTGGTTCATTATGCCATAGTTCCTTGGCTTGTTCTTCAAAGAACGTCTCCACCTTCCGAAAAACGTGACATATGGGTGGTTTGATTGAATCAGTGATAGCTTGACTTGTTGATTGAGATCCATGTCTTGCCAGTTCATCTGCCTTCTCGTTTCCCACAATGTCACAGTGTCCCGGTACCCAGCAGAGTCGGACAGCGTTAGTGAGCTTCGCCATAGCAGTTCTACACTCAAGAACGGTCTCAGTCTTGATATTGGAGGATTTGATGGCGTTAAGAGCCGGCTGACTATCAACGAAGATAGTCACCGGTTCAAAGATTTCAGCATCCAGACTTTTTATCGACTCTGCGGCCATTTTGATCGCGAAGATTTCTGCTTGGAAAACACTACAGTCGCTGTTCAACCTATATGAGTATTCGAGGCAAAGCTTTTCGCAGTAGTCGCCAGTTCCGGTACCTTCTTCCATCTTGGAACCGTCTGTATAGAAAGCCAGACCGTCCAGAGGAGGGTTACTACGGATCCAGTCATCTCTACTAGGGATAACGACCTCAAAATCTTCAAATCTATGGATTGCTGATAAGTAGTCGCTGAATTTCCCCTGCAGATTTAAGCTAAGGTTTGATCCTAGCTCCCGAAGAATGCATGCATGACCATAGGTGCTGTCACGCCAACGATTCAATTCATGTAGCCTTAGGGCACTACGTGCTGCTAGACCTTTGATGCTAAGTCTCGTGGGCAAGAGGTTTAACATCGCAGTTAGAGCTGCTTGTGGTGTACTTCTAAAAGCTCCAGTTATCAGGATCGAGGCTGCCCTTTGCACCTTGTCTATGTTGCCGGAGTTCGATTTATGTCGAAGCGCATGCCACCAGTATTATACAGCCAGTGTATAATAGCTGGATTTAATCCCCAACTTTTCCCAATCGAATTCTTACATGAATAAAGTGCAATCATACCTCTCTTCGTCCGTTCATCGACGTTCATTTTCCATCTCAATTGAGAATCCAGGATTGTACCTAGGTATGTGGCCTTAGGAGATAGATGTAATTGCACTCCATCCAATGTTGGTGGCATGAAGTCGCCGAGCTTACGCTTTCTGGTGAACAATACCAGTTCTGTTTTCGTTGGATTTACACCAAGGCCATTTTTGGTGGCCCAACGGAACAGCTTTGATAAGGCTCCTTGCATAAGCTCCGATATTGTGGACAAGAATTTGCCAGTTATTAGTAAAACCACATCATCCGCGTATGCGACAACCTTGATGCCCTGATTGTCGAATTCCGCCAAAATATTGTTTATTCGTTTAATAATCGTGGATTTGTTATAAAATATTTTTTAATAATCGTAGATTTTTTATAAAATATTTTTTATAATCTTGGATTTTTTATAAAATATTTTTTAATAATCGTAGATTTTTTATAAAATATTTTTTATAATCTTGGATTTTTTTATAAAATATTTGTTAATAATTTTGGATTATTTATAAAATATTTTTAATAATCGTGGACTTTTTACAATGTTTTTATAACATATTTTTCTATAGTGGTGGATTTTTTATGAAATTTTTTTAATAATCGTGGATTTTTTATAATATATTTTTTAGTAATCGTGGATTTTTTATAAAATATTTTTTAATAATCGTGGATTTTTTATAAAATATTTTTTAATAATCGTGGATTTTTTATAAAATTGTTTTTAATAAACGTGGATTTTTTATAAAATTGTGTTTAATAATCGTGGATTTTTTATAAAATTGTTTTTAATAATCGTGGATTTTCTATAAAATTGTTTTTTATAATCGTGGATTTTTTATAAAACATTTTTTAATAATCGTGGATTTTTATAAAATATTTTTTACTAATCGTGGATTTTTTATAAAACATTTTTTAATAATCGTGGATTTTTATAAAATATTTTTTACTAATCGTGGATTTTTTATAAAATATTTTTTAATAATCGTGGATTTTTTATAAAACATTTGTTAATAATCGTGGATTTTTTATAAACATTTTTTAATAATCGTGGATTTTTTATAAAGCATTTTTTAATAATCGTGGATTTTTTATAAAACATTTTCTAATAATCGAGGATTTTTTATAAAACATTTTTTAATAATAGTGGATTTTTTATAAAACATTTTTTAATAATCGTGGATTTTTTATAAAATATGTTAAATAATCGTGAATTTTTTATAAAATATGTTAAATAATCGTGGATTTTTAATAAGAAAAAAATAATAATCGTATATTTTTAATAATCGTGGATTTTTATTAAGCAAAAAATAATAATCGTATATTTTTAATAATCGTGGATTTTTAATAAGAAAAAAATAATAATTGTAAATTTTTTATAAATTATTTTGTAATAATCGTGGATTTTTTATAAAATATTTTTTTTTTAATTATCGTGGAGTTTTTAAAAATATTTGTTTAATAATATTTGTTTAATAATCGTGGATTTTTTATAAAACATTTTTTAATAATCGTGGATTTTTTATAAAACATTTTTTAATAATCGTGGATTTTTTATAAAACATTTTTTAATAATCGTGGATTTTTTATAAAACATTTTTTAATAATCGTGGATTTTTTATAAAATATTTTTTGTTTGTTTTGTTTATTGTTGAAGATTCAATCTCATTTGATTGCTTAAGCCGGAGTATTCCCCCAATGGCTTAGCTTCATTCATTACCCTCTATTACAGAGAGTAATGTTTTTTAAAACGAACTGACAGTGTTGCAAAATTTTAATGATCGCTACCAATATCATGATTTCATCCCGGCGAAGGGAATATCAATTGGCTTTTTAATAATCGTGGATATCTGTTAAATTGTTTTTAATAATCTTGGATTTTTTATAAATTGTTTTTTTTATAATAATAATTTTTTAATAATCCTGTATATTTTGTAAAATATTTTTAATAATCGTAGATATTTTATAAAATATTTTTTAATTATCCTGGATAATTTTTATAAAATATTGTAAATAATCGTGAATTTTTAATAAGAACAAATTAATAATCGTGGATTTTTTATAAAATATTTTTTAATAATCGTGGATTTTTTATAAAACATTTTTTAATAATCGTGGATTTTTTATAAAATTGTTTTTAATAATCGTGGATTTTTTATAAAATTGTTTTTAATAATCGTGGATTTTTTATAAAATTGTTTTTAATAATCGTGGATTTTTTATAAAATTGTTTTTAATAATCGTGGATTTTTTATAAAATTTTTTTAATGATCGTGGATTTTTTATAAAATTGTTTTTAATAATCGTGGATTTTTTATAAAATTGTTTTTAATAATCGTGGATTTTTTATAAAATTTTTTTAATGATCGTGGATTTTTTATAAAATTGTTTTTAATAATCGTGGATTTTTTATAAAATTGTTTTTAATAATCGTGGATTTTTTATAAAATATTAATACGTAGATTTTTTATAATTTTTTTTTAAAAATTTTGTATTTTTTTATAAAATATTTTTTAATAATCGTGGATTTTTTATAAAACATTTTTTAATAATCGTGGATTTTTTATAAAACATTTTTTAATAATCGTGGATATTTTATAAAACATTTTTTAATAATCGTGGATTTTTTATAAAACATTTTTATACCCTACACCACTATGTGGGGAGGGTATTATAAGTTGGTTTTGGCCAAAAAGTTTGTAACGCATCGAAATAATATATATACTTATATATACCAAAATGAATGTCTCGACGAGCTGAGTCGATCTGGCTATGTGTGTCCGTCCGTCAGTCCGTCCGTCCGTCCGTCTGTCCATCTAAACCTTGTAATCACGCTACAGGTCGCAATTTTGATCGGATCGTCACGAAATTTTGGACGTTGATGGGGGTCCCGGAGGGGAAGAAGCCTATTGATTTTGGTGATGGTCGGATAATATTTAGGGGTCGGAATGGGCAAAAAACTTATGTGGATAAAAAGACAACGTTTTTTTCCTAAGCGAATATCTCAGCTTCAATATGGGGTATACCAAAAGCAGAACCTGGCCATGAAAGAAGAAAATATCGCCTTTCTAATGATGTAAAGTAGGTTCTCGTAGGATATCAAACAACGAATATATCGCAATAGTTGCTAATAGAACCCAACTTGTTATTTTTGCGATTTTAATAATAATGACGAATATCACAGCTTCGGTTGGGGATCTTCCAAAAACAAAGTCTGACTATGAAAGTAGAAAATCCCGTCTTTACAGCGATGCAAAATAGTTTAGCGTAGGTGGCCACGTAACGGAGATATCACAATAGTCGGCAATACATCCCATTTTTTACATTTTTTTGTAATCACGCTACAGGTCGCAATTTTGATCGGATTGTCACGAAATTTTGGGGGCTAATGGGGATTCTACAGAGAAAGAAGCCTATTGATTTTGGTGATGATCGGATAATATTCAGGAGTCGGAATGGGCAAAAAACTTTTTTTGAGAAAAAGTCAACGTTTTATTTCAAAGCGAATATCTCCGCTTCTAAAAGGGGTATATCAATGAAAGTAGAAAATATCACCTTTACAACGATGTTACGTAGGTTGTCGTAGGTGGTCAAACAACGAAGATATCGCAAAAGCCGCTAATAGAACACAACTTTTCATTTTTGCGATTTTAATAATAATGACGAATATCACAGCTTTGGTTCGGGACCTTCCAAAAGCAAAGTCTGGAAATGAAAGTAAAAAATCCCATCATTACAATGATGTAAAGCAGGTTGGCGTAGGTATCCAAATAACGAAAATATCGCAATAGTCGGTAATACATCCCATTTTTCCACTTTTTTTGGAAATCACGCTACAGGTCGCAATTTTAATTGGATCGTCACGAAATTTTGGGTGTTATTGGGGGTCCCACAGAGGAAAAAACCTTTTGATTTTTGATAATGGTCGGATATTATTCAGGGGTCGGAATGTGACAAAAAAAATATTTGGAAAAAAGACCAACGTTTTATTTCAAAGTTAATATCTCCCTTCTGTAGGAGGTATATCGAAAGCAAAACCTGGCAAGGAAAGTAGAAAATATCACCTTTACAACGATGTGAAGTAGGTTGTCATAGGTGGTCAAACAACTTAGATATCGCAATAGTCGGTAATGCATCCCTTTTTCCATTTTTGTGCAATCACACTACGAAATTTTGATCGAATCCTCACGAAATTTTGGGGGTTGATGGGGGTCTAACAGAGAAAGAAGCCTATTGATGGTTGGCATACATCCCACTTTTCCATTTTTTATTTGAGTTGCACAAACGATGCACTTAAACGCGTTTCAAAAAAATTGACCTGTGTTAATGAAGACATTCAGAGCAAAGGCGCTAAGCTATCCCAATTTTAATATTTTGAATTTTATTAGTCAAAAGCTTATGAACAGGGGTAGTGGTGTAGGATATCACATAGTCGGCCCCGACCCGACTTCTAGTACGCATTTTTTGAAAGTACATATTTAGACTACAAAAACCCTAGTAGGGTTTTGTCCTGTCAGATCCAGTTCGGATTTTATGGCCTCATCTAAACCGGGCTAAATCTACACTTTTTTGCATTCATCAGGCCTTTATCTCAGAAACGAATAGGAATTTGGCCTTGCTGTCTTTAGCAATATTGTAGCCCTAAACTAGTAGAACTTATCTTTTGAAAAAACCACATAAGAAAAACTCCATCTAGGGCATCAAAATCTATAAAATATAGAAAATTTAACAGACTTGCTGAAATTCTGGTCATTATCGGCTAAACTATTGGGAGTTGAACCAAGTAACCTTTTGCAAAAATCTTCCAAATAAAGTTCTCAACAATTCTTTAGAACATTCCGAAACTCTAAAATGCTAACTTCATGTTGTTTCAGCGGTATTTTGCATCATATCTTTTACAACACGTATTTCAAACACAGTTCACACCAACCGTTTATTCTCGCATTTCGGATTTCACTACATTATTGACATTTTTATTACATCGTCGTTGAAAAATGTACTGAAATCAACGGCATAGAGGCATTTTACAACAATGACATGTTCTGAAGAGTTGTGTATTACATTCCAGGGAATATTTTTCCAAAGAAAATATTCAGAAAAAATTAACGGTTTTGGAGATACGGTGCGAAATGTATAAAAATTGTGGAATTTTTGCATATATTTTGAAATGTGAGGCAATAAATGTAGTTTTTCGAGTTCACTATTTCTCCAAATATTTTATTCTTGTCCTTATCTACAAATTTGCTTCAGAGGTCAGAGGAAGATTCGCATTGGTTTCAGAGATATAGCCCCGAATTTCTTTAAAAACTCAATATTTAACCATGTTTAGATGGGGCCATAAAATCCGAGCTGGATCTGACACAACAAAACCCAACTAGGGTTTCCTGTCGTTTGGGTCTGTACTTTCAAAAAATCCTCAGTTCGAAGTGTTTGCACAAGATCACCTTAAAAATGTTGCACAGTGTAATCGTGGATTTTTTATAAAATATTTTTTAATAATCGTGGATTTTTTATAAAATATTTTTTAATAATCGTGGATTTTTTATAAAATATTTTTTAATAATCGTGGATTTTTTATAAAATATTTTTTAATAATTGTGGATTTTTTATAAAATATTTTTTTAATAACAACATTTTTTAATAATTGTGGATATCTTTTAAATTTTTTATAAATATCTGGGATTTTTTTATAAATTGTTTTTTTTTTAATAATAATAATTTTTTAATAATTCTGTATATTTTGTAAAATATTTTTAATAATCGTAGATTTTTTAAAAAATATTTTTTAATTATCCTGGATGTATTTATAAAATATTTTAAATAATCGTGGATTTTTAATAAGAAAAAAATAATAATCGTATATTTTTTTTATAAATTATTTTTTAATAATCGTGGATTTTTTATAAAATATTAATACGTAGATTTTTTGTAAAGATTTTTAATAACCTTGGATTTTATATAAAATATTTTTTAATAATCTTGGACATTTTATAAAATATTTTTTAAAAATCGTGAATTTTTTTATAAAACATTTTTTAATAATCGTGGATTTTTTATAAAATATTTTTTAATAATCATGGATTTTTTATAAAATTGTTTTTAATAATTGTGGATTTTTTATAAATATTTTTTTTTGAATTATCGTGGAGTTTTTAAAAATATTTGTTTAATAATTGTAGATTTTTTAAAGAGTATTTTCTAATCATTGTGAATATTTTGAAGAAAGTTTTTTAATAAACGTGGAATTTGTTGTAAATTTCTTTGGTCTAAGGGAATAACCCATTGATAGAGTAGGGTATTCCCTATATGTCTCTACCAAACCCTGCTCTATTATTATTACGTTTTTTTTTTTGAATTTCTAATTTAATTTCTCCCAACCATTACATCTATCTCTAGCAGCACATATGTACATTCATAGAAGAATTCCGTGCTGTTCTGGTTGTGGCATCTGCCTACATGGGCTGGGCACAACGTTATCACTTGAAAGGTCAATTCCATTACTTGCATTGATGTGAACAGCATAAGCAACAACGACAACAACGATAAAAGCAACAAATACAATTATTATATAAACATTTGAAAAGAAATACATAAAGTGGGCATATTTGAGTTGATAATTTTGCACATACCCCAATCATCTCACACTTGTGCTGGTATTGGTAGTCCAATATTGTTTACTTTTTGGCAAAATACAGATTTGAACTTTTCACCTCAAAATCAACAATTGTCTGGAATATTTTTTTCGTCGTGATTTTTTTACGTTTCACTTTTTGTTTTTGTGTTTTTTGTTGTTGTTATTAATTAAATATTATTTCCGAAAAGTATCTGATGATTGGTTGTCTTTTGAGAGGGTGGATGGCGTTAATTGTTCTGTTCACACATTTTATGTGTGTTTGTTTACATTATAAATTTTTGCACACTTTTCATGTAAACATGTGGAGGTTTATTTGATTTTTTTTTTTGGGTAATGTCTTATTTTCTTGATGGTGTTTACATCTTCCAGGAAGATTTAAATGTAAGTAAATCACAGATGACACCACTTCGTACCAGGACAAATGTTGCTGTAGTCGCCTCTGAACTCATAAAGCTAGTGAAAAATTAACTGGGATGATTCGTAATCGTGTTAATAATGCTTCGACTCCAAAGCCCAGCATTGAACAAGTTTCAGTGTTTTTCAAACTTTTAAGGGAAACTTCCACTATTATTAGCAAACCCATATTTGGACTTAAACACATATATGTTCATACATACATATGTATATAAAAGTGTACTTTTTATAGGAAATTTTGTTTACCCACAGGTCTTCTATGACCACTGATAAGAGGACATTTTCAAGGTAAATAATTTGTATTGGCTTTTGTTTTTTTTTTGTTTTTAATAAAAATAGTTGTGGCTATTTATAATTTTATTCAAAATAATAATTTGATTTTTGATTAAAATAATGATGCCATAATTCGCACCTCATACCAGCAATCAAATTATTTATTACGAATATTTTGTTTGTGTGGAACATTAGCACGCGCTTTCTTTTAATCAGCAACTCAAACTGGTTCCACCATTGGTTGATAACCTATAACCAATGTTTTTGATCCATTACTGTGTTTTGCACTTAAAATAATTGAGTATTTCGAAGAAGTGTGCATCGCGAAGAAGAAGCATGATAAGATAAAGAAACATAGCCAAAACACATTAGTTTGAAGATTGTCTAGCGAAAGTTGGGATTGGGAATAATGTTCAATACCAAATTTCAAATTGATGTGCTTCACGATTATTAAAAAAATATTCTTTAAAAATCCACGATTATTTTAAAAATATTCCTTAAAAAATCCACGATTATTTTAAAAATATTGTTTAAAAAATCCACGATTATTTTAAAAATATTCTTTAAAAAATCCACGATTATTTTAAAAATATTGTTTAAAAATCCACGATTATTTTAAAAATATTGTTTAAAAAATCCACGATTATTTTAAAAAAATTCCTTAAAAAATCCGCGATTATTTTAAAAATATTCCTTAAAAAATCCACGATTATTTTAAAAATATTCCTTAAAAAATCCACGATTATTTTAAAAATATTCCTTAAAAAATGCACGATTATTTTAAAAATATTCCTTAAAAAATCCACGATTATTTTAAAAATATTCCTTAAAAAATCCACGATTATTTTAAAAATATTCCTTAAAAAATCCACGATTATTTTAAAAAAATTCCTTAAAAAATCCACGATTATTTTAAAAATATTCCTTAAAAAATCCACGATTATTTTAAAAATATTCCTTAAAAAATCCACGATTATTTTAAAAATATTCCTTAAAAAATCCACGATTACTTTAAAAATATTCCTTAAAAAAATCCACGATTATTTTAAAAATATTCCTTAAAAAATCCACGATTATTTTAAAAATATTCCTTAAAAAATCCACGATTATTTTAAAAATATTCCTTAAAAAATCCACGATTATTTTAAAAATATTCCTTAAAAAATCCACGATTATTTTAAAAATATTCCTTAAAAAATCCACGATTATTTTAAAAATATTCCTTAAAAAATCCACGATTATTTTAAAAATATTCCTTAAAAAATCCACGATTATTTTAAAAATATTCCTTAAAAATCCACGATTATTTTAAAAATATTCCTTAAAAAATCCACGATTATTTTAAAAATATTCCTTAAAAAATCCACGATTATTTTAAAAATATTCCTTAAAAAATCCACGATTATTTTAAAAATATTCCTTAAAAAATCCACGATTATTTTAAAAATATTCCTTAAAAAATCCACGATTATTTTAAAAATATTCCTTAAAAAATCCACGATTATTTTAAAAATATTCCTTAAAAAATCCACGATTATTTTAAAAATATTCATTAAAAAATCCACGATTATTTTAAAAATATTCCTTAAAAAATCCACGATTATTTTAAAAATATTCCTTAAAAAATCCACGATTATTTTAAAAATATTCCTTAAAAAATCCACGATTATTTTAAAAATATTCCTTAAAAAATCCACGATTATTTTAAAAATATTCCTTAAAAAATCCACGATTATTTTAAAAATATTCCTTAAAAAATCCACGATTATTTTAAAAATATTCCTTAAAAAATCCACGATTATTTTAAAAATATTCCTTAAAAAATCCACGATTATTTTAAAAATATTCCTTAAAAAATCCACGATTATTTTAAAAATATTCCTTAAAAAATCCACGATTATTTTAAAAATATTCCTTAAAAAATCCACGATTATTTTAAAAATATTCCTTAAAAAATCCACGATTATTTTAAAAATATTCCTTAAAAAATCAACGATTATTTTAAAAATATTCCTTAAAAAATCCACGATTATTTTAAAAATATTCCTTAAAAAATCCACGATTATTTTAAAAATATTCCTTAAAAAATCCACGATTATTTTAAAAATATTCCTTAAAAAATCCACGATTATTTTAAAAATATTCCTTAAAAAATCCACGATTATTTTAAAAATATTCCTTAAAAAATCCACGATTATTTTAAAAATATTCCTTAAAAAATCCACGATTATTTTAAAAATATTCCTTAAAAAATCCACGATTATTTTAAAAATATTCCTTAAAAAATCCACGATTATTTTAAAAATATTCCTTAAAAAATCCACGATTATTTTAAAAATATTCCTTAAAAAATCCACGATTATTTTAAAAATATTCCTTAAAAAATCCACGATTATTTTAAAAATATTCCTTAAAAAATCCACGATTATTTTAAAAATATTCCTTAAAAAATCCACGATTATTTTAAAAATATTCCTTAAAAAATCCACGATTATTTTAAAAATATTCCTTAAAAAAATCCACGATTATTTTAAAAATATTCTTTAAAAAATCCACGATTATTTTAAAAATATTCTTTAAAAAATCCACGATTATTTTAAAAATATTCTTTAAAAAATCCACGATTATTTTAAAAATATTCTTTAAAAAATCCACGATTATTTTAAAAATATTCTTTAAAAAATCCACGATTATTTTAAAAATATTCTTTAAAAAATCCACGATTATTTTAAAAATATTCTTTAGAAAATCCACGATTATTTTAAAAATATTCTTTAAAAAATCCACGATTATTTTAAAAATATTCTTTAAAAAATCCACGATTATTTTGAAAATATTCTTTAAAAAATCCACGATTATTTTAAAAATATTCTTTAAAAAATCCACGATTATTTTAAAAATATTCTTTAAAAAATCCACGATTATTTTAGAAATATTCTTTAAAAAATCCACGATTATTTTAAAAATATTCTTTAAAAAATCCACGATTATTTTAAAAATATTCTTTAAAAAATCCACGATTATTTTAAAAATATTCTTTAAAAAATCCACGATTATTTTAAAAATATTCTTTAAAAAATCCACGATTATTTTAAAAATATTCTTTAAAAAATCCACGATTATTTTAAAAATATTCTTTAAAAAATCCACGATTATTTTAAAAATATTCTTTAAAAAATCCACGATTATTTTAAAAATATTCTTTAAAAAATCCACGATTATTTTAAAAATATTCTTTAAAAAATCCACGATTATTTTAAAAATATTCTTTAAAAAATCCACGATTATTTTAAAAATATTCTTTAAAAAATCCACGATTATTTTAAAAATATTCTTTAAAAAATCCACGATTATTTTAAAAATATTCTTTAAAAAATCCACGATTATTTTAAAAATATTCTTTAAAAAATCCACGATTATTTTAAAAATATTCTTTAAAAAATCCACGATTATTTTAAAAATATTCTTTAAAAAATCCACGATTATTTTAAAAATATTCTTTAAAAAATCCACGATTATTTTAAAAATATTCTTTAAAAAATCCACGATTATTTTAAAAATATTCTTTAAAAAATCCACGATTATTTTAAAAATATTCTTTAAAAAATCCACGATTATTTTAAAAATATTCTTTAAAAAATCCACGATTATTTTAAAAATATTCTTTAAAAAATCCACGATTATTTTAAAAATATTCTTTAAAAAATCCACGATTATTTTAAAAA
The DNA here is from genome assembly GCF_047663935.1 of Musca autumnalis. Taxonomy (NCBI): domain Eukaryota; kingdom Metazoa; phylum Arthropoda; class Insecta; order Diptera; family Muscidae; genus Musca; species Musca autumnalis. The sequence goes on from NW_027411755.1 coordinate 49,924,604, forward strand.
TATTCTTTAAAAAATCCACGATTATTTTAAAAATATTCTTTAAAAAATCCACGATTATTTTAAAAATATTCTTTAAAAATCCACGATTATTTTAAAAATATTCTTTAAAAATCCACGATTATTTTAAAAATATTCTTTAAAAATCCACGATTATTTTAAAAATATTCTTTAAAAAATCCCCGATTATTTTAAAAATATTCTTTAAAAAATCCACGATTATTTTAAAAATATTCTTTAAAATATCCACGATTATTTTAAAAATATTCTTTAAAAAATCCACGATTATTTTAAAAATACTCTTTAAAAAATCCACGATTATTTTAAAAATATTCTTTAAAAAATCCACGATTATTTTAAAAATATTCTTTAAAAAATCCACTATTATTTTGAAAATATTCTTTAAAAAATCCACGATTATTTTAAAAATATTCTTTAAAAAATTCACGATTATTTTAAAAATATTCTTTAAAAAATCCACGATTATTTTAAAAATATTCTTTAAAAAATCCACTATTATTTTGAAAATATTCTTTAAAAAATCCACGATTATATTAAAAATATTCTTTAAAAAATCCACGATTATTTTAAAAATATTCTTTAAAAAATCCAAGATATTTAGAAAATATTTTGTAATAAATTCCACCATAGTTAGAAAATGTTCTTTAAAAAATCCACTTTAATTAGAAAATATTCTTTAAAAAAACCACGTTAATTAGAAACTGCTATTTAAGAAATCCACGATTATCTCAAAATTATCTCCCTATAGTATGTTTTGCCTATGTCTTCTTTATATTCGCCTAATAAATGACACAATAAACATAAACATCCCTTATGGGGGTCATTAATTAAATTGTGTTTGTGTGTAGCTGATAACTTTTACCTTAGCTTCCCCTAAATTTAACTCACGATATTCGTTTAAAATATTTATCAATTTTTAATAGCATATCAATTGTCGATATTAATAGAGCATATTTATGGGCTTAGAAACTCAAACCCATAATAAAATTTATATCCAATATCAACAAATCTATTGAATTAAGTTTTTAAGCAGATTTCATTTAAACCATATTGCATTTACAATTTGTCACAAACAATTTCAAATAAACGCATTAATATTTAATAAAAAATAGATATGCCCGCCTAAAATTATGCAAATATTTTACCCTTAATCGTTAGTATACATGTGTGAATGTACCCTGATGTTGAAAACTTGTGTATGCAGTTTCAGTAACATGACCATAATCATTCTTATTGGGTATTAAGTGAAAAAAGTAGCCTATGGGGGAGAAAAAACACAGAGTGCATCCTGTAAGCCCCTGTAAATATGCACAAAAAATACATTTTCTACAAACCGATTCGATGCATATTGAATTGTTGTCTGTATGACTACGAAACGACAAAAAAAAACAACAACACATAAACGGATTTTGTGATTATCACAGAAATCCTACTGGCATTTTAAAACCACTTTCCATACAAAAAAATATGTTGCATAACTTCAAGGGGTGCCATTAAACTACCATCATCATCATCATTGCAAAAAGCGACGACACTTTGTTGTTGTATGCGCCATTGACATGGAGTTGCAAAGCATTAAACATTTAAAAGTGCAATAACGACCAAATAAAATTTAACAAATGCCGTCTGGAAACAGTTTCAGCAAACATATTTTGTGCGTAGAGGAAGGATAAGTGGTGGCATTTCTCCCCCTTGGGTATAAACATAATCTTCCTGTGTAGCTTACACGATCCTCATGCATGTCTAAAGTTTATTTAAAAATGTTGCCCATGATTTTTTGGTAATAGTGTCATTAAATGTTACCACATTACGACTAGCGGTTAGATAAGTTTTTATAATGCGTGCAGAGAGTTTTGAAAAAGTTTCCTTAACTGGCTGCCGCCTGGCTCTCTACACATTCGAGGATTTGTCTAATAGACAACAAGGATGTTGTCGGTTAGGTTTTGCAAAGAAACACTAGCACACTTCCTCCCCCTCTCTCTTGGAAAATGATATAAATGCGTCCATACCCATGATTATGCGTTAGATGATTTTTCCCACCACATCTCTCTGTTTGCCGTGTTAAGTAGCAAGTGCTTAAAAGCATACTTTTAGGCTTAAATACAGTTTGATGAAAAAGTTTTCATGTTATGTTGCTTGGTTCGTTTGTTGGTTAGTTAGCTGGTTCGCTGGCTGTGAAAATAATAATAATTTCTCCATGTTCTAACATCACTTATTTGGTATTCACATGGTGTCTATATGCAGGAGGCATGCATGCATGCTGAAGTGTACTACATGCCCCAGTTGCCAACTAAATGAGTTTCATGTTCACAAAACTGCAATAAATGTTTATATGTGTGTAACGTAGGAAGGAGTAGATCAGATTTGTGAAACAGTCAGTAAAGTTTTAATCAACCGCATTTAAAGTAAATCATGGACGCTGGGATATGAAATGGTAAAATATTGTGCATACTTTTAGGGGTTATAAATTGAAAGGTGTATACTTTTAGAGAGATGTTTTTAATGTTTGTGTCCAAGAGCGAAGCAATTTGCATTAGAAATGCATCTGGAAAATGTAAGCGTTCTGTAGTTCCTGAGAGTAAGGATTTAAAACTAGTTTTAAATGGCGTTGAAATTCCCTTTAAAGACAAAATTACGTACCTAGGTGTAGAGTTCAACAAACTTTTTAAATTTAATTCACATGCTAGAAAGGCATTAAATAAGGCCCGTGGAGTTTTTATTTTGTTTTTGAAAATTCTAAACAACAAAGCTTTGCCAGCAAGTACAAAATTAATGTTGTACAAGACATGTATAAGGCCTGTTATTTTGTACGCCTTTCCTATCTGGTTTAGCATATCACCTACTGTTGTGAAAGAGCTAGAGGTTTTTGAGAGAAAAATTTTGAGACTTTGCATCGGGAAAAATTTTATGTGCATCAATAAGAGGTATTCGAATAATTTTATTTATGCAAATTCAAAATTGCAACGCATGGGTATCTATATCTGTACGATCCTAGATAAGTTTAATACAAGATTAGAGTTTCATGAAAATGTGCATATGAATGAAGCACGTAATAGTCAAGCGAACATTGGTTGGTATAACACAAATTATCTATCTCCCATAGGGTATAAATACGAGTCTGAAGCGGGTATTACCGAGTTTTATGAGAAGGCACTGGCCGGTACACATCGTGGGTAGTTATTGATTTACCTACTTTTTTGTCTGTTCATTGTTTTGTTTTGTTTCCTTTTTGTTTTGTATCATTAGTTTTAAGTTCATAAACCCTGGATAAATTATCCCTTCTTATTGTATTAGTCTCGGGAGCAAAGACGTATGTAACTTTAAATGATGTATACCCACATTTTATGTCCCCTCTCATGTAAAAGCTAGGTGCTGCAATTTCTGACATGGCATTACGATAATACATTATAGTCATAAGTTCCTCATATTATGTATCTAATTCATATATTTACAATGTTTAAAAAAAAGACTCAATAAATATAAACTTAAACTTAAACTTGTGTTAAATTTTAATGAAAGTGGATTTTTTAAAAAATATTTTTTGCGGATCTCGACTGGCCTGGATTTTTTTTAAATATTTTCGAGGATCTCGGCAAGCGTGGATTTTTTTAAAAATATTTTTTGAGGATCTCGACAAGCGTGGATTTTTTTAAAAATATTATTTGAGGATCTCGACAAGCGTGGATTTTTTTTTAAAATATTTTTTGAGGATCTCGACAAGCCTGGATTTTTTTAAAAATATTTTTTGAGGATCTCGACAAGCGTGGATTTTTTTAAAAATATTTTTTGAGGATCTCGACAAGCGTGGATTTTTTTAAAAATATTTTTTGAGGATCTCGACATACGTGGATTTTTTTAAAAATATTTTTTGAGGATCTCGACTGGCCTGGATTTTTTTAAAAATATTTTTTGAGGATCTCGACTGGCCTGGATTTTTTAAAATATTTTCGAGGATCTCGGCAAGCGTGGATTTTTTTAAAAATATTTTTTGAGGATCTCGACAAGCGTGGATTTTTTAAAAAATATTATTTGAGGATCTCGACAAGCGTGGATTTTTTTAAAAATATTTTTTGAGGATCTCGACAAGCCTGGATTTTTTTAAAAATATTTTTGAGGATCTCGACAAGCGTGAATTTTTTTAAAAATATTTTTTGAGGATCTCGACAAGCGTGGGTTTTTTTAAAAATATTTTTTGAGGATCTCGACATACGTGGATTTTTTTAAAAATATTTTTTGAGGATCTCGACAAGCGTGGATGTTTTTAAAAATATTTTTTGAGGATCTCGACAAGCGTGGATTTTTTTAAAAATATTTTTTGAAGATCTCTACAAGCGTGGATTTTTTAAAAAATATTTTTTGAGGATCTCGACAAGCCTGGATTTTTTTAAAAATATTTTTTGAGGATCTTGACAAGCGTGGATTTTTTTAAAAATATTTTTTGAGGATCTCGACAAGCGTGGATTTTTTTAAAAATATTTTTTGAGGATCTCGACATACGTGGATTTTTTTAAAAATATTCTTTGAGGATCTCGACTGGCCTGGATTTTTTAAAATATTTTCGAGGATCTCGGCAAGCGTGGATTTTTTTAAAAATATTTTTTGAGGATCTCGACAAGCGTGGATTTTTTTAAAAATATTATTTGAGGATCTCGACAAGCGTGGATTTTTTTAAAAATATTTTTTGAGGATCTCGACAAGCGTGGATTTTTTTAAAAATATTTTTTGAGGATCTCGACAAGCGTGGATTTTTTTAAAAATATTTTTTGAGGATCTCGACAAGCGTGGATTTTTTTAAAAAAATATTTTTTGAAGATCTCTACAAGCGTGGATTTTTTAAAATTTTTTTTTTTGAAATATTTTTTGAGGATCTCGACAAGCGTGGATGTTTTTAAAAATATTTTTTGAGGATCTCGACAAGCGTGGATTTTTTTAAAAAAATATTTTTTGAAGATCTCTACAAGCGTGGATTTTTTAAAAAAAAATTTTTTTAAGTTTCTCGAAAAGCGTGGATTTTTTAAAAAAATATTTTTTGAAGATCCCTACAGGCGTGGATTTTTTAAAAAATATTTTTTGAAGATATCTACAAGCATGGATTTTTTAAAAAATATTTTTTTAAGATCTCTACAAGCGTGGATTTTTTAAAAAATATTTTTTGAAGATCTCTACAAGCGTGGATTTTTTAAAAAATATTTTTTGAAGATCTCTACAAGCGTGGATTTTTTAAAAAAATATTTTTTGAAGATCTCTACAAGCGTGGATTTTTTAAAAAATATTTTTTGAAGATCTCTACAAGCGTGGATTTTTTAAAAAATATTTTTTGAAGATCTCTACAAGCGTGGATTTTTTAAAAAAATATTTTTTGAAGATCTCTACAAGCGTGGATTTTTTAAAAAATATTTTTTGAAGATCTCTACAAGCGTGGATTTTTTAAAAAATATATTTTTTGTAGATCTCTACAAGCGTGGATTTTTTAAAAAATATTTTTTGGAGATCTCTACAAGCGTGGATTTTTTAAAAAATATGTTTTGAAGATCTCTACAAGCGTGGATTTTTTAAAACAAATTTTAAGGTTCTCGACAAGCGTGGATTTTTTTAAAAATATTGTTTGAGGACCTCTACAAGCTTGGATTTTTTTTTTAAAAATATTGTTTGAGGACCTCTACAAGCGTGGATTTTTTAGAAATATTTTTTGAGAACCTCTGCAAGCGTGGATTTTTTTTAAAAATATTGTTTGAGGACCTCTACAAGCTTGGATTTTTTTTTTTAAAAATATTGTTTGAGGACCTCTACAAGCGTGGATTTTTTAGAAATATTTTTTGAGAACCTCTGCAAGCGTGGATTTTTTTAAAAATATTGTTTGAGGACCTCTACAAGCGTGGATTTAAAAAAAAAATTTTTAAGGTTCTCGGCAAGCGTGGATTTTTAAAAAAATATTTTTTGAGGACTTCTATAAACGTGGAATTTTTAGAAATATTTTTTGAGGACCTCTATAAACGTGGAATTTTTAGAAATATTTTTTGAGAACCTCTACAAGCGTGGATTTTTTTAGAAATATTTTTTGAGAACCTCTACAAGCGTGGATTTTTTAGAAATATTTTTTGAGAACCTCTACAAGCGTGGATTTTTTAGAAATATTTTTGAGAATATCTACAAGCGTGGATTTTCTAGAAATATTTTTGTAGAACCTCTACAAGCGTGGATTTTTTAGAAATATTTTTGAGAATATCTACAAGCGTGGATTTTCTAGAAATATTTTTAAGAACCTCTACAAGCGTGGATTTTTTAGAAATATTTTTGAGAATATCTACAAGCGTGGATTTTCTAGAAATATTTTTGTAGAACCTCTACAAGCGTGGATTTTTTAGAGATATTTTTTAAGAACACTTGTAGTAGTTTTTTAAGGATCTCTCCAAGCGTGGATTTTTTAGAGATATTTTTTGAGAACCTCTACAATATTTTTTTTTTGGGAATATCCCGTTACTTAAGCGTTTCAGGAAGAGATGCCATGTGGGTCCAACTCTTTGCAAGACATTTGCAAAATAGCTCAACGTAAATTGTGGTAGTACCTCCACCGTTGAGAGCGCTCGATCACTTTCTATGTGATCTATAAACTGACGGTTAAAATAACACGCGCACCTCTTCGGATCTGTCACTGTCACGCCGTTGATAGTAACAGCCGATCTGTTATCCTTTCATGGGTTCGATTTAAACGTTGCCCACAATTTGCTTAATCCAGTGCTAATGTTGCGTTGCTTCAGGTGGTGTAGCCACTTTTTCCGCCTATGTTCGGCTATTAGTCTATTGACTTAAAGAGTAAGTTCCCTAATTCGTTGGTCTTCAGGCTTCCATGACGAAGCTCTGCAGGGAAATATGGTCTGAATTCGGATATTAAACCAGCAGTTATGGCCGAGGGCGTGGGCAGCTTTCTCAAGAGGTGATTGGAAAATTCTCTTATATCTGGTGGTCTGTTAACGGAGGTGATGATATTAATGTAGTCTGAACCAAGTTAAATAAAGGTTTGCCAGGACACGTCATTTAGCTGACCGGGAGTCGCAATAATCATGTCAGGAGAGCTGTGACAATCTCCTCTTATCCTCATAGGAGCGTCTTATTTCACAATGCAACATGTTGAGCTATCAGGGGCCGTAAGGACAGCCAAGCCATGAGTAATACATGATTGCACAGATTTTACGCAACTTTTTACAGTTTTCAGGCATCAGAATACACACAAGAAGAGCCTAAATTACACGCGAGTTCCAGCGTGTATTCCAGATGATTGCAATCTGCTTAAACTTTACACTCCTCTCATAGATTTAATGGAAGGAAACCTTTATGTCGGCCCTGTTTGTTTCCTTAATTTCAGTTTTACAGCTTTCAATTAACCATTATTGCTCATCAAATACTGCACAGAGAAGTACCCGATGTTGGGTGAGTTAGTCGGTGGAGCTCACCTTCCATAACAACCCGATCCAGCACACTGTGCTGGCAACTGATGAACTTGGGTGTGGCATGATCTTTCTCTTTTTTTACAAAATCTAATTGTATGTATGTTGTTGTTTTTTATTATATTTTTACGAAAGTATCTGCCAGGTACTATAAATTTCCGTTCATTTAAAAAAATTGAAAATTAGTTTTACAACGACAACTACTATATAGACTTTCTTCAATCCTTCCAGTCTTACTTACCGTGTTTACTTCCTCTTTCTTTGGTAGTCTCATTTTCACATCTTTGTTTGATATTGTTTTTGTTGTACTTCATTCCTCATTCAGTGACGTCATTTTTGTTCTTTCTATTCTCTTGTATCTGCCGCCCTTTCGCTCATGTATGTATGTGTGGTTGTTTGCTTAGTAGGTGATGTGTGTTTGTCGCACTGTTAAATTGTTTGTAGTTGAGATGTTAACCGATCTTCCGTCTAAAAACATCGGGAACTTGAAGCGATTGTCCATCAATATTCCGGAATTGTAAGGCAGTGGCTCAGTTGTAATTCAGATCGGGAAATTAAAACGTATGTTAAAGAAGAAGTAAAGGAAAGCTGTGTGCTTAATAGAGTTAAGCTGTGCGCTTAATAGAGTTAAGCTGTGTGCTTAGTAGTTAAAGTCGGTTACGAATTGTTAAAGTAAAGTCAATAATGTATTGTAGAACGGTAATCTGAACGAACTCTAGTTTTATTTGGTAAAATTTTATCGAGTAATAAAACAACATCGACAAATGATTAAGATAAATCTAATTCCGAAACAATATTTAATATATTTTCTTATTAGTTATACAGATTCAATAACTATGATATATTCTATACGTTACGTCAGACAAAGTTACCTTACGTTGCACTAACTACTTATCTTTTTTTCTTTTTTAAACACATCACACAAATGGTTAGCAATCATTTATTTAATAATAAAACATCCACTTAATTTTATAAAAATCTAACCATTTTTCCCTTTCTCTTCCTTTTCAGGTAAAAAATTTAATCACCTCCTCTATTTGTATGCTTTTTTTTAAACTGTAAGTTAATCGAAACTCGAATTTTATTTAAATTTTGTCATTTTATAAATTGTTTGTGGCATTTCAAAATGACACAACAAACATACCGCAACAACAAATCCCAACAATTCATTAATTTAATTGTCATTATATGTAAAAACATAAATTGTCTCCCTCTTTATGCAGTGGCCAAAAGTGGTAGCATCGATAGCAAACAAACAAACCAACGAACGAATCAGACGACATGTCTGGTGAAAACATGAAAACCATGAAAATTCATTTTGAAAATTGCAATCTACATTAAATTCCATCGTCTACTCATTCCCTCAAATCTATACCTCAGTTATATCAATATCCCTCGTTCGTGGAGAGTCAAACATACCGGTTGTTAGGTTAGGGACAGCTTCTCTCGTTACGTTTCAATAAATATCAATTGTCTAAAACCATTACATGGAAAATATATATCTGTTCACATTTAGTCCTATCCATCCATCTACTAGTATTATTGCATCCATGGGGAACAAATTATATTTCTATGGGGAATCCTTTTTTGTTTTTGTGTGTGTTCGCTTTTTTTAACATTTCGTGGATGACCACTATTTGACCATACTACCACACATACCATTACTCATACCAATAATAACTCGTGCAATACTTGATTTGTCCTTCGTCCTTTGCATGCAAGTTTAGCTTTGCAAATAAACCAACCTAACCTGCGGCATATTTGTAAAATAATTTTACACAACGAATTTGTTATGGCCTTGTTGAGCTAAATTTTATGAGCTAGTATGATGACTTCAAATTTCCCAAAGGTCCATGAGTTCGTTTTATAGGTTTAATGGTTATTTTAGCTGGAGGAGATTAAAGGGAAGGAATTTACATATCTATTTTCTAAATGAAATTCAGGAGAAATGACAGATTTTTTTTTGTGAGCCGGGATTTTTGAAAATCTATATCCATTTTTAATAAAAACTTTAAAATTGTTTAAAGTTCAATACGTTGTAAATGTGTTTAATTTAAAAGTAATGATCAGAAGAACCCCTAGTAGTTAGTCATGAAACTAATATACTGATACATTGATAGGGAAACCCTAGCGTCAAATAGCAACACTACTGTTTTTTACGTCGATGAAAATTGAAGCAAACGACGGCCAACCACTATCTATATATATAAAAGAGCAGTGAGGTGAGTGACTGACTGATTGAACAACGCCTAGGCGAAACGGCTAAAGCTAGAAACTTGAATTTTTTTGAGCCGGGGTTTGTGGAAATATTTGAAGTTCAATACATTGTAAATGTGTTTAATTTAAAAGTAATGATCAGAATATCCCCTAGTAGTAAGACAGCAAACTAATATACTGATACATTGATGGGAAAACCTAGCGTCAAATAGCAACACTACTGTTTATTGCGCCGATCAAAATTGAAGCAAACGACGGCCAACCACTGTCTATACTTATAAAAGAGTAGTGAGGTGAGTGACTGACTGATTCAACAACGTCTAGGCGAAACAGCTGAAGCTAGAAACTTTTTGAGCCGGGGTTTCTGAAAATTTATATGTGTATATTAATAACAACTTTTATATCTTAAAAATATTTGAAGTTCAATAAATTGTAATTATTTAAACGTCAGAAGATCCCCTAGTAGTAAGACATGAAACTAATATACTGATACAGTAATGGGAACCCCTAGCGTCAAATAGCTACACTTGTGACAACGTGTTTTCACTTTGAAGCTGGGGTAGTTCAGTGGGGCCAGGGTCGTCGCAAGAATTTATTTGTTGGGAACTTTAGAGAGAGAGAAAACACCAGTTTAAGTTTTTTTTTTACAAACGTTATTATATTTAATTCTAAAAACACTTTACACTACATTTCATTAAACACTTTGTCGAAGTCTTGTTATTCAGTTTCTCTTAGGCACAGTTCCAGAGGCTTCGCCAGCGCAGTTGATCAATCGTACTTTTTAATAACAGGAGAGCTGAACATCCGACTATCCCTTAATTCTTGGTGGGTACGGGAGTGATTCTTGTTTTTCGACGGCAGCACGTGGTAGTAACTGTTTGGCGAATCACTATCTCTGTTAACAGTCATATGCTGGTAGCTTAATAATCATTCGTTAGGGCGTTGACGTCAATATCACAATTTGTCGAAAGATGTTAAGAGATTGGTACGTCGATTGCTCTCAGTACCCCAATTAACTCACACACAACACCAAGGAGTTAAGAGATTGGTACGTCGATTACTCTCAGTACCCCAATTAACTCACTACAATAACTACACAACATAGTTAAAAGATTGGTACTTATCATACCCCATTTAACTCACCAGCGGCCAACAGGCAACTGTCCCCAGTGACGACAAGGCATCCCCTTTTATAGAACGGCAGCACGTGGTAGTAACTGTTTGGCGAATCACTATCTCTGTTAACGGTCATATGCTGGTAGTTTAACAATCATTCGTTAGGGCGAAGACGTCAATATCACAATTTGTCGAAGGATGTTAAGAGATTGGTACGTCGATTGCTCTCAGTACCCCAATTAACTCACACACAACACCAAGGAGTTAAGAGATTGGTACGTCGATTCCTCTCAGTACCCCAAATAACTCACACACAACACCTAAAAGATAAGAGATTGATACGTCGAGTGCTCTCAGTACCCCAATTAACTCACTACAATAACTACACTACATAGTTAAAAGATTGGTACTTATCATACCCCAGTTAACTCACTACTACCCCACAGAATTAAAAGATTGGTACTAATCACACCCCATTTAACTCACCAGCGGCCAACAGGCAACTGTCCCCAGTGACGACAAGGCATCCCCTTTTATAGAATGGCAGTGGTGGTTGCGCCAACCAACTGCGACCAACTTCAGGTTAAAACATTGTTTGTGTTCTTCCATTTTACGCTAGAGGGGTTCGTTGCTGTGGTAGTCATACCATTTGGCACTAGAGTATGACGTTCGGCCGTTAATTTAAAATTGAACTCAAAAATCATTTAAATTAATTTTTTTTATAACATCAATTTCATAAATTCTGTAACCAAAAACGAGAGATCCGAGATCACGACTTTTGGGGCGTTAAACACTAATGTTTATTACGCCGATGTACATTGAAGCAAACGACGGCCAACCACTGTCTATATATATAAGAGAGCAGTGAGGTGAGTGACTGGCTGATTCATCAACGTCTAGGCGAAACTGCTGAAACTAAAAACTTGAAATTTTGACGTTGAGTTCTTGTCAGGTATAAAATAAGGTGTTTTACAGAGATAATTGGGACCCATCGATCCAGCATCCAGCATGTGTAACCGGCTGGAGTTCTAATAGAAGTTCACTGAAGTCGAATCAAATCTGTGGTGGCACCAGCCAAATATAATCATGTATATATAGTAAGGATTCAGACTAGTACATACATTGTCATCACGGTAATATATTTATTTATTTTATAAACAATTTTACATTAATTCAAGCCGTCCACAAGCAGAATTCAACCTTTCCGATCTCAATGATGTCACCAATCTTGGGAAGAGGCACGACATACACGAGAGGAAAAGCTCTGCATCTAAAGGCGGTCCCAACTAGAACGCAATTTTTAAATTTGCCGCCATTCGAAGTGTCATTGTTTTATATTTGAATAATTGCTAGTAGAAGGCACGAGGTTCGTAAAAAGGGAGCGCTACACGAATGAACAACGCATTCTCATTGTGAAATTGTTTTACCAAAATGGTGAAAGTTTTGCGGCTAAATTGCGATCAATTTGGGGTTACAGTAATACTCCAAAAGAGTCAACTGTAAAGAGATTAATGAATCAATTTGCCGAAACTGGGTCTGTTAGTGATGTAAAAACAACAACAACGCGCCTTCGACCAGTTCAATCAATCGAAAATATCGCAGCTGCATGTGATGATGTCGCTCAACCTCCTTCCACATAAATGCGACACCGAGCTTAGCAAATTGGTGTCTCCAAATCCACTATGCAGCGAATTTTTGACAAGAGATTTGCATCTTCATGCATACAAAGTTCAATTGACTCAGGAACTGAGCGAGCTGACCATGACATCGAAGGGAGTTCGTTAATTGGGTATTGGAGAGACAACATGAAAATTCTGATTTTGCCGATAAAATCATCTTCAGTGACGACGCCCATTTCCATCTTGATGGCTTCGTCAATAGGCAGAATTGTCACATTTGGGGTGAGGAAAATCCTCGAGTGATTCACGAGTAGCAAATGCATCCTCAAGGTGTCACTGTGTGGTGTGGTTTGTGGGCTGGAAGAGTCTTTGGACCTATTTTTATGAAAATGAGGCAGGTCAAGCGCAAACGGTCAATGGTGTTCGGTATCGTAAAATGATAGCCAGTTTTTTCTTGCCTAGAATTGAAGAAAAACTTCTCTACAAGTGGTGTCTTAAGGCACGCCGTTCGGACTCGGCGATAAACAGTTGGTCCCATATCATTGAGCTAATATGAATCGGGGTGCACTCATTGATATGAGAGAAGTCTCCCTTGTCCCGTATGGGATGTTGTGGAACAATGTTTTTGTTGTTTGTTTAGAATTGAAGAAATGAATGTGGAGGCCATGTGGTTTCAACAAGACGGCGCCACATGTCATACAGCCAGAGGAGGAATTCAATTGCTGCATCAGTCATCCCGGGTCGTGTTATTTTGCGTTTTGGAGACCAGAATTGGACTGCTAGATCGTGCGATTTAACACCTTTAGATTTTTTTCTTTGGGATTTTTTGAAGTCGATGGTTTACGCGAATAAGCCGACGATGACTCAAGCCTTAAAAGAGCAAATTAGACGCTGCATTAATGAAATACCGCAGCATTTATGCAAAACTGATATTGAAAAGTCAGAAAAGTCGCGGCGGCCATCTGCACGATATCTTGTTCCATACATAACCTCATTCTGTCTACTTTACGATATAATAAAGTTTCACAATTGTTTTAAATATCTGTGTTGTATTTAATTCAAATTGCGTTCTAGTTGGGACACCCTTTATTCCGCAACAGCTGCCAGAATCGAGACCTGTGTCCTATCTTTGAGCCGATCAGTTCTAATGTTCTTGGAGGATCATTTATGGAATATTTTCTGCGAACGCCTGGACTAGTGCTGGACTTCTAGGCACCACCGGCAACGCAGTGGAGATGTGGTACCTGTTAATTGATGGTATTCAACACGAAGACGAGATAATCCTCTATACTCTTGAGAGAACCAGGACAAGCCGATACAGGAGCCAGCAGCAGGAGGCCTTACAGCAACAGATTCTCCCGTCCACTTCTATAACTTCAACTAAGACGGGGAGAATGTGTTGCTGTAAGCCCTCCTGCAGCTGTCTCCTGTTACGCATGCGTCCACTTCTGCAACTTCAACTAATGCGGGGAGAAAGTGTTGCTGTAAGCCCTTCAGTAGTTGTCTTCTGTTACGCATGCGTCCACTTCTCCAACTTCAACTAATGCGGGGAGAAAGTGTTGCTGTAGTTGTCTTCTGTTACGCATGAGTCCACTTCTCCAACTTCAACTAAGGCGGGGAGAATGTGTTGCTGTAAGCCCTTCAGCAGCTGTCTCCTGTATCGGTTCTCTCATGATAATTATAGAGAATCGGCATCTCTTCGTGTTGAATACCATTAATAAGCAGGCACATCTCCTCTGTTCGATGATCAGACTGAAATTCGTGTTGCCTGTGGGCTTGATGGGCTTAATTTTATCTTTAGAAAAGCCATTGACAAAAACGTACCGAGGCAAACAGCGAGAAGTTGGAGATCTTCCACCCAACATCCTAAAATTCGTTGAAAATCTCAGATCCTAATCCTCAAAGCAGACATCAGAAACCTCCTCAGTGCAATAGTCAGGCAACTGATTAATATACAAGATAAGGATCGATCGTTTCAAAACTTACCTCGAAAGCATCGAGATTAACTCCTAAATCGACGGGAAGGTGAAGAGATCTGCTGGTCTATACTTCCTTCATGCAGCTCATAAAAGAAATCATAAACAACGATGGAGTCTTAATCTCGAAAAATGCAAAGAAGACAGACATGTTGACAGATCATGTAAGTACAGGTTATCAGCGTGCCTTGGTCCGCTAGAGCCAATAGATGGTTGTGTCTGAGTCAAGTGGGATTGTAAAACATGACTTTAAGAAAAGCCATCAGCGTGCATCATGCCGCTATATTCCATAATAGGTTGTATCTGAGGCACGTGGAGTTGTAAAACGCGACTTTAAGAAAAGCCATCAACGTGCATCGTGCCGCTATAGTCCAAAGCTGCTTGAGTCTGAATCAAGTGTGGTGTAAAACTTGCCCTTGACTGTAAGACAAGTCACCAGCGGAACTCGGCTATAGTATATAGCTGGTTGTATGAAGCTACCATCAACATTCATCGTGCCGTTACTGCATTACCGTCCACGTGTCGACAACTTGCGATGAAACTGGCCTCCGCTGAAAATACCCCACTTTCATAGAGAAAGCACTCAGTGTCGATGTATCTGTCGATGCAGTATCTACTGGGACGTTATCGCCGTGAGCATCCATGCCACAATCTAGTGGACAGGCACCCCGCACCGTGCCTGGGAGAGATCTTCATAATCAAGAGAGAGAGAGTTGTCCAAAGGTGCAAAAACGACCCTATCAGGCAGGCTTAGAAATCCTCCACACTGATGAAGTGATAATGGCAGTTCAAATGTATAGTGTGAATGACGTACTTGGACCCAGCCATGTTTTAGGTCCTTAGAGTGATTTATTTTCAAATTTCAGAATCTAAATTGGACCTACAAATATTTCCCACAACTTAAACTAACTTTCCTTCAATGTTTACAAATTAAAATACAATATCATAAAATTCCTTTCACGAAAGGAATCCTTTTTCCTTTTAAAAGTTTTCCGTTTTCTTAAATTGTTATTATTGTCCTTTTTATTGTATGCCTAAGGGTATGCAGCATTCTTTGTTTTACTCTACTCTACATACTTTTGAAGTACATACTGCTGAAGTATGCTGCTGCATAGTAGTGGGCAACAGTTGTTCTTTTGCAAGTCTTTAGGCTTTCTTCTTTAGTTCTTTGTTTATTTTCATTAAAGTGCACCCCTCTTTGGCTTTGGCTCTCCTGTTGTGATTTGTTATTTATTTTCTTAAAGTTTCCTCTAAAGATGTTGTTATTGTTTTACTGAAAAGGGTAAAATAAGGATATTCTGAGGTATTAAGCAGTGTTTGTTTTTCCAGTAAATTGAAATATGTTTATTTTCAAAGGAAGCTTCAGCTTCGTAGAAAGTTAAAACTAAATATGTTTCGATATGCCTAAAAGTAGGCACAACGATTAGTTTTTGTGAAGTTACATCTCCCAATGGTATGTTTTATTTTCTAAAGAGTTTTTAAACAATTAATCCTTTATGATTTGGAGTAGTGTTGGTCATACTCACACTATTGCACATAATTTTCTATGCCCACAGACAGCTGAGCCCTTTAGAACCACAATCCGACGTACTGCTCAGCTGATGGCGGATCCAGGAAATTATGAGGGATATTTTGGGAGTGGGTGGGTATCTCAGCTCAAAGTCAGAAAAGATTAATTGTTGACAATATAAAAAAGTAAACTTTTGGGAGAAATGCTCCAAAAATATTTTAAAAAATGTTACGCTTGTCGAGATGCTCAAAAAATATTTTTAAAAAATAAACGCTTGTCGTGATGCTCAAAAAAATATTTAAAAAAAAACTCTTGTCGAGGTTCTCAAAAAATATTTAGAAAAAATTCACGCTTGTTGCGATGCTCAAATAAGGAAAAATCAAAAATACAAAAAAATCATTCATGCTCAAAAATATTTAAAATAATTCAAGCTTGTGGAGAGGCTCAAAAAATATTTTTAGAAAAAATTCACACTTATCGAGATTCTCAAAAATATTAAAAAAATCACGCTTGTCGAGATGCTAAAAAAATATTAAAAAAAAAATCACGCTTGCCGAGATACTCAAAAAATACTTAAAAAATTCACGCTTGCCGAGATACTCAAAAAATACTTAAAAAATGCACGCTTGTCGAGATGCTCAAAAATATTTTTAAAAAATTCAGGCATCACCGAGATGGTCACAAAATATTTTTAAAAATTCCAAAAATTTCATAATCTTCAAAAATTTTTTTAATAATCGTTTGCCGAGATTCTTAAAAACATTAAAAAAATCCAGAATCGTCGAGATCCTAAAAAATATTAAAAACAAAATGCAGAGTAGTCGAGATCCTAAAAACTATTTAAAAAAATCCAAGCGTATCGAAATGGTCGAAAAATATTAAAAAAAAAAATCCGCGGGTGTCGAAATGGTCGAAAAATAGTTTTAAAAAAATCCACGCGGGTCAAAATGGTCGAAAAATAATTTTAAAAAATCCACGCTTGTGCAGATTCTTAAAGAACTATTTCTAAATCCACTCTTGTCTCGAGATCCTCAAAAAATACTTTTAAAAAGTCCACGCTTGGATATTCTTAAAGAACTATTTTTAAATCCACACTTGTCTCGAGATCCTCAAAAACTATTTTTAAAAAATCCACGCTTGTAGAGATTCTTAAAGAACTATTTTAAAATCCACACTTGTCTCGAGATACTCAAAAACTATTTTTAAAAAATCCACGCCTGTGAAGATTCTCAAAGAATTATTTTTAAATCCACACTTGTCTCGATATCCTCAAAAAATATTTTTAAAAAATCCACGCTTGTGAAGATTCTTAAAGAACTATTTTTAAATTCACACTTGTCTCGAGATCCTCAAAAAATATTTTTAAAAAATCCACGCTTGTGGAGATTCTTAAAGAACTATTTTAAATCCACACTTGTCTCGAGATCCTCAAAAACTATTTTTAAAAAATCCACGCTTGTGGAGATTCTTAAAAAGAACTATTTTAAAATCCACACTTGTCTCGAGATACTCAAAAACTATTTTTAAAAAATCCACGCCTGTGAAGATTTTCAAAGAATTATTTTTAAATCCACACTTGTCTCGAGATCCTCAAAAAATATTTTTAAAAAATCCACGCTTGTCTCGAGATCATCAAAAATATTTTAAAAAAATTCACACTTATTGGGATGCTCAAAAAATATTAAAAAAATCCACGCCTGTCGAGATCCTCAGAAAATATTTTTAAAAAAATCCATGACTGTTAAGGTGCTCAAAAAATATTTTTAAAAAAATCACGCTTGTCGAGATGCTCAAAAAATATTAAAAATCACGCTTGTCGAGATGCTCAAAAAATATTTTTAAAAAAATCCACGGTTGTCGAGTTCCTCAAAAAATATTTTTAAAAAATCTACGCTTGTCGAGATGCACAAAAAATATTTTTAAAAAAAAAACACGCTTGTCGAGATGCCAAAAAAATATTTAAAAAAATTAAGCCTGTCGAGATGCTCAAAAAATATTTAAAAAATACACGCTTGTCGAGATGCTCAAAAAATATTTTTAAAAAAATTCCGATTGTTGAGATCTTCAAACAATATTTTTTAAAAAAATCCACGCTTGTCGAGATGCTCAAAAAATATTTTTAAAAAAATCCACGCTTGTCGAGATGCTCAAAAAATATTTTTAAAAAAATCCACGCTCGTCGAGATGCTCAAAAAATATTTTTAAAAAAATCCACGCTTGTCGAGATGCTCAAAAAATATTTTTAAAAAAATCCACGCTTGTCGAGATGCTCAAAAAATATTTTTAAAAAAATCCACGCTCGTCGAGATGCTCAAAAAATATTTTTAAAAAAATCCACGCTTGTCGAGATGCTCAAAAAATATTTTTAAAAAAATCCACGCTTGTCGAGATGCTCAAAAAATATTTTTAAAAAAATCCACGCTTGTCGAGATGCTCAAAAAATATTTTTAAAAAAATCCACGCTTGTCGAGATGCTCAAAAAATATTTTTAAAAAAAATCCACGCTTGTCGAGATGCTCAAAAAATATTTTTAAAAAAATCCACGCTTGTCGAGATGCTCAAGAAATATTTTTAAAAAAATCCACGCTTGTCGAGATGCTCAAAAAATATTTTTTAAAAAATCCACGCTTGTCGAGATGCTCAAAAAATATTTAAAAAAAAAAATCCACGCTTGTCGAGATGCTCAAAAAATATTTTTAAAAAAATCCACGCTTGTCGAGAATGTCAAAAAATATTTTTAAAAAAATCCACGCTTGTCGAGATGCTCAAAAAATATTTTTAAAAAATCCACGCTTGTCGAGATACTCAAAAAATATTTTTAAAAAAATCCACGCTTGTCGAGATACTCAAAAAATATTTTTAAAAAAATCCACGCTTGTCGAGATACTCAAAAAATATTTTTAAAAAAATCCACGCTTGTCGAGATACTCAAAAAATATTTGTAAAAAAATCCACGCTTGTCGAGATGCTCAAAAAATATTCTTAAAAAAATCCACGCTTTTCGAGATGCTCAAAAAATATTTTTAAAAAAATCCACGCTTGTCGAGATGCTCAAAATTTTTTTTAAAAAAATCCACGCTTGTCGAGATGCTCAAAAAATATTTTTAAAAAAATCCACGCTTGTCGAGATGCTCAAAAAATATTTTTAAAAAAATCCACGCTTGTCGAGATGCTCAAAAAATATTTTTAAAAAAATCCACGCTTGTCGAGATGCTCAAAAAATATTTTTAAAAAAATCCACGCTTGTCGAGATGCTCAAAAAATATTTTTAAAAAAATCCACGCTTGTCGAGATGCTCAAAAAATATTTTTAAAAAAAATCCATGCTTGTCGAGATGCTCAAAAAATATTTTTAAAAAAATCCACGCTTGTCGAGATGCTCAAAAAATATTTTTAAAAAAATCCGCGCTTGTCGAGATGCTCAAAAAATATTTTTAAAAATCCACGCTTGTCGAGATGCTTAAAAAATATTTTTAAAAAAAATCCACGCTTGTCGATATGCTCAAAAAATATTTTTAAAAAAATCCACGCTTGTCGAGATGCTCAAAAAATATTTTTAAAAAAATCCACGATTGTCGAGATGCTCAAAAAATATTTTTAAAAAAATCCACGCTTGTCGAGATGCTCAAAAAATATTTTTAAAAAAACTCCACGCTAGCCGTGATGCTGAAAAAAATATTTTTAAAAAATCCACGCTTGTCGAGATACTCAAAAAATATTTTTAGCAAAATCCACACTTTTCGAGATCCTCAACAAACATTTTTAAAAAATCCACGCTAGTCGAGATCCTCAAAAAATATTTTTAAAAACTCCACGCCAGTCGAGATGCTCAAAACATATTTTAAAAAAACTCCACGCTAGTTGAGATCCTCAAAAAATATTTTTAAAAAATCCACGCTAGTCGAGATGCACAAAAATATTTTTAAAAATATCCACGCTAGTCGACATCTTCAAAAAAATATTTTTTAAAAAATCAACGTTTGCCGAGATTGAGTCAGTTTTTCCCATTTTAGTAATTATCCCACAATTATCATATCTCCCCCGTATGTCGGCAACCATTCTTGTTGTGGTTATCCTCTTAATATTCATAACATTTGTCATTGCCTGGCTATTTAGTTTGTTCAAATATTCTGAGGATGTTTATAGTTATCCTTTCACTGAAGAGAGTGCGATTCAAATTTGAAAAATATACAGTCCTACAACCTCATCTACCGCTGTCCTTGTGGTGGTTATTGCATCATGTTGTCACTGATGTTGTGTCGGCGGGACTATTGTCCTCATATAATTTTTCCCATGTACTTCCTGTTTCCGGCCATTCCGTCCTTCATTCACTACAATCACCATCAGTCGCTTTATTGTTATACGGTGGTGGTAATATTGGTGCCAAAACAACACCCCTGGTACTGGATGTCCTTGATAACTCAGTCTGTTCTGTCGGCCCGTAAAATATGCTTGTCTGTATGCCTGGGTATTTAAAGTTGCCATTAGGTTTTGTTGATTTAGCTCCCTTGGCTTTGGGGAGGTGACGGTATGGTTATCTGAAATTGTTTAGTATTGGCAGTTGAATGCTGGGAATTTACACAAATGTGTTCGATTGTATGCGGTTTGAATGACTTGTTTATTGGTATTGTCCTTGGCTGCAATTGCGGAGTTTAGATGGTGGGAAAGAGGAGAGGGAGTTGTTGCTTTTGATACCCACTGCAGGCGGTTTGTCGAACGGAACCTGTATTCCTGTTGTTGTTGTGGTATCCTTAGCATTTTTAAAATGGCCACTTGTTTTTCCTGCATATTTCCTTTTACATCATCACTGTCTATTTGCGGTCTCTCTATTGCATTGAATTGAATATTTGCCAGTTTTGTAATTTTATACTTGAAAGACATCATACTCCTCGGAATGCTCCTGCCTAGCTGGAGCATTTGATATGCACTCATTCAATATTCATTGTCTCCTAATAGGATTGTGTTTTGTTGTATTTATATTTTCGTTTTGCTTTCCATTCCATTGCAGAATAATGGTGTAAAAATATATTCTAAAAGTATGCTTTGTTATTTATTTCTTTTATAAAACAGGGCATATGCTAGACAATTTGATGGTTTGCTGCAGACCTATTTTGTTTTCTAAATGGATATGGGGGGTTAGCTTCTTTGAAATGCATGTAAACACCTCAAGGTATGCAAATGGTTTTTGGTTATTCTCCTAGAAGTAGGCTTTGGTTTGGTAATAATTTATGTTATAGGCTTTTGTTTGCAAAACCTGATTTAAAAATCAAAGATGTGTTATTCATAACAAATTGAGTTTTGAGAGATTTTGTTGAAAAGTGATGGTCGTGAATTATGTAAATTATAGCCTAAAAGTATACTCTGGATGGTGGATTTTTTTAATATTCTTGAGCATAGTGGCAAGTGTGTTTTTTAAATATTTTTGAGAATATCAACAGGCGTGTTTTTTTTTTAAATTGTTTTTTGAGAATCGCGAAAAGCCTGGATTTTTTAAAAATTGTTTTTTGAGGATCTTGACGAGCGTTGATTTTTTTTTTTAAATTGTTCTTTGAGGATATTGAGAAGCATGGATTTTTTAAAATATGTTTTTTGGGGATTTTGACAAGCGTGGATGTTTTTATGTGTTGATGTTTTTGAGGATCTTTGCAAAGGTGGATTTTTTTTTTAAATTGTTTTTGAGCATCTTTGCTAACGTGGAGTTTTTTAAAAACTCTTTATTAAGGATCTCGACAGGAGTGATTTTTTTAAATATTTTTGAGGATCTCAAAAAATATTTTTTGAGGATCTCTACAAGCGTTGAGTTTTTTAAAATTATTTTTTTGAGGATCTCTACAAGCGTGGATTTTTTAAAATAATTTTTGAGGATCTCTACAAGCGTGGATTGCTTACAAAATATTTTTTGAGGATCTCCACAAGCATGGATTGCTTACAAAATATTTTTTGAGGATCTCAACAATTGTGATTTTTTTAAAAATATTTTTTGAGCGTCTCAACAGGCGTAGATTTTTTAAAAATATTTTTTGTGTGTCTCAACAGGCGTAGATTTTTTAAAAATATTTTTTGAGGATCTCAGCAAGATTGGATTTTTTTTAAAAATAGTTTTTGAGGATCTCAACAAGCGTGCATTTTTTTAAAAATAGTTTTTGAGGATCTCAACAAGCGTAGATTTTTTTAAAAATATTTTGTGAGAATCTCAACAAGCGTGGATTTTTTAAAAAATATTTTGTGAGAATCTCAACAAGCGTGGATTTTTTTAAAAATATTTGTGAGAATCTCAACAAGCGTGGATTTTTTTTAAAATATTTTGTGAGAATCTCAACAAGCGTGGATTTTTTTTAAAAATATTTTGTGAGAATCTCAACAAGCGTAGATTTTTTTAAAAATATTTTGTGAGAATCTCAACAAGCGTGGATTTTTTTTTAAAAATATTTTGTGAGAATCTCAACAAGCGTGGATTTTTTTAAAAATATTTTGTGAGAATATCAACAAGCTTGGTTTTTTTTTTAAATATTTTGTGAGAATCTCAACAAACGTGGATTTTTTTAAAAATATTTTGTGAGAATATCAACAAGCGTGAATTTTTTTAAAAATATTTTTTGAGAATCTCAACAAGCGTGAATTTTTTTAAAAATATTTTTTGAGAATCTCAACAAGCGTGGATTTTTTTAAAAATATTTTTTGAGAATCTCAACAAGCGTGGATTTTTTTAAAAATATTTTTTGAGAATCTCAACAAGCGTGGATTTTTTTTAAAAATATTTTTGAGGATCTCAGCAAGCGTGGATTTTTTTAAAAATATTTTTTGAGAATCTCAACAAGCGTGGATTTTTTTAAAAATATTTTTTGAGAATCTCAACAAGCGTGGATTTTTTTTAAAAATATTTTTGAGGATCTCAACAAGCGTGGATTTTTTAAAAATATTTTTTGAGAATCTCAACAAGCGTGGATTTTTTTAAAAATATTTTTTGAGAATCTCAACAAGCGTGAATTTTTTTAAAAATATTTTTTGAGAATCTCAACAAGCGTGGATTTTTTTAAAAATATTTTTTGAGAATCTCAACAAGCGTGGATTTTTTAAAAATATTTTTTGAGAATCTCAACAAGCGTGGATTTTTTAAAAATTGTTTTTTGAATATCACGACAAGCGTGGATTTTTTAAAAATTGTTTTTTGAATATCACGACAAGCGTGGATTTTTTAAAAATTGTTTTTTGAAGATCTCGACAAGCGTGGATTTTTTAAAAATTGTTTTTTGAAGATCTCGACAAGCGTGGATTTTTTAAAAATTGTTTTTTGAAGATCTCGACAAGCGTGGATTTTTTAAAAATATTTTTTGAAGATCTCGACAAGCGTGGATTTTTTAAAAATATTTTTTGAAGATCTCGACAAGCGTGGATCTTTTAAAAATATTTTTTAAGATCTCGACAAGCGTGGATTTTTTAAAAATATTTTTTGAAGATCTCGACAAGCGTGGATTTTATTAAAAATATTTTTTGAAGATCTCGACAAGCGTGGATTTTTTAAAAATATTTTTTGAAGATCTCGACAAGCGTGGATTTTTTAAAAATATTTTTTTAAGATCTCGACAAGCGTGGATTTTTTAAAAATATTTTTTGAAGATCTCGACAAGCGTGGATTTTTTAAAAATATTTTTTTAAGATCTCGACAAGAGTGGATTTTTTAAAAATATTTTTTTAAGATCTCGACAAACGTGGATTTTTTAAAAATATTTTTTGAAGATCTCGACAAGCGTGGATTTTTTAAAAATATTTTTTTAAGATCTCGACAAGCGTGGATTTTTTAAAAATATTTTTTTAAGATCTCGACAAGCGTGGATTTTTTAAAAATATTTTTTTCAGCATCTAGACACACGTTGATTTTTTAAAAAATAATTTTTTGAGGATCTCGACAAGCGTCAATTTTGTTTAAATATTTTTTGAGGATCTCGACAAGCGTCAATTTTGTTTAAATATTTTTTGAGGATCTTTACCAGCGTGAATTGGTTTAAGGTTAACCACTCTAACCGCGAAGTAATTCATAGTGAAATTCTACTGCTAAATTATCTCTCCAAAGTACAGCAGACTCTACGATAAGTCTCTCTACAGTCAAGAAGGTTTTTAACGTCTACTTTTTGCATCCAACATTCTTTCTCATCGATGCTATCTCTTCTGTGGGAAACGGTATTAATAAATCAACAGCAAACTTTCCTTCACCTGTGTGTGTCCATTATACAAACATAAAAGCCTAAAGGTATGCTCTTCTCCATCACGAATAAATTTTATCACGTTTCAGCAGTTAATTTTCATTCCGATTTGCCCTAAAAATGTCATTTCCTATAAACCTTGTTATTTATTTAACTAAACTTTATGGACAATGCGTGTTTACGTGAAGGTCACAACAAAGAGTTGAAAGGATGGGGGCAAACATTTTCACATTTATGGTGTTCGTAAGCGTGCTTCTGACATACTATAACGTAAGTCCTTTTTCCGTTACAATATTTTCGTTTTCAATTAATTTAACATTATCATAAATTATTCTAATTCAAATCGCGTGCCTCTTACTAATCAAAATGCCAACACCTTTTATGGCTGCAAGAATAAAACAACTTTGGTAGCATATGTTAAGGAGGACACCACGAAGAAAAATGCTAACAAGAAAATCAAATTAAGTTGAAGTCAAGGCGGCCAGAAAAATGCCTTTACATTGTAACTCTTTCTTTCGTTTTTTTATTTGTTCGCAGACATTATTTATTTATAATTTATTACTATGAAAACAAACATAGACATTTACATTTTATGTTGCATACATTTAGGTGCTTATTCATTTCATTTTCTATAGCATACATTTAGGTGCCTATTCACTCCCATTTGGTTTTGTTATTCATGGCTAAAGGAGAACCACACACACACATTTATATGTAAATTAATACCTTCGAAACCAAGCACACCAAACACATGGTCTTTGGAGGACAATCTTGAACATAATGTGAAAACCATTCACCCCATTTTGTGTTCTCGTAAAACGAAAGTTGATGTTGTTCAACAATTTATTATTCCCTGAGAACAATATGCTGTTCACATCCACTTTTCAACACTTCCTTTCATTCAAATACAATTCAAATTCATTTCAATACTTCACTGCCTTTTATTGTTTACAACGCTAGCAAGTGAGTGTGCGAGCTTGGCGGTTTGATGTAAGAAACAGATGTGTTGTTAAAGAAAAAAAAAATACATTGCATATTGTTAGGATGTTAAGTAAGACATTTTCAAGGATATGTTTTTCCTCCTTCTCCCTATGAAGTTGACGACCATGACGCGTGCTGTTGTTGTGGGAATTTTTGATTGAAACCAAGTTTTCTGTGGAAATTAATTAAAAAGATATTTAAACTTTTATCCACACAGGTACCCACACACAAGGTGGTAAACAAAACTTGTTGAGGTAATTGTTCTAAACAAGAGGATCTTGGTGAAAGTTGTGATGCTCAACATTATTCTTTAGACAATGAAAGAGATTAAGGAAATGTTTTAAATTAAAAAAGAAGAAAAAAAACCAGCTATAAGGAAGGTAATCAAATTGAGGAGACAACAAAAAACTTAAATTTAAAATACCTTAGGACCGGAACTGGCGAATCTGGGGCCAATGGTGAATTTTCATGAAATTGCTCTAAAGGCCACATTTATTGTCCAATCGAAGAGAAAATTTTGAAAATCTGTTGGATTTTAAAATTAGGCTATATTATAGGGCCCAATTGGCCAAATATACTATTGGAGCAATATCAAAATTTTACCCGAGTTACATCAATTTTTTTAAAGTTTTTTTAGCCACAGTAATGAACTGGTAAAATTTTCTCATTGATTGGACAATAAATGTTGCCTTTAGGACAATTTCGTGAAAATTCACCTTTGGCCCCATACACATTACTATGGAAACCTTAAGGCCCTAGTGGCACGTGTTAACATATTCCGATTGTGCTCAAGCCTTGACAATCTTAAAATCTAACAAATCTAAACATTTTTTAAAACCACACTAATGTCTTCTCTACTCCCCCTCTCAACAAATGATAGGACCACAACTTTTGTGCAGTCTAGTGCATTACAGGCTTGACCTCCAGGGCTATTTTACTTTGGAAGAGAATCAGTGATCGAATTTTTCATTTATGGTAAAGCGCGGTACACACCATCAGTTTTCACTGCCGATTTTTGCTAAAATGTCGGTTGCTTGCCAGTGTGGCCGTTCATTTTTGCCAGCCATCAGGCAATAACAAAATGTTGTTGGACAGTTTGACAGTTATCGATATTTTCGAAAAATCGGCAGTCAAAACTGATGGTATCCCGCTTAAGTAAATGTTGTTATCGGTGACATATTCCATAGAATATTATGCTAACGGTTACATTTGCTGTAGAAAATGTTGTTATCGGATGCAGTTCCTATAAAAATGTTATCAGCAACACTTTCTCTAACAAATGTTATCGGTAATAATTTCTGCAATAAATGTTGTGTAACGTGGTTTTGTCGTAGGCTGGAGTATACTTAGTCGTGTCCAGGGTCGCCATAAGGGCCCACTAAACCTTACGGAATAATAAGACGAGTAATCTCCCTTTCCTGGGGGTTAAATCGGATATTTATTGATGCAAAACTAATTTATAATCTACTGATTTTTAAATACGTTATTTGGCTGGGGAATCGGCAACTTGGATTCAGTAAATGATTTGATAATGATCGGGAACTATGTGATTCACCGTTCGATAGTGGGCGATCTGAAGATAATCGGGAACTCGGTGATTCGCTGTTCAGTTGTAGGCGATTTGAATATAATCGTGAACTCGATGTTTCGTTTTTCTGTAGTAGGTGATTTGAAGATAAACGGGAACTCGATTATTCGCTCGGGTACTCGATGATCCGCTGTTCGGTAGTAGGCGATTTGAAGATAATCGGGAACTCGGTGATTCGTGTGGTAGATGTTCGGCCACTCGGTGATTCAATGTTCGGGGTTCGGGCACTCGATGATTCGTGTTGTAGATGTTCGGCCACTCGGTGTTCGGGGTTCGGCCACTCGGTGATTCGTGTTGTAGATGTTCGGCCACTCGATGAATCGTGTAGTAGATGTTCGGCTACTAGGGGTTCGTATGTGTTCGGCCACTCGGTGATTCGGGGTTCGGCCATTCGGAGAATCGTGTTGTAGATGTTCGGCCACTCGATGTTCTGGATCTCAATGAATCGTGTTGTAGATGTTCGGCTACTAGGGGTTCGAATGTGTTCGACCACTCGGTGATTCGGGGTTCGGCCACGTGGTGAAAAGTGTTTTAGATGTTCGGCCACTCGATGTTCGGGATCTCGATGATTCGTGTTGTAGATGTTCGGCTACTCGGGGTTCGTATGTGTTCGGCCACTCGGTGATTCGTCTTGTAGATGTTCGGCCACTCGATGTTCGGTATCTCGATGAATCGTGTTGTAGATGTTCGGCTACTAGGGGTTCGTATGTGTTCGGCCACTCGGTGATTCGGGGTTCGGCCATTCGGAGAATCGTGTTGTAGATGTTCGGCCACTCGATGTTCTGGATATCGATGAATCGTGTTGTAGATGTTCGGCTACTAGGGGTTCGTATGTGTTCGACCGCTCGGTGATTCGGGGTTCGGCCACTCGGTGAATAGTGTTGTAGATGTTCGGCCACTCGATGTTCGGGATGTTGTAGATGTTCGGCTACTCGGGGTTCGTATGGGTTCGGCCACTCGGTGATTCGTGTTGTAGATGTTCGGCCACTCGGAGTTCGTATGTGTTCGGCCACTCGGTGATTCGGTGTTCAGGGTTCGATGATTCGTGTAGTAGGTGTGCGGTCACTAGGAGTTCGTATGTGTTCGGTGATTCGGTGTTAGGGGTTCGGCCACTCGGTAGAGTGGAACAACACCTGAAGGTCGAGTGGAACAACACCCGAAGGTGGAGTGAATGTATTAGCCACCGCGCAAAGGGGTAACTCTCAAAAATACTTCCCAACCTTTCTACACTCCCGTGCCTGTTTGCGGACTACGAACACGCAACTGTACTCAAGCCCGTATGACTGGCTCCCTGCAGTAGCAAGTCTGACATTTCCCCAACAAACTGAAATATATGTGTGTATAGTTACACAAAGCGATTGAGAATTACACCGCAGTCGTAATCCTGTCGATCAGCTCCAATCGCACTGTAACACACACCTCACCAAGTAATGCATGTACACCCAACAATTTGTATTGGTTGACTGTTTGTATTGGTTGACGGTTGTTGGTTGGCTAGTTGTGATGTTGTTGGGTAGTGGGGCGTTGCAGTTGTTGGTATTATGTACGTGATCATCTTATCACGTTACAGTGGTTATCGGTAACAATTTCTGTAACAAATGTTGTTATCGCCATTAAATTCTATAGAAAATGTTATTATCGATAAAAGTTTATATAAAAAAGGTGGCTGTTTGCAAAAGTTTCTACAGTAAATGTTGTTATCGGAAACAATATCTGTTGAAAATGTTATCCGTATCAATTTCTGTGGAAATTGGTGTTATCGGTAATTATTTCTATCGAAAATGTAATATTTTCTATAGAAAATACTGTTATCGATGATATTTTCTGTAGAGAATATTATAATCGGTAATATTTTTTTTAAATACTGTTATCGGAATTATATTCTAATGAAAATATTGCACTCGGTAATATTTTCCTTGGAAAATCATTTTATCGGTAAAATTGACCACACAAATATTGCTATCGGTACCATTTTCCATAGCAAATTTTGGTTATCGGTAATGTGAAAAACATTGTTATCGGTAATAATAACTATCAAAATGCTGCTGTAGGCAATTTTAACTATGTAATATCTGTAATATTTTCCATATAAAATATTATCGGTCATATTTTTAATAGAAAATATTATTATTATTGTTCTTATCGATAACATTTTCAATAGAAAATGCTGTTATCGGTAACACTTTCTACAGAAAATCTTGTTATCGGTAACATGTGATAAAGAAAAATCATTTGATAAAGAAATCAGTCACACATATTCTTGAGCTCGAGTCGTCATAAAATTGGGGAAGGGTTCTTTGTTTCAATACAAAGAACTAAGAGAACTGATGAGTCCAAGTGGCGTTGGACGAAACTAGTCTTCTCTGTCATCCCCAAAAGTAATCACTTTTAACTACATCCCACTTTAAACTTGTTCTTTTTAAAATTGAAAACAACAAATATGAGATTAAGCTTGACTTACATACAAATAGTAAGAAAAATGTTGTTATCGGTTACATTTTCC
The DNA here is from genome assembly GCF_047663935.1 of Musca autumnalis. NCBI lineage: Eukaryota > Metazoa > Arthropoda > Insecta > Diptera > Muscidae > Musca > Musca autumnalis. Next base: position 49,953,777 of record NW_027411755.1, read on the forward strand.
ATAGAAATTGTTGTTATCAGTTACATTCCCTATAGAAAATATTGTTATATGTAAAATGTTCTACAGAAAATGTTGTTATCGATAATATTTTGTATAGAAAATATTGGTAAAGGTAATATTTTCTATAAAACATATTGTTGTCGGCCATATCTTCTGGAGAATATTATTATCTGTCATATTTTTAGAGAACAACACTGTTGTTGGTAATATTTTTTTTATAGAGAATTCAGTTATCTGTAATATTTTCTATAAAATTACTATTATCGGCAACATTTGCTATTATCGATAATATTTTCTATAAAAATATTGCTATCGGTCATATTTTCAATAGAAAATATTGTTATCGGTCATATTTTCTATAGAAATTGTTGTTGTAGAAAATGAAAATGTTGTTATCGGTAATATATGCTTTAGAAAATGTTCTTAATGTAATATTTTCTTCAGAAAATTTTGTTATCGAAAATATTTTCTTTAGAATATACTGCTATCGAGATTTTTTGCGTAGCAAATTTTGTTAATGGTTGGTTTTTTCTATTGAAAATATTGTTATCGGCCACATTTTCTATAGAAAGTATTGTTATCGGTAAAGTAAATGTTATCGGTTGCATTTTCTATAATAAATGTTGTTATCGGTCATATTTTCTACACAAAAATGTGCTATGGAAAATTTTGTTATTGGTAATATTTTCTATAGAAAATGTTGTTATAGGTAAGATTTTCTATAAGAAATATTGTTATCGGTAACATTTTCTATGAAAAGTACTTTATCGGTAATAGTTTTTTATTGAATATATTGATATCTATAGAAAATATTGTTAACAATATTTTCTGTAGAAAATGTTTCCGATAACAATATTTTGTATAGATGATATTACCGATAGCAATTTTTTCTATACCACGTATGACCGTTAACAATATTTTATATATAACATATTATCGATAAAAAATACTTCCTATAGAAAATATAATCGACAACAACATTTTTTATAGAAATTATTACCGATAACAATATTTTCTGCAAAAAGTGTTAACGATAAAAATATTTTCAATAAAAAAACTATTACCGATAATGTACTTTCCATAGAAAATGTTACCGATAACAATATTTCCTACAGAAAATTTTACCGATAGCAATATTTTCTATTGAAAATTTTACCGATAACAATATTTTCGATAGAAAATGTTGTTATCGGTAACGTTTTCCTTAAGGGGAGTACACATTATCATTCAAAACTGACAGTCAGCGTACTTTTAGGAAAATTTTCCGGCATATAACAACTTTTTTTAGCTAAAAACTTTTGAAATACAATATATATGGTATTATTTAGAGGTTACAAAAGAAATTTTTCAGTTAGGCTTTGATATTCAAGAAATAGACCTCGGTGACTGTCAGTTTTGCTTGTCAATGTGCACTATACTTTAGAAAATAACATTTCAATAGAAAATCGTGTTATAGGTATAATTTTCTATTGAGAGTATTGTTGTCGGAAACAGTTTCTAGAGAAAATCTAGAGAGTTTCTAGAGAAAAGAAATTTGTTCCTCCTAGAAACCTCCGTGTTGTGAAGATTTTTGAAGTTCCTTTACACCGCGCTAATTACGGCCGAAATGGTCCATTAACGCGCACATTTTTGAGTTTGAATTTCATCAACAATCAGCTCCAAAGGGAGTCAAAACCTAGTATTGACTTTAGCACATCAAAATAAGCTTTTAAAAATTATGTGTACCACATTCATTCTAATATATATACTTAAAACTTATTATTTAAATATTTGAATTGTTATCTTAGTCTGTAAGGATATTGAATACCATTGACTAATAAATACATAAATAAATAAAATAAAAATAATCGTATTGTTATTTTTCTATACAAAGTATTACCGATAACAATATTTTGTATAGAAAATAATACCGATAAAAATACTTTCTGTAGAAAATATAGTCGGCAACAATATTTTTTTTATGGAAATTATTACCGATAACAATATTTTCTGCAAAAAGTGTTACCGATACCAATATTTTCAATAAAAAAACTATTACCGATAATGTACTTTCAATAGAAAACGTTACCGATAAAAATATTTTCTATTGAAAATGTTACGGATAACAATATTTTCGATAGCATTTGGGTAACATTTTAGATATAAAAATATTATCGGACATTTTTCTATAGACAATATTGTTATCTTTAATATTTTGCATAGAAAAGTTGTTATTGATAATATTTTCTATATTTTAAATTTTATATTTTTATTATATACTATCAGTTATATTTTCTGTGCTATCGTTAATATAATACTATTTTGTATACATAACTGGTCTGCTCCAAAACTGCAAGAATCTACTAATTTTTACTATTTTTTTTCGATAACATAAAGGAAAAGTTGTTATCGTAGTTAAACATAGTAGGTTCTTGCAGGTTCTGGAACAGAGTAAATGTTATCATTACAATTTTCTAACGAAAATATTGTTATCGTACAAATTTCCACAGAAAATATTGTTGAAAATACTATTGTCGGTACAATTTTTATTTTCTACTTTCAGTAAGTTTTTTACGAAAATATTGTTACAGGAAAGATTTGTTATTCAAAATATTTAAATTAAATTTAAATTAAATCAAAAATTTAAATTATAAAAATTCCAAACTAGTTCATTCACCTTCAGCCTATTCATCATTATTTCCATGACTTTGCAGTTCCCTCATCCCTTTTAGCACATTCTTAACCTCAATTGCACAAATTGTACTTAACGAGTCACGTAGCTACATTTTGATTCTTAACTCAGAAGCACTGAGACGAGCGTGATATCCATTTGTAGATAAAATTCGTTGACATTTTTTTCCTGTTTTCCTTTCCAAACTGGGTCAAATATCATAAGGAGGAGAAAAATCAACATTCAAGAAATTTAATGCAAAAATCAAGTACTACACCATCATTGTGATAAATGTTTTAAGAATTGTGTGCCTACTTTTAGGCTAACATTAACAAATTTTAAGGTATTCTGCAAATTGGATAGTTTTCATGGTGTTACAGACATTAATTAACCACTTCTGAAACACGCCTAACAAAGCTTAGTTAAGAATTTCAATATTTTGTTGGATGGCCAATAAATCATTGCCTATTTTTAGGATGAAATATAAATTTTTAAATATTTCATAGTTTGAAGATGATACTTATATTAAGTTTAAGAAAAGTTTGCTTAGACTTTTTAATTTTTTATTCGTTCACACTCTCATTCCACTTCAATATTAGTTAATTTATTAGGGGTAACAGATGACAGCAGAGATCTTGTCAATTAAATCAAAACTTTTGATACTTTAACGTTGATACAAAATCTGAATTTTTTCACTTTATGTCGCTGTTGTTGTAGCTTGGGAATTACTCACCATTGTCTCACATAAATCATGTAGATCCTGAGGATTTTAATGCTTGACATTCTGTTGTCTGTTGTTATTGTTATTAAGCAGTCACAACTAAAAGCCAAACACAAAAAAAATGAGAAGTTAAATAAAAATATTTCAGTGAATTATAAAGGAACATAAGCTTGTGGTTTTCAGTTCAGTTCTGTTTTGTGTACAGGGTGTAGAGTATATAATAACCTCATGATGTGCTCAGGCAGTTATATACTTAAGGCCATACAGTCAATTATGTTGTTTAATCGTTGAGTGGAATTGCACAACAGAATCCATTGGAGAAAAGAAGGGACATAGCGTCACAGACAGATATTCTCCACTTTTGCAAAAAAGGACTACAAAATACAAACAAAGAATGATAATTGCGGAACAAAGCAACCAAAAGAGCTGGGGGTAAATAACCAAATTCTTCCATACCCACACCCATACATTCTCAGTAAAATTAAACACATGCCACAAAGCAGGCCTATACTTGAAACTTTACTGCTTTCATTTCATTTCTTCTTCTTCTCAGTGTCTGCCGCTGTCACAATAATGGTGGCAATGGTGATATAATAAGTCGTCCTTTTTGTGTGAGTGTTATCAGATGACTGCTTGTTAAAAACACCATTATAAGATACACAGTGGGCTAGAGGTTGAGTAAGGTTCCACCAACTCCATAAAATGTTAATTACACACGACAAGAGACATGAACAGGAAGGAGGTTGTTTTTGAAGTAGGCAAATATTTAAAATAGACGGCGGAAGGTAAGAGTGAGGTCAAGTTGATGTTAAGTGGTGGGTTGAGGGGAGCGGTCGAAGAGAAAGTAAGGTCATGTAGAAAATAAGAGATTTCATTTAAATTATCCATGACATGCGGTGCGGTCATGCGATGAGCAGATAAAGATAAATTTACCAGAAATGCACAATTTGAGAAAAAGGAAAAACAAGAAGAAAGTCTGGAAGTATGCAGGAAATATTGACAGTACAAAAGCCTAAGGATATGCAGTACATATTGTTTGAGGTAGACAATGAGTGATACAATCGGAGTTCTTTGTATAGGAACAATTAGCAAAGTTAAGGATGAAGGTGAAAGGAAATGTTCTGCGACAAGATTTTCGATAGAAAATATTATTGTCAGTTCGATAATACTGTTATCACTGGCATTTTGAATAGAAAATATGCTATCGATAACAGTTTCCGTGGACAATGTTATTATCGGTCTCGTTTTCTTTAGCAAATGCTGCTATCTGTAAAATTTTCTATAGAAAATATTAGCTCTGTCCCAGAACCAGCAAGAAGCTACTATTTTTTACTACGATAACATTTTTTCCTTTATGTTATCGGAAAAAATAGTACAAATTAGTAGATTCTTGGAACAGACCAAAAGTTATCAATAACATTTACTTTAAAGAATATTGTTATCTGTTTTATTTGTTGTTATCGAAAACCTTGCCTGATGAAAATGTTGTTATCGGCAACCATTTCTATAAAAAATCTGGTTATCGGTTTTCTTTAGAAAAAATGTTATCGGTAACGTTTTCCTTACAAAATAACATTTCAATAGAAAATCGTGTTATAGGTATCGTTTTCAATAGAAAGTCTTGTTGTCGGTAACACTTTCTATAGAAAATCTTGTTTTTTATTAATAACATTTTTTGGTCGAAACTCTAGTTATCGGTTCTAATTTTTTGCAGAAAATTATTATCGTTAAATTTTATACGAGGGAACTCTGTTGTCGATAACATTTTTATAGAAGATCTTGCTGGTATCACTTTCTATAGGAAATGTTGTTATTGATAACATTTTATATAAGAAATGTTATTATCGAAAGTTTATCGATAATAGAAAATGTTGTAATCGGTAACATTTCTTACCCAGCAAAACTTGAAGGAAGGGGTTTCATGGGATGTCGCGATTTCATGGCATCTTTTGCATTGGTTCAAACGAATTCGTGAAAGATCCGATCTTTTCAGTAGCATTTGAACCAATGCAAAGGAAGTCGTGAAAGATCCGATCTTTTCATCAGCATTTGTACCCATGCAAAGGAAGTCGTGAAAGATCCAATCTATTGGCGTAAATGACATGCTTTGGATCCAAAAATGAATAGCATCTTTTAGGCTCCACGCTCATATAAAATTCATCGATGAAGATGTTAAAAATATGACATGCCAGATCACTTGCACCCATGATTGAATAGCATCTTTGGCATCGAACATTTTACTGGGTATAGACAATTTTGTTATCTATAGATATGTTTTTTCTGTTGCATTTCTATAGAAAATGTTGTTATCGGCAACAGTTTTTATACAAAAAATATTGTTATCGGTAACATTTGGTATAGTATATGATGTTATCGGCAACATTTCCTATAGAAAATATTGCTATCGGTAACATTTCCTATAAAAAATGTTGCTATCGGTAAAATTTCATACAGAACATTTTGTTATCGGTAAAATTTTCTACAGAAAACACTGTTATCGGCAACAGTTCCTTTAAAAAAATTGTTATCGACACCAGTTCCTAAAGAACATTTTGAATTCTGCCATAGAGAATGCTGTTATCGGCAACACTTTCTATAGAAAATACTGTTTCGGATATTTTCTATAAAAATGATGTTATCGAAAACCATTTTCTAAAGAAAATGTTATTATCGAAAAATATTTAAATAGGAATTTTTGTTATCGCCAACAATTTCTATAGGTAATGTTGTTGTCGGTAACATTTTCTTCGAAAATGCTGTTTTCGGTAACTTTTCTATGTAATTTTTTTGTTGGTAACACATCTTTTAGAACATTTTGTTATCGGCAATATTTTCTGTAGAAAATGTTGTTATCGGTAACATTTGTTCTAAAAAATCGTTTAATCAGAAACATGTTTTTATAAAAAACCATGTTATCGGTAAAATTGGTCATAGCAAAAATTGTAATCGGTATCATCTTCTATAGAAAACATTGTTATCGGCCACGGTTTTTACAGAAAATGTTGTTATCGGTAACATTTTTACAGAATTTGATTTAATCGGTAATATTTTCTATAGAAAATGCTGTTATCGGTAATATGTTCTATAGAAAATGTTGTTATCGGTAATATTTTCTATAGAAAATGTTATCGGTAATATTTTCTATAGAAAACGTTGTTATCGGTAATATTTTCTATAGAAAACGTTGTTATCGGTAATATTTTCTATAGAAAATGTTGTTATCGGTAATATTTTCTATAGAAAATGTTGTCATCGGTATTATTTTCTATAGGAAATGTTGTTATCGGTAATATTTTCTATAGAAAATGTTATCGGTAATATTTTCTATCGAAAATGTTGTTATCGGTAATATTTTCTGTAGAAAATATTGTTATCGGTAATATGTTCTATAGAAAATATTGTTATCGGTAATATGTTCTATAGAAAATGTTGCTATCGGTTACATTTCCCATAGAAAATGTTGCTATCGGTAAAATTTCATATAGAAAAGTTTGTTATCGGTAACATTTTCTATAGAAACTGTTGTTATCGGCAACAGCTCCTATAGAAAATTTTGTATTCTGCTATAGGGAATGTTGTTATCGGCAACGCTTTCTACAGAAAATAATGTTTCGGATATTTTCTATAGAAAGTTTGTTATTGAAAACTATCGGCCACAGTTTTTACAGAAAATCTTGTTATCTGTAACATTTTTTACAGAAAATTATGTAATCGGTAATATTTTCTATAGAAAATGTTGTTATCGGTAATATTTTCTATAGAAAATGTTGTTATCGGAAATATTTTCTATAGAAAATGTTGTTATCGTTAATATTTTCTATAGAAAATGTTGTTATCGTTAATATTTTCTATTGAAAATGTTGTTATCGTTAATATTTTCTATAGAAAATGTTGTTATCGGTAATATTTTCTATAGAAAATGTTGTTATCGGTAATATCTTCTATAGAAAATATTGTTATCGGTAATATGTACTATAGAAAATGTTGTTGCCGGTAAAATCTGCTATAGAAAATGTTGTTGTCGGTAAAATCTGCTATAGAAAATGTTGTTGTTGGTAACATTTGCTAGAGAAAATGTTGTTATCGGTATCGTTTTATATAGAAAATGTTGTTATCGGTATAATTTTTTGATAGAAAATGTTTATATCGGTTACATTTTCTACAGAAAATGTTATTATCTGTAAAATTTGTCATAGAAAAAATTTTATCGGAATCATTTTCTATAGAAAACATTATTATCGGCCACAGTTTTTACAGAAAATGTTGTTATCGGTAACACATTTTACAGAAAATGATTTAATCGGTAATATTTTCTATAGAAAATGGTGTTATCGGAAATATTTTCTATAGAAAATTTTGTTATCGGTAATATTTTCTATAGAAAATGTTGTTATCGGTAATATTTTCTATAGAAAATGTTGTTATCGGTAATATTTTCTATAGAAAATGTTGTTATCGGTAATATTTTCTATGGAAAATATTGTTATCGGTAATATATTCTATAGAAAATTTTGTTATCGGTAATATCTTCTATAGAAAAAATTGTTATCGGTAATATGTTCTATAGAAAATTTTGTTGTCGGTAACAACTGCTATAGAAAATGTTGTTGTCGGTAACATTTGATAAAGAAAATTATGTTGACGGTAACATTTGCTATAGAAAGTGTTGTTGTCGGTAACATTTGCTACAGAAAATGTTATAGCTATCATTTTATATAGAAAATGTTGTTATCGGTATAATTTTTTGATAGAAAATGTTTATAATGGTTGCATTTTCTACAGCAAATTTTATTATCTGTAAAATTTGTCATAGCAAAAATTTTATCGGAATCATTTTCTATAGAAAACATTGTTATCGGCCACAGTTTTTACAGAAAATGTTGATATCGGTAACATTTTTACAGAAAATGATTTAATCGGTAATATTTTCTATAGAAAATGTTGTTATCGGTAATATTTTCTATACAAAATGTTGTTATCGGTAATATTTTTTATACAAAAAGTTGTTATCGGTAATATTTTCTGTAGAAAATGTTGTTATCGGTAATATTTTCTGCAGAAAATGTTGTTATCGGTAATATTTTCTGTAGAAAATGTTGTTATCGGTAACATTTTTTACAGAAAATGCTGTTATCAGTAATATTTTCTATAGAAAATGTTGGTATCGGTAATATTTTCTGTAGAAAATGTTCTTATCGGTAATACTTTCTATAGAAAATGCTGTTTTCGGTAATATTTTCTATAGAAAATGTTGTTGTCGGTAACGACTGCTATAGAAAATGATGTTGTCGGTAACATTTGATACAGAAAATGAAGTTGCCGGTAACATTTGCTATATAAAGTGTTGTTGTCGGTTACATTTGCTAGAGAAAATGTTGTTATCGGTATCATTTTATGTAGAAAATGTTGTTATCGGTATACTTTTTTGATAGAAAATGTTTATATCGGTTACTTTTTCTACTGAAAATGTTATTATCGTTTACACTTTCGGTAGAAAATTTTGTTATCGGCAACAGTTTCTATAGAAAATGTTGTTATCGGTAATATTATCTGTAGAAAATGTTGCTATCGGCAATATTATCCATAGAAAATGTTGTTATCGGTAATATGTTCTATAGTAAATGTTGTTGTCGGTAATATTTGCGATACACATTTCCTAAAGAAAAGTTTTTTATCGGTAACATTTTTGTATAACATTCTTTATAGAACATATAGTTATCGGTAACATGTTCCATAGAAAATGTTGTTACCGATAACATTTCCTATCAAAAGGTTGTTTTCGGTAACATTTTTTAGAGCAAATGCTGTTATCGGTAAAATTTTTTAAAGAAAAATTGTTATAAGTCACATTTTCTATAGAACATGTTATTATCTGTAACATTTTCTATAGAAAATATTGTAATTGTTAACATTTGCTGTAGACAATTTTGTTATCGGTGACATTTTCAATAGAAAATTTTGTTATCGGTGACATTTTCAATAGAAAATTTTGTTATCGGTAACATTACCTGTAGAAAATGTTGTTATCGGTAACATTTACAATAGAAAATACTGTTATCGATAACATTTTCGGTAAAAAAATTTTGTTATCGATAACAGTTTCTGTAGAAAATGTCCTTATTGATAACATTTTTTATAAAAATTTAAAATCTTGTTATCGGTAATATTTTCTATAGAAAATGTTGTTATCGATAACATTATCTATCATTTTCTTATACTTTGCATATTTATAGAATATCTTGTCCTCTGTTGAATTTTCTATAGCAAACCTTGTAAAGAAATAATGTGTAGAATCACTTTATTCCTCAAATAACCTATCACATCTTAACACTACTTAATTTCCAATTAAAATTCTCTTAATATCCTTCATAAATTACCCATTATTATGGTTGAATAAATTATTTCACCATTTGAAATATTTTATCTGAAGATTGTGCGAGAGCCATATTTGCATAAGCTTATAATTATTTCAAATATTATAGCCATCTTCGAAAATATTTACACAAATCCTATTAAATTGCAATATTTTATCGCCTGCAGCATTGCAATCTTTTCCCTTTTCTCCGCCATTATCACCGTTGCCATGGTTATATTCAAAGGCGCTTAACTCCTCTTAACTTTCTTATAATCGAATATTTAAATCTTCAATGTGCAAAAGCACATTTACATTTTTGCCATTGAAGCAGAAGAAAGGCCGACCGACCGGCCGGTCGATCGACCATAAGAAAAAGGCAATTAAATAAATTACATAATTTCCATTAAAAGATTATAGACTTAAAACATAAATTTCCCTGGCTGACTAGATACGGAGACGAATGGCCTCAAGGATGCGTTAGTCAGTCGTATGAATGGACAGACAGACAAATGTTATACTGTGACATTAAATAAAGTGATTTGAAAAATCTCATCCAACAACAGATTGTTTTCTGCAGTATAATTTAAGCCTGCATTTAATTATGAAAATTGCCGCAATTAAAATTTTTATCGACATTCACACAATCGTAGAGACAAAATGTATGACATAAACGAGGTATGCCGCCATAGACAATTGATATTGGAGCTTCCTCCTCTCATCCTCATTGTTTTGTTTTTCACACACACGCTCACATTGTTGATTGCTTGAAGTTTCATGTGGAGCATGGCTGAGACTTTTTTTTTTGCCAACTCATTCACAGATTGTCTGTTGTCGTGAATATAGAAATTTTATGAAATCTGATATGCAGTGGCCAATAGTGTAAACAATGATTTGTAGATTTTATTAGATTTTTTCTAACTCTTTAATAAAATAAATATTGAAAAATATAGCAAATATTGATATCAGTTACATTTTCAATAAAAAATATTTTATTGTTAGCGTTTTCTTAGAAAATTATTGCTCTGTTCCAGAACCTGCAAGAAGCTACTATTTTTTACTACGATAACATTTTTTTCCTTTATGTTATCGGAAAAAATAGTGAAAATTAGTAGATTCTTGCAGTTCTCGAATAGACCATATATTTACCGTTGACATTTTCAATGTGGTTATCGCTAACATTTTCTATAGAAACTTTTGTTATCGGTAACATTTGCTATCGTTTACATTTTTGGTAAAGTACAGTACACATTGTCAGTTTTGAATGACGATTTTTTGCAATTATCGATAACTGTCCAACCGTCCAGCAAACACAACATATTTTGTGGTTGCATGATGAATGACATAAATGAACGGCCACCTAGCAAGCAACAACAAAGCTGTCATTCAAAACTGGCAATGTGTACCCGGCTTAAAAATTTTATTATCGTTAATAATTTCTATAGAAAAATGTTTCATCGATAAAATTTTCTATAGAAAATGTTGTTATCGAAAAATTTTATTTTATGAAGAAATTTTTGTTTGTTTTCTGTGGAAAATGTTGTTATTGGTAACATTTTTTATAGAAAATATTTTTATCGGTAACATTTTCCATAGAAAATTTTGTTATCAATTACATATTCTATAAAAATATTGTTATGGGTAACATTATGTATAGAAAATATTGTTATCGGTTAGAATTTATATAGAAAATATTGATATCGGTAACATTTTCTATAGAAAATGTTGTTATCCGTAACATTTTCTAAAGAAGCTGTCGTAATCGGTCACAATTTCTATAGAAAATGTTATTATCGGTATCCATTTCTAGAGAATATGTTGTTATCGGTAACATTTTCTATTGATAATGTTGTTATCGGTTAAATTTTCTGTGGAAAATATTGTTAATGTAATATTTTCTATATAAATTATTGTTATCGATAATATTTTCTATAAAAAATTTTGTTATCGGTAATAGTTTCTATACAAAATGTTATTAACTGTAACAATTTCTATAGACAATTTTGTTGTCGGCAACTATTTTAATAGAAAATTGTAACATTTGCTATAGCAAATGTTATCGGTAATATTGTCGATATAAATTTTTGTTATCGGTAATAGTTTCTATAGAAAATGTTGTTATCGGCAATAGTTTCTATAGAAAATGTTGTTATCGCTAATATTTTCTATAGAAAATATTGTTATCGGTAATATTTTCAATAGAAAATGTTGCTATCGATAATGTTTTCTACAGAAAATGTTGTTACCGGTTATATTTTTTTATAGAAAGTGTTGTTATCGGTAATATTTTCGATAACAAATGTTGTTATCAGTACTAGTTTATACAGATAATGTTATTGTCGATAGAAGTTTCAATAGAAAATGTTATTATCAGTAACTATTTCTATAAAAAATATTATTATCGGTAACAAATTCTATAGAAAAAGTTATTATGGGTAACAATTTCTATAGAAACTGTTATCGCTAACAATTTCGATAGAAAATCTTATTATCGGTAACAATTTCTATATAAACTGTTGTTATCGGCAATGGTTTTTATAGAAAATGTTGTTATCGGAAATATTTTCGATGGAAAATAATGTTATCGGTAATATTTTCTACGGAAATTATTGTTATCGGTAATATTTTTTATAGAAATTTTTGTTATCGGTAATTGTTTCCATAGAAAATGTTACCGATAACAGCATTTTCCATAGAAAGTAGTACCGATAACAACATTTTCTATAGAAAATATTACCGATAACAACATTTTCTATAGAAAATATTACCGATAACAATATTTTCTATAGAAAATATTACCGATAACAATATTTTCTATAGAAAATATTACCGAAAACAAAATTTTCTATATAAACTGATGACGCTAACTGCAGTTTATAAAGAAAGTGTTACCGATAACAATATTTTGTATAGAAAATATTAGCGCTAAGAACATTTTCTATAGAAACTATTACCGATAAAAAAATTTCTATCGACAATATTACCGATAACATTTTCAATTTTCTATTAAAATAGTTGTCGACAACAAAATTGTCTATAGAAATTGTTACAGTTCATAACATTTTCTACAGAAACTCTTACCGATAACAACATTTTTTTTAGAAAAATTATAGATAACAACATTTTATATAGAAAATATTACCGATAACAATATTTTATATAGAAAATATTACCGATAACAACAATTTCTATAGAAACTATTACCGATAACAAAAATTGCTATGTAAAATATTACTGATAACAACATTTTCGATAACAAATATTACTGATGACATTTTTTATAGAAAATAACCTATAACAACATTTTCTAGAGATGATATTAACGACAATAACAATAAAAAACAATAAAAGATTGCCGATAAAAACATTTTCCATCGAAAAAATTACTGATAACATTTTCCATAAAAACCGTTGACGATAACAACAGTTTATATAGAATTTGTTACTGATAATAACATTTTTAATAGAAATTGTTACCGATAATAAAATCTTCTATAGAAATTGTTACCGATAATACAATTTTCAATAGAAATTGTTAAGGATAATAAAATATTTTGTGGTTGCTGGACTGTTGGACAGTTATCGATAACTGCAAAAAATCGTCATTCAAAACTGACAATGTGTACTGTACTTAAGATTTTCTTTAGAAAATGTTGCTATCGGTAAAATTTTCTATAGAAAATGTTGTTATCGGTAGCATTTTTTATAGAAAATATTGTTATCGCTAAAATTTTCTATAGAAAACGTTGTTATCGGTAACAATTTGTATAGAAAATGTGGTTATCGCTAACAATATCTGCAAAAAATTTTGTTATCGGTAACAATTTCTAGCCATTAGCATTCAAATACGCCTGATGAGCCTGGCTTAAACCACCAGGCGAAACAATCGTAGCGTAATGGTTGAGTATGTGGTATTTCGCTAGAATTCATTTTTCAATACAAAACTCCTTAGGCCATGTTAGCTCGATTAATCCAATTAATTAATTAAAAACTTTCATAAATAATGGCCTTCGTCCTAAAAAGACAATAATAAATAAATAGAAAATCTTATTATCGGTAACAATTTATATAAAATAGTTTGTTATCGGCAATGGATTTTATTAAAAAATGTTGTTATCGGTAACACTTTATATAGAAATTATTGTTATCGGCATCATTGGCAGTAAAACACATTTCTTTTTGATAGAATTTTTACATAAAAAATCTTGTTATCGATCAAATCTGCTCTTGAAAATCCTGTGATTGATACGATCTTAGGTAATATATTTGATCGGTAATATTTCTATAGAAATTATTATTATCGGTAAATCTTTCCGTAGGAAAACTTTTCGTCGGTCATTTTTTCCATAAAAAATTCAAATTTCGAAAATCTCCTTTAACATTTCATATTCAGAATGTCATTTGTGTCTCATTCTAAATTACAAAATTTACTTTATCCCTGGCAAACAGATGCAGACGAACTTTGTCTGTCAGCCATTACCATGTCACCATTTAAAAAAGTAAATAATTAGCTCTATTCTAATACAGTTTTTGCTGTCATCGTCGAGAAATGCTCATCCAGTGACTGCGCAAAATAAACAGTTATTTGCCTGAGTAACTTTGTCTGACTAATTATGAATGTGACATTTAGTTTGGTATTGTTATTCCACGCAGCCTTTAGACAAACCCATGACCCCATGGCGCTGGCAGGCACCCTTTCCTAAATGAAATTCAGAACGTCTGTCGATTTAATAAAACAAATTAAAATGTCATATTTGCTGATTATTATCAACGACCATTTGTGGTGGACGGGTCATATGCGGTAAGGTGAATGTAATAATGAGTTATTGGTGTTGTTGCTGTTGTATTAAAATTATTAGAAAAGGGTTGACACTATTTGCTAGACATATTTCGCCAACCTATTGTCAAATGAGTCAGCAAAATCCCACACTTTGTAGGGGTCAATTCACTTAAATGTGTACGAAGAAAGGGAGGAAGGGGGGAGAGTCTTTAAATAATATCATGTTGTTGGACTTACTGGAGTTTGGGGATTTGTTCTGTGGTCAATTTGTAATACATTGCCGGCAATTATAATGTCATTATAAGCGGGATTATAACGAACATCAAAAACATTGGTCTCTGTCGACTGTCTGAAACATGTATTTTGAGCTGTGGTTTTCTTCATTGGAAATAAATGAAGTTTTTCTCAAAGGGGGGAAAGGGAAATAAGGTAGAAAAATAATTTTTTTTGTCGATAACAGGTTCGAATGTTAATATAATGTTGGTATCGGTAACATTTTCTACATAAAAGATATTTTCGCTAATTTTTTTCATGCAACGTTTCAAATTCTGGTCACAGTTTTCAGAGGATTCTGGTCACACTTTTTAGAGAATTATTATTTTTAAATTAGCACAGATTATGTCGATGTTATTGATCCAGTTCTTCGAGTTTTCTATAGGACATGAAAAAATACCCTGATTTGGATAGTGCGGATGTAGTTATTTTGTTTCGTTTAGCCTTAAGTCATTTGGTATAAAAGCCAGTATCCCCATAAAAGAAATGTTTACCCGTGCAAAGCTTATGCAAAGAAGTAATGGTCTGGGGTAGCACTTAGTCTGTCCATCCCGACAATAGTATTTGCTTACTGGTTTTTACTCAGCTAACACTTTTTTCCGAGGGCTCTGATTTCCGATCTTTTCGGAGATTTTTTGAATATTTTTTTAGAAACTTGCCAATTTCTCTAATATTTTCCTTGAAATTGGAGCGATTTTCTATAAGTTTTTTTTTAAAGAATCTCTGAACATTTTCTGAAGAATCTTAGGAATCACCATTCTGAATTCGTTCCGATTTCTAATCTATTTTCTAAGGGTTTTTTTTTGTTCAGTCGTTGTCGAAAAACAAAATGAATGGTTATAAAATTCGCATATACAATTTTTTAAATTTTATTAAATATAAATTCAACATATAATAATTCAAGCCAGTGTTGATAGCTTCAACATACTCGTGCACATTGTTCTACTATTAATCACAAAATGATGATGAATAGAGCATTAAAAGAAAATTGTCTCTGAGTGGGGTTTGTTCTGTACAGCACGACACGTGTTGTGCTAATATCAAAGGCGTCAGCGAACGAATTTTTTCCGATTTTTTCAGAAAATCTGAACTTTTCTCCGAATTTTTCCAGAATTTCTTTCCGAATTCGGACCGATTTTCTTAAGAAAATCTAATATTTTCACCGTATTTTCTTCCGAATTCGGACCGAATTCTGTCAGAAAATCTGATTTTTGCTCTGAACATTTCAAGAATTTATCTCCGAATTCGGACCGAATTCGTAGCGAAACTCTAATATTTTTTTTAGAATTTCCTTAGAAAATTGTTTCTGAATTCGGTGATTACGTTCATACAACTTTTGTACCGAATTCGGCATCAGAATCGGAATTTTTTCAGAAATTCTGTCCAAATTCGAAACGAATTCGAAAAAAAATGTTATACCCTAGACAGACGGCAGCGTTAATTTGCATTAAGAACTGTATTTAATTTTACCCTGCAATTTGTTGTTTTTCTTGTGTCTCAGAGCATGAATATGCTCTCTCTCCTACATGAATATGTGTTCTCTTTCAGGGTATTGCCATATTGAAATACCGAAATTCATTTTAAATTCAGTTTTGCATTAAGAATGTGGATAATGCACGAATTAATTTGAATTAAAGCAGTTAATGCAAAATAACGCTGCCGTCTGTCTAGGGTATTAGCTGGGTAATTATTGCAAGTTATAGTGTTCCTAGGGAGCACCTGAGGCTACCGGTATTTCTTGTAACAGTTCATTATATGAAAAAAACTTAAAGCTAATATTATTTCAACTATACCATCATCCTCTTTCCTCTTACACCTCCTGATTATGCTTGAAAGTTCTTGTCTCTCGCCATAGAGATCTGCAGATTTTTGTCAGAGCTACTTACCTTCTAAATTCCATTGCACCTGCTATACACTGTGCAACAATTTCAATTCAATTCTTTCCATAGGCAGGTCAAGTTTGAAGATGGGCTCTATCGGCCCACGTTTTGGTATAGCCCCCATATAACAGTACCTCCCGATTTTCGGTATTTCGGGGATTTTAGCTACATATGTTGACAGAACTACTAGTAATTTCACGTTTGGGGTTCCTAGTGGTCACAAAACATTTCCATTTAAAACTGTCAACATAGGTCCATGTTTTGGTATAGCCCCCATATAACGGTACCTCCAGATTTTCGGTATTTTGAGGATTTTAGCAACAATTCCTAATCGAACTATTTGTAATTCGGCATTTGAGGTTCCCAGTGGTCATAAAACATCTCCACCAAAAACTGTCAACATAGGTCCATGTTTTCTTATAGCTCCCATATAACGGTACCTCCCGATTTTCGGTATTTTGAGGATTTTAGCTACAATTTTTAAAATAATTATCTGTAATTTGACGCTTGAGGTTCCCAGTGGTCATAAAACATCTCCACCAAAAACTGTCAACATAGGTCCATGTTTTGGTATAGCCCCCCAAATAACGGTACCTCCAGATTTTCGGTATTTAGAGGATTTTCGCTACAATTTTTAAAATAATTACCTGTAATTTGACGCTTGAGGTCCCCAGTGGTCACAAAACATATCCACTGAAAACTATGAACATAGGCCAATGTTTTGGTATAGCCCCCAAATAACCGTACCTCCCGATGTGCGGTATTTTGAGAATTTCAGATACAATTTTTGACCGAAGTATCTGCAATTCGCACCAAAAGCTGTCAACATAGGTCCATGTTTTTGTATAGTCCCACTATATAAATTGTCAACATAGGTCCATGTTTTGGTATTGCCTCTATATATCGCACTTCCCTATTTTCGGTTTTTTGGATTTTAGCTACAATTTTTTCCCAAGTATCTGCAATTCGACATTTGAGGTTCCTAGTGGTCACAAAACTTCTCCACCAAAACATAGGTCCATACCTTGATATAGCCCCATACACGGTTCCCGACCGATTGAATACATTTTTATGCTTTTTATACCCTCAGCATTTATGCTAACGAGGGTGTATACACTTTCATACGGGCAAAATGTGCCTCATCGAAATAATGGTTTTAGACACCAAGTATGTTTGGACGAAATGTGTTTCAGGCAATTTGGAGTTGATTTAGCCATGTCCGTCTGTCTGTCTGTCTGGCTGGAGAGCACGATAACTCTCGAACGGATCAACCGATTCGGTCCAAAATTTGGATTTCGTAATATTTTGTCCAAACTTAGTTTAAGTTCGAAGATGGGTTATATCGGTCCACTTCTTCCGGTACCTCCCCCACAAAAGTTCGAAAATGTTCGGAAAATTTGTGCGCACTGTAACTCTTGAAGGGCATAACGGATTTGGTCCATACTTTGTACATCATGACATTTTTACCAGACTTATATGAGGTTCCAATATGGACTCAGTCGCAATATAGCTCTCGAACGGATCTGCCGATTCGGTCCAAAATGTGGTCTTCGTAATATTTTGGGCAAACTTAGTTTAAGTTCGAAGATAAACCATATCGGTCCACTCCTTTAGGTACCTCCCTCACAAAAATTCAAAAATCTTCGGAAAAAATATGCGCACGATAACTCTTGAAGGTAGTGACTGATGTAATCCATACTCTGCACATCCTAATATATCTATCAGATATAGATCAGGTTCGAATATGGACTATATTTTTGCACTCCCACCTCCCACACAAAATTTCGGATAAGTTCACTTTAAGACCTGCTCTCGAATCACTTTGATTTTTATTGAAGCGATTTGCATTCGCTACCTCCACGGTACGACGGTAAAAGTTTTTTCAGGAGCAGGTCCATATTTCTTGGGAAAACATCCCGAAAGGTGTAAAAAGCCCTATGTCACCATATGTGGCTCTCGAACTGTTCTACCGATTTGGTGCAACCTTTGGTCTTCGTCATATTTTATCCAAACTTAGTTTCGTGGGGCAATACCGGTCCCCAACTTTGGATCTCCTAATATTTTGTCAAAATTTAGTTTAACTTCTAAAATGGCCCATATCGGTCCTCCCTAAGGGTATGTCCCCCACAAAAGTTCAACATTTGTGTTAATTCCTAATCCACATTTTTGTCGGCAAGTTCAAATGTTGAAAAAGGGCCACAAAATTCTGATGAGACGCTAAATACATTCTATCTGACCGTAGATGAAAGTTTCAATTCACATTGGCTGAGGGTATACCTCTGTCGGCAAAGCCGACTGACACTTTTTTACTTGTTCTATCTCTACTTTTATAATCTACTCAGTTTTCTTTGTAATTTTTTTTGTCGCACAGTGATATGGAAAGATACCACACTATTGTTGTATTCCCCACCTTTGTTATGTCACTTTCCCTAACAACTTACTACCTACCTACTTTTCATGCTCATTAATAACTTAAAACTACTGCATACTTTTGGGAGCAAACGTAAACTCATTATCTTGAAGCTTTGGATAAATAAAATTTGTACATTTTTCCTGCAGAAAGTAAAACTTTTTAATCAAAATTACATACTTTTGTAAACGAAGAAGAGGAGGGCAAAAATAATTCCCGGCGAGAATGCCAAAACTTTGTTGCAAATAACTATTTTATCGGTTAGATGTTTATGTCATTCTTTAATAAAACTTTTGCTGTTTATCGCCGCCATCATCAGCGGCGTCGTCGCCGTTGTCTTCTTCAACATGACACAAAATAAACAATAAATGTTCTTCTTTTACGCTGAGCAAATATTTTGTTTTCTATGAAGAAAAATAAAACAAAAAAAAAAAAAAAACAAAAAATAAAGAAGAAAAGTTCCAAAAACTTTTATTTTCACTTAAATCTACCTGTGTTTATAGACAACAAGTTGCTGACTCTCTCTCCCAAAGAAGGGAAACAAAATTATTAACTCCTTGCTGCAATGGCGAAGAAAAAATATGAAATGCTAGCTTTTTGTGAAAGATAAAGTTGTGGATAAGGAATTTTTCTCGTCATTTAGCTGGAGGTATGAAACAAATAAACTTTGTTATTGTTTACTTTACACGCTCTATGGTTGGGGGAAAGCGTTCTGGTTGTTCTTTTTATAGTGGATTTTGTTTTCTAGCTGGTGGCAAAAGACAACTACTGACACCACTACCCCTCATAGTGTCAGTGGCATTATTAGTAATTCCATTTCTTGTAAAATGTCTTAAACAAATTAGATGAACATTCGCTGCTCGCGTTATTTTTGTAAGCTAATAAAATGCAAAAGTTTTTAACTACGCACTCCCCACCATCGAAAACATAACCTGAAGTTTGTCCAAGTTAAATGAGATAATAAATTGTACGTTTTATGGAAGTCGACAAGAGAAAACAAACATACAAAATGTGTAATTTATAAAAAGAGAATGATTTTTTTCTTAGCTGCCTAAAAGTAGGCAATTTGTGGGTTGTAGAGAAGGTAAAGCCTAAAATATTACACCTGAAAATGATTTTAATAAGGCATAAAAGGAGATTTAGACAATTTTGTGGGCGATTAAACCCATGGAAATGAAAGTATCGCAACAATGCGGTTAATACCAGGAAAATCCACCATAAATCATATTGTCGGTCAAATCTTGAACAAGTCTTAAGAGAGGCAGATGATCGCTTAATGCTGCAATATCTTCGTCTACAAGGCTGCTTTAGAACAGCCTGGTCAAAATTGTTTACAAGTTATACCTGTCCAGAGAAAATATTACCGATAGCAAAATTTTATTGGATAAACAAGATTTCAAAAAAAAAAAAAAAAAAATATGTCCGATAACAAAATTTTCGATAGAAATCGTTACCGATAAAAACATTTTCTATTGAAAATATAACCGATAACAATATTTTCTATAGAAATTGTTAACGATAACAACATTTCTATAGAAATCGTTACCGATAACAACTTTTTTATAGACATAGCGATAACAACATTTTCTATATATACTCCTAACGATACTAGCATGTTTTGTAGAAACTGTTACCGATAACAATAAAATCAAAGTAATTCTTACCGATAACAACACTTTCTATAGAAGCTGTTCCGATAACAACATTTCCTATAGAAATCGCTACCGATAACAATATTTTCTATAGCGACTGTTGACGATAACAATATTTCCAATAGAAACTTGCCAATAACAAAAAAAAATCAAAGAAATTCTTACCAATAAAAACACTTTCTTTAGAAAGTGCTATGGACAACAACATTTCCTATAGAAAATGTGGCCGATAATAACATTTTCTGTAGAAACTGTTACCGATAACAAAATTTTCTAAAGAAACTGAGGCCGATAACAACATTTTCTAAAAAAGCAAAAGCCGGAAGCAACATTTTTTAACGAAAATGTCACCTAAACTAAAATTTTTGATAGAAAATGTTTATATCGATAACATATTCTAAAGAAAATGTCATCGATAAAAACATTTGTAGAAAAAATATTGACAATTACAAACTATGTTTAGATTAAAAAGATTTTCTATAGAAACTGTTGTCGATAACAAAATTTTCTATAGAAAATGTTGTCGATAACAACATTTTCTACAGAAACTGTTGTCGATAACAACATTTTCTATAGAAACTGTTGCCGATAACAACATTTTCTATAGAAACTGTTGCCGATAACAACATTTTCTATAGAAACTGTTGCCGATAACAACATTTTCTATAGAAACTTTTGTGAATAACAACATTTTTTATAGAAAATGTTGCCGATAGCAACAGTTTCTATAGAAACTGTTGCCGATAACAACATTTTGTACTGAAATCGTTACCGATAACAATATTTCTATAGAAAACATTATCGATAACAATTTTTTTATTTTCTTTTGGACAATCCCCAAAATGTCGTGACAATCCAATCAATATGGCGACCTTTAGCGTGATTAGATTAAATTGTTTAGATGGACAGACGGGTGGACGGACGGACACGCATTGCCAGATCGTCTCAGCTCGTCGAGACATTAATTTTGGTATAAGTCTACGACCATGATTTCGATGTGTTACAAACTTTTGGGCCAAAACCTACATATTTATACCCTCCCCACATAGTGGTGTAAGGTATAAACTCTGTTACAACAACAGCATATATGTACATCACACCTATTTATTTCAGTGTACCATTCAGTCTTTAATTTACAGCATATTTTTAAAACAGAACATTTTCAATTTTCCTACAGATAACCTTTAGAACAGTTTTCTGTTAATTTTCTATGATTATAAAAAGACACACACAGCTGTCATTAGGTTTTCATTTATTATTTTGCTTAAAAGTCTGCTCTCTCATACTATTTTCATTTCATTAAAAATATTAACAAGGCTTGTTTTCGCTTGTGCTATACCCAAAAGACTTGATCTTATCTGAAAAAACCGACACGCATTTGTATAATTTCAAGGACTTTTATATACAGTGATGTTCAAAACATTTGCAATATTTTTAGGTGCTTCTTTTAGATTTCATGTATATATCTGGTTACAGTGACTTCAACAATTGTAGAAAATGCTAATAAATAAAAAAAAATAAAATGATTTTATGCGTAATGATTTATGTAATCTTAGGTAAAACCCCAACAAAGAAATATGGTACATGGATCAGATGTTGGAAAACAGTTGGCGTACGACCACCCTACCTTATGAGTCCTTCTAACCTACGTTAACTGGCCAATTATCCTATTTACCATACTATAGATGTCCTACGAGCCTAGCTGCTTTAACTTTGATGACTATTAACCATAACCAAAATACATGTTATTCAGCATACCTGATTGTAGTATCTGGAATTTGTTCTAAACACATTCTTTAAAAGTTATCAGAAGCTCATTTTTTCTTATTATAATTAATCCCTAAACTCACACGCACAGCTGTCATTAGCTTTTAATATATTCTTGCCTAAAAGTATGGCTCATCACGAGTTTGCTGTTGTTTTTAGTATCTGTTTTGTTACTTGGGGACCATTACATTATCTTTATCTCCCAAAACAAAATAAACAGTTTCTATGTGCTTTCAAGGACATTTTCTAAAAACGCACAGCCTAAATGTAGGCAATATTTTATTTTGTTTATGTTGTGTACCTTTTTCCTCACGGCAAAACTCAACATGTGTTTATCTGTATGATAAAATATTTAAAGGCAGGTGTTTGCCTTTTTGTTTTCTATTACAAATATGCTTTAAATAACATTGTCCCAAAAGATATCCTGTTTTGTGATTATCCTTTGTTTCAGTTCTCTTCAATCTTAAATCTCTGTCCTTTAAAACTATCAGATTACAGTATTAGAATTCCTTTTTTAAACTATGCCATGCACCTCATACTTGTTGAAAGTCCTGTATCCTGGTTTTGGGGGGTTATGTTCTGTTAATTTCTTGTGGTTGTTTGTAATCATCATTAAGGGTATGCGGTAAGTTTAAATATTCTTAGCCATTGCTTGTCCCTTCTTTTCTCCCCTAATCACATTCACTAACATACATTCACGTGCAAGTGTTTATTACGTGTCCCATACTGTCCTCGATTTTGAAACGAAGCAGAATTGCCCACAATAGCCTTGTTTTGACAAGCTTATATACATGATATTGGTAGAAGCAGTAACATTATCCCTTTGTTTTTATTGCGTATGAACTAAAAACACCAATTTCCAAAAACATGCTGGTTTAAAGAGGGGATATCCTTTCTCTTGTTTAGTTTTGTGTGACAAACATACCACAAAACCGCTTTGAATATTGGATGTTTAGTTAGTTCACAAGAGGTAGAAGAAGAGGAGTGAGGGGGAAAAATGGCAACTCTATTGCATTGTTCCGAAATGTCCTTATTTTAGGAGACCAACAAACTAGTTTCTTTGGCATTGTTAAAAGTTCGTTTTAGTTGCTTATCCTTCTTTTTCTCTCATTCGTTTTCTTTTTTTTTGTCCTAAGCCACTTGTAGAGACAATACGTAATTGAATATGTCACTCTCGGAATGAGGATAATGACTCCTTACGTACACTTATGTGTCTCTTTACGTTGCATACTCGTAGAATCATGTTAAAAGATCAAATGGAAATAATAGTGAATAAATAAATCCATGGTATATGTTCGAGAATTGGCAATTAACGATTTTAATATTTTTAATACACAGTTATTATTTTCTGGCATTTCAAATATCTCCTTATAAATTGCCTACTTTAAGGCTGTCCTCTGAAAATGTCCTTGAAATTACACATACACGTGTTGTTATTTGCCAAATTAGAAAAAATTCTCTGAGGATGAAAACAAAATAACTTATTATTAAACAAAAAACATTGTTCCACAACATCCCATACGTGACAAAGGAGAAGTCTCCCTCCCTAACTTATTATTAACATTCAGAAATAATGCAAGTATACTTTTAGGCAAATTACTTAACAAACCATATGGCGTCGATGTGGGGCCAGATTTCGGGTTTTATAATTATAAATTAAGTGAAACATGATGAAAACTGGTGATGCATGATGTAATTTTATGGCTCAAAGGTCATCTACCATAGCGTAGATGATCTCATAAGCCATTTACTGTAGAGTAGATCGGCTCATGGGCGCTCTACTGCAGGGGGAGAGGGTAAGTTTTTTTTGGATGCAATTTTTTGGTGGGGGCTGGGGTACGTTTTTGTTTGGTGAGGGGGAAGGGTGAAAATTGTCCCAAATTAACATGCTCGAATTGGAGAAGAGTTTCACTCGCGAGTATTCGGAGCTCTGCTAATTGGCCATCTACTGAGAGCACATTCTCCTTAGCAATAAGCAATCTACGATGGCTCATTAGCTATCTATGGTATGGTAGATGGTGCCATAGGACATCTACGAACAAGTAACTGGGGTAACAGACAATTTACGGTAGTGTATATGGGCTTAAAATTCGTCTACTGTAGAGTAGATGTTCAGTGAGGATATTTACTTTACCGAAGATGGGAAATGAACAAATCCATAATACCGTAGATTGCCAATAAGCCTATCTATTCCACCGTAGGTCAATGAGCCTATTACTTTGCCGCATATTACCAATGAATCATCTACTCTACCGAAAATATCTAATGATCCCATATACCCTACCGTAGAAGGCCAATGAACGAATCTACTGTACCGTAGAAGGCCAATGAACCCATCCACACTACCGTAGATGGCCCATGAGACAATCTTCTCTACCGTAGATGGCCAATTAACCCATATACTCTACCGTAGATGGCTAATGAGACCATCTACTCTACCGAAGATGGCCAATGAGACCATCCACTCTATCGTAGAAGGCCAATGAGACCATCTACTCTACCGTAGATGGTCAATAAGAACTTTGCTCTAGCGTTAATAAGTCATAAATCATCTACTCTACCGAAAATATGTAATGAGCCCATCTACTCTACCCTAGAAAGCCAATGAGCCCATCTACTCTATCGTAGATGACCAATGAGACCATCTACTCTACCGAAAATGGCCAATAAGTTCATCTAATCTACCGTAGATTTCCGATGAGCCCATCTTTTCTATCATGGATGGCCGATGAGCCCATCTATCTACTCTACCATAGATGACCAAAGAGACTCTACTGTACCTTAAATGAGCAATAAATTATCTACCCTACCGAAAATGTCTAATGAGACCATCTGCTCTACTGTAGATGGCCTATGAGACTATCTACTCTACCGCATATGGCCTATAAGATCATCTACTCTACCGTAGATGACCTATGAGACCATCTACTCCACCGTAGATAGCCTATGAGACCATCTATTCTATCGTAGATGGCCTATGAGACCATCTACTCCACCGTAGATGGCCTATGAGACCATCTACTCCACCGTAGAAGGCCAATGAACCCATCTACTCTACCGTAGATGGCCCATAAGCCCATCTTCTCTATCATGGATGGCCGATGAGCACATCTACTCTACCGTAGATGACCCAAGAGACCTCTACTCTACAGTAAATGAGCAATAAATTATCTGCCCTACCGAAAATGTCTAATTAGACCATCTACTCTACCGTAGATGGCCTATAAGATCATCTACTCTACCGTAGATGGCCTATGAGACCATCTACTCCACCGTAGATGACCTATGAGACCATCTACTCCACCGTAGATGACCTATGAGACCATCTACACTACCGTAGATGGCCTATGAGACCACCTGGCATATGATACCACCCACCTATGGCCTATGAGACCATCTACTCCACCGTAGATGGCCTATGAGACCATCTATTCTATCGTAGATGGCCTATGAGACCATCTACTCCACCGTAGATGGCCTTTGAGACCATCTATTCTATCGTAGATGGCCTTTGAAACCATCTACTCTACCGTAGATGGCCTATGAGACCACCTACTCTATCGTAGATGGAATATGAGACCACCCACCTATGGCCTATGAGACCATCTACTCCACCGTAGAAGGCCAATGAACCCATCTACTCTACCGTAGATGGCCCATGAGCCCATCTTTTCTATCATGGATGGCCGATGAGCCCATCTACTCTACCGTAGATGGCCTATGAGACCATCTACTCCACCGTAGATGGCCAATGAGACCAACTGCTCTACCGAAGATGGCCTATGAGACCATCTACTCCACCGTAGATTGAGACCATCTACACTACCGTAGATGGCCTATGAGACCACCTACTCTATCGTAGATGGCATATGATACCACCCACCTATGGCCAATGAGACCATCTACTCCACCGTAGAAGGCCAATGAACCCATCTACTCTACCGTAGATGGCCCATGAGCCCATCTTTTCTATCATGGATGGCCGATGAGCCCATCTACTCTACCGTAGATGACCCAAGAGACCTCTACTCTACAGTAAATGAGCAATAAATTATCTGCCCTACCGAAAATGTCTAATGAGACCATCTACTCTACCGTAGATGGCCTATAAGATCATCTACTCTACCGTAGATGGCCTATGAGACCATCTACTCCACCGTAGATGACCTATGAGACCATCTACTCCACCGTAGATGACCTATGAGACCATCTACTCTACCGAAGATGGCCTCTGAGGCTATCTGCTCCACTGTAAATGGCCTATGAGACCATCTACTCCACCGTAGGTGGCCTATGAGACCATCTACTCCACCATAGAAGGCCAATGAACCCATCTACTCTACCGTAGATGGACCATGAGCCCATCTTTTCTATCATGGATGGCCGATGAGCCCATCTACTCTACCGTAGATGGCCTATGAGACCATCTACTCCACCGTAGATTGCCTATGAGACCATCTACTCCACCGTAGATGGCACATGAGACCGTAGATGACCTATGAGACCATCTACACTACCGTAGATGGCCTATGAGACCACCTACTCTATCGTAGATGGCATATGATACCACCCACCAATGGCCTATGAGACCATCTACTCCACCGTAGAAGGCCAATGAACCCATCTACTCTACCGTAGATGGCCCATGAGCCCATCTTTTCTATCATGGATGGCCGATGAGCCCATCTACTCTACCGTAGATGACCCAAGAGCAGCGTTGCCGACAGTTTTTGATCGGAAATCGTCAAAAAAATCGTCAAATCGTCATTAAAATTTGGAAAATCGTCAAAAAATCGTCAACATAGTCCAAAACTCGGTTTGGTTACCGTTTAATGCGATTTTTCGCTGATATTTTTGTGAATGAGACTGGCAACATAAGATATACAACCCACAGCAATAAATCTAACCCAATATCACTTAAATCTTTATATATAAAACTCAATTGTCGTTTGTTGGTAATTGAATCAGTTGAAAACGGCTGGGGCGATTTGGATAATTTTTTGTGGAAATGTTAGTCATAGTCCAGTTTAGGTTTTTATGCAAAGAAAAATTGGCCGCGCCCACTTTTATAAATATGTTATATCTACGAAACTACTCAACAGATTTTCCTGAAATTTTCAGGGAACGTAGAGTGATGGCCCCCTGTTGAAATAGGCTACACATTTGGTTGAATTTCGGATCGGGCGGGGTACCTCCCCTATGCCCTATTTTTGTAAAAATGCAATATTTGCAACAATTACAAATGTATCGCTTTGAAAATTAATTTCCGAGTCAATGGCGATTGTGTCTCCGACCTTACGTGCTTATTTGGGGCATTAAGACTGGACAACGCCCACTTTTTTAAATATGTTATATCTACGAAACTACTGAATCGATTTTCCTGAAACTTTCAGCGAATGTACAGGGTTGGTCCCCGATAAAAAAGGCTACATATTTTTTGACTTTCGGATCGGGCGGGTACTTCCCCTATGCCCTATTTTTGTAAAAATGCAATATTTGCAACAAATACGAATGTATCGGTTTCGGAATATATTTACGAGTCAATGGCGATTGTGTCTCCAACCTTACGTACTTATTTTGGGACTTAAGATCCGACCACGCTCACTTTCTAATTAGGTTATATCTACAAAACTACTGAAGAATTTTCAAGGAAATCGCGATTTGTCTAAACTTTTAAATCTTTAAAAATAAAAATCAAATGTCGTTCGTTTGTCATGGCATCAGTTGAGAACGGCTGGACCGATTTCGATATTTTTTTATGCAAAGAAAATGTACGCCCACTTTTTTCAATTTTTATCATTTCTACAAAAACTACTGAACCTATTTTCCTGAAATTGCCAGGGAATGTACAAGGATGGCCCCCGCTTAAAAAAGGCTACAAATTCAGTTGAATTTCGAAAGAGTCGGGGAACTTCCCCTATACCCTACTTTTTTAAAAATGTTATATTTACAATAATTACGAATGTATCTATTTCGGAAGACCTTACCCACTTTTTTAGGATCCAATGTCTTGACCAAACCCACTTTTTAAAATATGTTACATCTACAAAACTACTGAACCGATTTTCCTGAAAATGTCAGGAAAATATGCCCGTACATATTTTCTTGAATTTTAAAGGGGGCATATTTGAAAAAACGCCTTACCTTTATGAATAAAAATCAAATGCTGTCATAACCCAACTTAGGTTTTTTGGAAAGAAAAGATTACCACGCCCCCCGAAAACGGGTTACATATTTTATTGAATTCCAGAGGGAGCGGGGTACCTCCCCTACGTGATATTTTTAAAAAACGTTATATTTGCAAAAATTATGCATGTATCGGATTAAAAATTTACGGATTAATCTACGATCTAGGTACTTCTTTAGGGCCGATAGGCCCGACCACTCCTGTTTTTTTTTTTTTTTTAATATGTCATAACTCCAATACTACTGAAGGGATTTCCATAAAATTTGCGACAAAAGCTCAATGTTTGCCGTTGTTATGTATATATTATGAATTTCGGAAGAGGTGGGGTACCTTCCCCATGCCTTTCTGTAAAACGCTATATATAAGCCAAATGTATGATTATATCGGTTTCAGCATACATTTTGGTAGGCAATATTTGGAGCCAAGATACCGGACCAGGCCTACTTTTTTTTAATATGTTATATCTTGAAAACTGATGACCACGCCCACTCTTTTCAAAACATTATTTTTCCAAAACTACTGAACCTAATATTCAGAAAATGTTCAGGAAGGTCCCGTGGTCCAAAATGCTATATATTTGTAGACGAATTTCGGGGCCTACTATTTTATAATCGCTATATTTGCTAAACTTATGAGTGCATCGGGTTGCAAATTAGTTTTCGAGACAACGGTGGTTGCGCCCCCGATCAAGAAAAACTATATATTTACAAATTTACTTGAATGGTGAGGTTCAACGGTCCATCAGCCATGAAAAGCTAAAACATATAAGTCTCAATAAGCGGGAGAATTCGATGTAAACACTTTTTAACCTTTAAAATTAGATCGCTTTAGGATAAGGACAGGGACATGGACGATAATAAATCCTAAAAAGCATAAATTGGCGAAAAAATCCGACAAAGTCCGTAAGAGAAAAAAAAAAGGTTACAGACAAAAAATTCTTCTCGGTTTGACAATAGACCGAAGAAGTGAGGTAGAAAAAAAAATTTTTCAAGCATAAAGTCGTTAAAAAGTTGTCATTAAAACTCATTACGACGGGCCAGCAACGCGGACCGGGGTCTGCTAGTACCCTATTAAAACAGCACTCAGTAGATGATAGAGTCCTATGGTTATCGAGTTTGCAGTAATGCAGCATGGTAAAGCTGGGTACACATTGTCATTTTGAATTACAGCTTAGCTCAAAAATCGCTTTCTTGACAGTGTGACCGCCCATGTTTGTCGGTACACGTACATTTTGGTTGTTGGGCAGTCGGAAATCGATAAAACTTGTCATTCAAAACTGGCTGACAGTTTAAAGGGGGCATTAATAGGAAGTTAATAAAGCTGGACTCATATTTTTTACAACAAAAGAGATGCAATTAATATTTTATCTCGAAAACTTTTCGAGGAAGATTTTCATCCATTAACAAAACTAAACGAAAAATTTCAGCTGATGTAATTTGAATGTGGTGCAAAAACTATGAAAATACCTGTATTCCAGATATGTGCCTAAATATAGCTACTCCGTCTGGAAATTGCTATAAAACATTAAAAAAGCTCAAAAATCGAGTTTGGAACATTGTTTTCCTTAAAATCTTTCGGAAATTTTGGTCAAAGTGTAGTTATTTCATGCATTTCTGGCTTAAGTGAAAAATCGTCATTTTGGACCATAAAATCGTCAAATCGTCATTTTTCAATTTTGGGCCAAAAAATCGTCAAAATGACGATAAATCGTCAAATTCGGCAACACTGCCCAAGAGACCTCTACTCTACAGTAAATGAGCAATAAATTATCTGCCCTACCGAAAATGTCTAATGAGACCATCTACTCTACCGTAGATGGCCTATAAGATCATCTACTCTACCGTAGATGGCCTATGAGACCATCTACTCCACCGTAGATGACCTATGAGACCATCTACTCCACCGTAGATGACCTATGAGACCATCTACTCTACCGAAGATGGCCTCTGAGGCTATCTGCTCCACTGTAAATGGCCTATGAGACCATCTACTCCACCGTAGGTGGCCTATGAGACCATCTACTCCACCATAGAAGGCCAATGAACCCATCTACTCTACCGTAGATGGACCATGAGCCCATCTTTTCTATCATGGATGGCCGATGAGCCCATCTACTCTACCGTAGATGGCCTATGAGACCATCTACTCCACCGTAGATTGCCTATGAGATGACCTATGAGACCATCTACACTACCGTAGATGGCCTATGAGACCACCTACTCTATCGTAGATGGCATATGATACCACCCACCAATGGCCTATGAGACCATCTACTCCACCGTAGAAGGCCAATGAACCCATCTACTCTACCGTAGATGGCCCATGAGCCCATCTTCTCTACCATGGATGGCCGATGAGCCCATCTACTCTACCGTAGATGACCCAAGAGACCTCTACTCTACAGTAAATGAGCAATAAATTATCTGCCCTACCGAAAATGTCTAATGAGACCATCTACTCTACCGTAGATGGCCTATAAGATCATCTACTCTACCGTAGATGGCCTATGAGACCATCTACTCCACCGTAGATGACCTATGAGACCATCTACTCCACCGTAGATGACCTATGAGACCATCTACTCTACCGTAGATGGCCTATAAGATCATCTACTCTACCGTAGATAGCCTATGAGACCATCTACTCCACCGTAGATGACCTATGAGACCATCTACTCCACCGTAGATGACCTATGAGACCACCTACTCTATCGTAGATGGCATATGAGACCACCCACCTATGGCCTATGAGACGATCTACTCCACCGTAGATGGCCTATGAGACCATCTACTCCACCGTAGAAGGCCAATGAACCCATCTACTCTACCGTAGATGGCCCATGAGCCCATCTTCTCTATCATGGATGGCCGATGAGCCCATCTACTCTACCGTAAATGAGCAATAAATTATCTACCCTACCGAAAATGTCTAATGAGACCATCTATTCTACCGTAGATGGCATATGAGACCACCCACCTATGGCCTATGAGACCATCTACTCCACCGTAGATGGCTAATGAACCCATCTACTCTACCGTAGATGGCCCATGAGCCCATCTTCTCTATCATGGATGGCCGATGAGCCCATCTACTCTACCGTAAATGAGCAATAAATTATCTACCCTAACGAAAATGTCTAATGAGACCATCTACTCTACCGTAGATGGCCTATGAGACCACCTACTCTATCGTAGATGGCATATGAGACCACCCACCTATGGCCTATGAGACCATCTACTCCACCGTAGATGGCCTATGAGACCACCTACTCCACCGTAGATGGCCTATGAGACCAACTACTCTACCGAAGATGGCCTATGAGACCATATACTCCATATACGATAGAGTAGGTGGTCTCATAGGCCATCTACGGTAGAGTAAATGGGCTCATTGGCTATCTACGGTAGAGTAGATGAGCTCATTGGCCATCTACGGTAGAGTAGATGGACTCATTGACCATTAGATTAGATGATCTCATACACTATCTACATTACAATAGATGGGATCATGTGTCATCTACGGTAGAATCGATGACCCAAAATAGATAGATGGTCATATACGGTAAAGAAGATTGTCTCATTGGCTATATACGGTAGAATAGATGCTTGCATTGGCCATCTACGGTAGTTTAAATAGTCTAATAAGCCGCCTACGGTAGGCCAGATCGTCTCATATGCCATCTACGGCACAGTAGATGTGTTTATATGCCATATACGGTGGAGTAGGTGGTCTCGCGGTAGAGTAAATGGTCTCATATTCCATCTATGTGCGAGTAGATGATCTCATATTTCATCTACGGTAGAGTAGATGATCTTTTACACCTTTTGCCGTAGAGTAGATTCATTTCATATTTACTTTTAAGGGGTTATCCCTAGTTGTGCTGGGTTATCCCTATAAAAGAGCACATCTTAAACTACCTTAGGAATTTTTGTTGTTGAAAAATATTGCACAGTTTTTTGGTAAATGGCTACCTGCGAAACCCATTTTTTGTAAAAGCGTTTTGCGGTGCCAAAGCTTGCTCGAAAACGAATGGGCCGATCTTCATATATTTTGGTGCGCGTTTAAGAACCTAATAATCTTGTCTTTAAGCGGGAATGAATATTCTTAAATCAATTTTAACTAAAATAGTGACCTGCAAAAGTCAAAATTTCGATTTTAACGAAAAAATGGACCGATTTTTGTCCAAAAATCTACCAAAAAATTAAAAAACTGTCATTCTTAAATACAAGGTTTTCATGTATTTAATAAGCTCGCCAAAATATACGAAGATCTGTCCATCCGTTTTCGAGCTGTCGTTGGCACCGGCTTCAAAAATAAAATTTGAGACAAACTCGTTTTAAGTTTTTATTTCGGTTTATAATTGATCAACAAACATCCCAGGCGGGACAAGGGAGACTTCTCTCTTCTTCTCTCTCTCTCTTCTTCTATTTCGGTTTACATGAAGAAAAAATGTATTTTTTGGTAAAATTACAAGGAGTCATCTATTCCCGGTCCATACAGGAGCTCTTCCGCCGACGATGCAGCTTGTAAAATGGAAATTTGATGTTGCCTTCGCAACATTCTTCCTTCATGAGTGCACTCGGCCTTACGTCTCTCTGCTAGTGCAATTCGTTCTTGGTCGATTTTTTTTTAGCATATTCGTGTGCGTTTTGTCCACAGCTTACTCCGATCGAGCTCAAACAAAATAACAATGATTTTGTACCTTCGTAAAAAGACCAATCGCAATGTAAGCAGCTAAATTTACAACGAGTGCTCCACTTGAAAGTGTTTTGGGGCAAAATTTCCAAATAAGTTGATTAAAGCTTTCGTTGCCATTTTGATTGAAGGCGCCGACGCATCTTTCGAGTAAAGACTCTTTACTTAGACCGTTGTATATATGTCTAATAGCATCCAAAACATTTGATGGAAGTGGTCTGTAATCGTGTATAAAAGCCTCTTTTCTTGCCAACAGGTCGCCATTGTGAGGTACATTAAAATTATGCAAAATGAAGTGGCATAATAAACCAAAAAAGTATGCCTAAACACACAAAAACCTCTACAGGTTCTCCACTTTGAAAGGTCGATCGACTTGAATTTTTTGCGGCACACTCTATACTACCTGTACTTCAAAATAAGCCAATATCTATACATTTTATAGTATATAATCAATATATATTTAGAATCTTGCATATTTTACTCTTTTAATAAAATATTTTTTTCTTTTTCATTCTAGGTATGTATGTAAGCAATTTTTAAAGATATTTTAAATCTTATTGGTAAGTAAAAGCTATTTCCATTATGCAAAGCATATGTCTTTTGGAAGCTATAATTTGATATATCTCCAATATTGTCCCAATTTTAGAGCACGTTGCATCGTGATGTTGATGATAACTAAGATTGTCATCATTTTCATCTTTGTCTTCTATCCAATGCATGTATGCTGCTGGTCGGTATCACAAATTTATCCATATAAAGCAAAGAGAGAAACATTAAAAGAAAAAAAAACTGTGACATAAAAAAACCAAACGTCATGTCTTATTTATTTGTCATTGTACACATAACATACATACTGTAAATGTCATACATTTGGTCCATATACAGAGCTATGAAGATGTAAAACATATGAACCAAAAAAAGTTATATAAAATACACTCATGCACATACATAACAGCTAATAGTGCAATATTTAAAAAGTTGGGTTTTTGTTGATTTTTTCTCTTTATCTCATATCTGTCACATTCCCATCTTGGTCGTCATCAACAACATCGTCGTCAGTCCCATCATAATCATCTGCATCTGCAAGTACTTTGCATCATAATCTCCAACATCAAGTTGTCAAAAGAGACGCGACAAGTCAGTCATTGTTGTGTGTTGCCAGATATCACCCAGCCAGCCAGTTTTAGTGGGCCATTAGCGGTGTTATGTAAAAACAAACAAAAAGCAAACTGTAACAAATATTTATTATAAATAATTAGAAAAATACGCAAAAAATAGTTTAATGACTACTACTACAGGTTGTAGTATTTCTATAGGCAAGGTAAAGCGAGGAACGTTTGTAGATAGCTAGGCAAAGGGGCCTGCCTATCCACTGCAGTTTTGTAATAAGAGTATGCGAAGTATGCAAATGGGTTTAAGTGTTGCATAGTGTTCCAAACAACTTCCAAATGTGTCCCTTACATTTATTTCATTGGGTTCCTTTTTGTCTCTCTTGTTTTCACATTTTTTATAGAGTCACCCATAATATGTATATATTTTCCTCTTCTTGTAGTTTTTGTTGTCGTTGTAATACATTTTAATATGCAATTGTTCGGTCTTATATGTCATGTGTTCGTTGTTGTATAGAGCAGCAGCAGTAGTACATCATTCCGTTGCTGTGTTTTTTATTGTTGTTCTTTTTTGTTTACATTCTTTCTGGTTTAATTATATGAATTTCTGTTGCATTGTTGCTATAGTTCGCGTTCTGTTTCTTTTTTCAGTTTAATTGTATGTCATATTATTTAAATATTTGTAACGAAAAAAACAGAATGCTGTTTATATGCAAATAATTTTAAAATAATTGGCAAATAATTTATTCATAAGGGTAATCCAACATATTTGCTGTTAATAACTTTATCCAAACGATGATTGGTTATTATAATAATATGTCAACAATTGAGGTTATGTTTGAGGGGGTAAATTTCTGACATATGGATTTTAATTTATTTTAAAGAGGGAACAGTTAAAGCAATAAACAAATTATTAAACCATAATTCACCGTAACCTCTGCTACGTTAGATTATATTTTGTCGTATAGGTCATATACGGTATTGGTTACTAGATGGGTTCATAGGCCATCTACCATACAGTACATGGGCTCATAGGCTATCTACTATACAGTAGATGGGCTCATAGGCTATCTACTATACAGTAGATGGGCTCATAGACCATCTACTAAACAGTAGATGGGGTCATAGGTCATCCACTATACAGTAGATAGGCTAATAGGCCATCTACTATACAGTAGATGGAGTCGTAGGCCATTTACTATACAGTAGATGCACTCGTAGGCCATCTACTACACAGTAGATGGGTTCATAGGCCACCTACTATACAGTAGATGGGCTCATAGGCAACCTACTATACAGTAGATGGGCTCATCGGCCATCTATTATACAGTAGATGGGCTCATTGGCCATCTACTATACAGTAGATGGGCTCATAAGCCATCTACTATACAGTAGATGGGCTCATAGATGGGCTCATAGGCCATCTACAGTATAGTGGATGGGCTCATAGGCCGTCTACTGTATAGTGGATGGGCTCATAGGCCATCTACTGTATAGTGGATGGGCTCATTGGCCATCTACTGTATAGTAGATGGGTTCGTAGGCCATCTACTGTATAGTGGATGGGCTCATAGGCCATCTACTGTATAGTAGATGGGATCATAGGCCATCTAGTGTGTAGGGGATGGGATCATAGGGCATCTACTATACAGTAGATGGGCTCATAGGCCATCTACAGTATAGTGGATGGGCTCATAGGCCGTCTACTGTATGGTGGATGGGCTCATAGGCCATCTACTGTATAGTGGATGGGCTCATTGGCCATCTACTGTATAGTGGATGGGCTCATTGGCCATCTACTGTATAGTAGATGGGCTCATAGGCCATCTACTGTATAGTAGATGGGCTCATATGCCATCTACTGTATAGTAGATGGGCTCATTGGCCATCTACTGTGTAGTAGATTAGCTCATAGGCCATCGACTGTATAGTAGATGGGCTCATAGGCCATCTCCTGTGTAGTAGATGGGCTCATAGGCCATCTATTGTATAGTAGATGGGCTCATAGGCCATCTACTCTATAGTAGATGGGCTCATAGGCCATCTACTGTATAGTAGATGGGCTCATATGCCGTCTACTGTATAGTAGATGGGCTCATAGGCCATCTATTGTATATAAGATGGGCTCATAGGCCATCTACTGTATAGTAGATGGGCTCATACCATCTACTGTATAGTAGATGGGCTCATTGGCCATCTACTGTATAGTAGATGGGCTCATTGGCCATCTACTGTATAGTAGATGGGCTCATAGGCCATCTACGGTATAGTAGATGGGCTCATAGGCAATCTACGGTATAGTAGATGGGCTCATAGGGCATCTACGGTATAGTAGATGGGCTCATAGGGCATCTACGGTATAGTAGATGGGCTCATAGGGCATCTACGGTATAGTAGATGGGCTCATAGGGCATCTACTGAATATTTGATGGGCTCATAGGCCAGCTACTGTATTGTAGATGGGCTCATAGGCCATCTACTGCATAGTTGATGGGCTCATAGGCCATCTATTCTATAGTAGATGGGGTCATAGGCCATCTACTGTATAGTAGATGGGCTCATAGGCCATCTACTATACAGTAGATAGTCTCATGGGCTATCTACTATACAGTAGATGGGCTCATAGGCCATCTACTATACAGTAGTTGATCTCATGGGCTATCTACTATACAGTAGTTGATCTCATAGGCCATCTACTGTATAGTTGATGGGGTCATAGGCCATCTACTGTATAACTGATGGGCTCATAGGCCATCTAATGTATAGTTGATGGGCTCATAGGCCATCTACTGTATAGCTGATGGGCTCATAGGGCATCTACTGTATATTTGATGGGCTCATAGGCCATCTACTGTACAGTAGATGGGCTCATAGGCCATCTACAGCATAGTTGATGGGCTCATAGGCCATCTATTCTATAGTAGATGGGGGTCATAGGCCATCTACTGTATAGTAGATGGGCTCATAGGCCATCTACTGTATAGTAGTTGGGCTCATTGGCCATCTACTGTATAGTAGATGGGCTCATTGGCCATCTACTGTATAGTAGATGGGCCCCTTGGCCATCTACTGTATAGTAGATGGGCCCCTTGGCCTTCTACTAAATAGTAGATGGGCTTATTGGCCATCTACTGTATAGTGGATGGGCTCATTGGCCATCTACTGTATAGTAGATGGGTTCGTAGGCCATCTACTGTATAGTGGATGGGCTCATAGGCCATCTACTGTATAGTAGATGGGATCATAGGCCATCTAGTGTGTAGGGGATGGGATCATAGGGCATCTACTATACAGTAGATGGGCTCATAGGCCATCTACTGTCAAGTAAATGGGCTTATAGGCCATCTATTGTCAAGTAGATGGGCTTCTAGGCCATCTATTGTCAAGTAGATGGGCTTATAGGCCATCTACTGTATAGAAGATGGACTAATAGGTCATCTACTGTATGATGGATGGACTCATTGGACATCTACTGTATAGTAGATGGACTCATTGGCCATCTACTGTATAGTAGATGGGCTCATAGGCCAACTACTTTGTAGTTGATGGGCTCATAGGCCATCTACTGTATAGCAGATGGGTTCATAGGCTATCTACTTTTTTTTTTTTTTTTTTTTTTTTTTTAATTTGTTTATTTATTCATTCATATAGCTCATATACAATTCATTAACCCCGCGAAGCTAAAGGCTTGTCTGCAGGATAACTTAAAAAGTAATTTGACTATATACAAATATTATAAACAGTTTTTGTTCAGTTGTAGTATAATTCATAATACATTTATAATTACTTCAGTTCATAAGGTAAGAAATACTAATGTGAATTTATAATAAATTGTTTTATCAGCTTTTTTCTTTTGAATTTGTTTCTTATATTTAGTATAGATACTGGTATTTTATTCATGTTTGTAGGGAGGCTCACATTTAGTGATCTTTTTCCGTAGTCGTTTTTGAAACAGGGTACCTTGAATCTCCCTTCAGCACGCTGTCTAGTATTCTGAGTGTGGTCTATTCGTTGCAGTATGTTTTTGTCATCATAAAATTCATTTAATATGGTTGTTTTGTACAGGCCCTCTATGTTTAGTACATGAAGATGTTTGTATATGTTTCCATTTTGTTGCTGTTGCTGATTTTCTTCTGATCGATGTAGACTTTTTTTAAGCATTTTAAGAATACTATCTTGAGCAAGTTGAAGGGTTCGACAGTTCGATGCGTTATCCCAGGCCGATATCCCATGTCGTAAGTAGGATTCGACGAGCGAGAAATATGCTTGTCGCAACACATGATAAGGGGCGCAGTTACTCAAGTGATATATAGCATACGACGACTTTCGTAGTTTTTTTCTAATGTTATCTATCTGAGGTTTCCATTTCATATTGCAGTCTAATAGTATTCCCAGATATTTAAAGGTTTCTATGACTTCAATTTGTGTTGTGCAGTTGTCATCTCTCTGTTGCTGAGCGAGAGTACTACGGTGAAGGCAGTCGTAATTGTGAAATTTTATGGAGATTTCTGTGGAAGGTATATGTTTCGGTCGGAAATGCATTAATTTTGTTTTATTTGCGTTAATAACCAATCCGTTGTCGTGACACCATCTTGTCAGCTTATTCATTACATTTTGCATTCTGACTTCTGCCGTACGTATGGATTTATCCGCTACAATTATGGCCGTGTCGTCGGCGTATGAGAACGTAATGCTATCTTCGAGTGACTGTACCATATTATTTGCATATATTATAAATAAAATAGGTCCAAGTTTTGAACCTTGCGGTACTCCATAATCAGACATGTATTTGCTGCTTGTTTGGTTATCAATCTTTACTTTAAAGCTTCGGCAGTTTAAGTACTGTTTAAACCAGTTTAGACTGTGACCTCTTACTCCATTATTTTCAAGAATGCTTAGCAATTTGGGATGTGACAAAGTATCAAACGCTTTGCTAAAATCGATGAACATGACCAGACACTGTTTTTGTTCCGAAAGGTTTTGGTTTATAACATTTGTGAAGTTTCCCAGTAGTTGATTGATGTTTTTTCCTTTTTGGAATCCATATTGGTTTTGGTTTATTATGTCGTGTTTCGTTAAGTAGTTATTTAGTCTCCTAGCTACTATTTCTTCCATAACCTTTTCGATGGCTGGTAAAATGGAAATGGGTCTGTAGTTTTCGCAGATGGATTTGCTACCACTCTTGTGTATTGGACGAACAACTGATATTTTCAGAAGATCTGGAATAATTGATTCGTTCAGGCTTTTATTTATTAGCTCAGTTAGAATTGGTGATATTAAGTCCGCATTATGTTTAAGGTCCACTGCGCGAATGCCATCATTTCCCGCACTTTTCCGAGTATTCAGACTTTTTAAGATGTTTTTTACCTCAATTACGTCTGTGTTTTCAAGAAAAATTGAATTAAGGATATGTGTTTGTGTGGTTGGGAGAGTTTCTATATTACACACATGTACTATTTTCTCGACGTTAGTTTTAAATTGTTGAGCAAAAAGTTCGGTGATTTCAAGAATGTTTCGGTTTGAGAAGTTAAGTTTAACAGTTTCATCTATACTATTGGATTTCTTTCCCATAATTTCGTTAATAGTTGCCCAAGTTTCGCGTATATTGGTTCTGCATTGGATAAATTTACAGTAGTAATATGAATTCTTGGCAAACATGATTTTTTTGTTCAATTGATTGTTGAAAGATTTATATAGTTTTTCATTGACTGCGCTTTTACTTTTGCGATACTTTTTATATAATTTATCTCTGGTTTTGCAACAGCTCAGTAGCTCTTCAGTTAGCCATTGTTGCCCGCTTCTATTTCTGATTATCTTTTTAAATTCTGTTGACTTTTTGTAAATTTCATTAAACATGTTGTATATTTTGTTAAATAGATCATTTGTTCCATTATTTCCATAGGCTATACTAGCCCAATCTACTTGTTTTATGAATCTGTCCACTTTTTTATTGTTAATTATTGGTTTCCCCAATGCTAGGTTGGGCGTATTTGTTGGCATGGTTTCATTTTCAATACATCCAAATATGGCATAATGGTCAGATATCGTCGTGGCGATTATGGCCGATTTTACACAGTTTCGTGAATTATGTCTTATAAACAGATGATCAATACACGTTTTACTTCCACTGCGTTCACATTGTCTTGTCTCATAGGCCATCTACAGCATAGTTGATGGGCTCATAGGCCATCTATTCTATAGTAGATGGGGGTCATAGGCCATCTACTGTATAGTAGATGGGCTCATAGGCCATCTACTGTATAGTAGTTGGGCTCATTGGCCATCTACTGTATAGTAGATGGGCTCATAGGCCATCTACTGTATAGCAGATGGGCTCATAGGCCATCTACTTTATAGTAGATGGGCTCATAGGCCATCTACTGTATAGCAGATGGGCTCATAGGCCATCTACTTTATAGTAGATGGGCTCATAGGCCATCTACTTTATAGTAGATGGGCTCATAGGCCATCTACTTTAAAGTAGATGGGCTCATAGGCCCTCTACTGTATATTAGATGGGCTCATAGGCCCTCTACTGTATAGTAGATGGGCTCATAGGCCATCTACTGTATAGTAGATGGGCTCATAGGCCATCTACTGAATAGTAGGTGGGCTCATAGGTCATCTACTGAATA
Organism: Musca autumnalis; assembly: GCF_047663935.1. NCBI lineage: Eukaryota > Metazoa > Arthropoda > Insecta > Diptera > Muscidae > Musca > Musca autumnalis. Next base: position 49,994,888 of record NW_027411755.1, read on the forward strand.
GTAGGTGGGCTCATAGGCCATCTACTGTATAGTAAATGGGCTCATAGGCCATCTACTGTATAACAGATGGGCTCATAGGCCATCTACTTTATAGTAGATGGGCTCATAGGCTATCTACTTTATAGTAGATGGGCTCATAGGCCATCTACTGAATAGTAGGTGGGCTCATAGGTCATCTACTGAATAGTAGGTGGGCTCATAGGCCATCTACTGAATAGTAGGTGGGCTCATAGGCCATCTACTGAATAGTAGGTGGGCTCATAGGCCATCTACTGTATAGTAAATGGGCTCATTGGTCATCTACTGTATAGTAGATGGGCTCATAGGCCATCTACTGTATAGCAGATGGGCTCATAGGCCATTTACTGAATAGTAGATAGGCTCATAGGCCATCTACTGAATAGTAGATGGGCTCATAGGCCATCTACTGAATAGTAGGTGGGCTCATAGGCCATCTACTGAATAGTAGGTGGGCTCATAGGCCATTGGTCATCTACTGTATAGTAGATGGGCTCATAGGCCATCTACTGTATAGTAGATGGGCTCATAGGCCATCTACTGTATAGTAGATGGGCTCATAGGCCATCTACTGTATAGTAGATGTGCTCATAGGCCATCTACTGTATAGTAGATGGGCTCATAGGCCATCTACTGTATAGTAGTTGGGCTGATAGGCCAAGTACTGTATAGCAGATGGGCTCGTAGGCCATCTACTGTATAGTAGATGGGCTCATAGGCCATCTACTGTATAGTAGATGGGCTCATAGGCCATCTACTGTATAGTAGATGGGCTCATAGGCCATCTACTGTATAGTAGATGGGCTCATAGGCCATCTACTGTATAGTAGATGGGCTCATAGGCCATCTACTGTATAGTAGATGGGCTCATAGGCCATCTACTGTATAGTAGATGGGCTCATAGGCCATCTACTGTATAGTAGATGGGCTCATAGGCCATCTACTGTATAGTAGATGGGCTCATAGGCCATCTACTGTATAGTAGATGGGCTCATTGGTCATCTACTGTATAGTAGATGGGCTCATTGGTCATCTACTGTATAGTAGATGGGCTCATTGGTCATCTACTGTATAGTAGATGGGCTCATAGGCCATCTACTGTATATTAGATGGGCTCATAGGCCATCTACTGTATAGTAGATGGGCTTATAGGCCATCTACTGTAGTAGATGGGCTTACAGGCCATCTACTGTAGTAGATGGGCTTACAGGCCATCTACTGTAGTAGATGGGCTTACAGGCCATCTACTGTAGTAGATGGGCTTACAGGCCATCTACTGTAGTAGATGGGCTTACAGGCCATCTACTGTAGTAGATGGGCTTACAGGCCATCTACTGTATAGTAGATGGGTTCATAGGCCATCTACTGTATAGTACTTTGGACCTTTACGATGGTGCAAGTTTTTTCAGGGTTAAGTAATTACTTTTTGAGAAAATAGTCCGAAAGTTGTAAAATGGCACCATTTGTAGTGGCTGGAGCGCACTATAGCTCTCGAACTGTTCAACGGATATGGTCCGAAATTTGGCCTTCGCCATATTTTGTCCAAACTTAGTTTCTGTTCGAAGATCGACAATACCGGTCCACAACTCCCAGTACTTCCCCCCCAAAATTTAAAAAATGCCACTAAAAATGCCACTTTCTTGAACAGGGTATCCAATTTGGTCCGAACTTGGAATCTTCTAATATTTTGTCCAAATTTAGTTTAACTTCTAAAATGGCCCATAAGGTACGTCCCCAGCAAAACTTCAAAAATTTTTTTTTTAAGTGCAGTTTAGGGTCAGTTCGAAGATCCTTTGGAAATGAATACCCATTAGACCGGGGCGATTTGAAAACTTTAATGGGCCCTTCGCGTTTCTGATTCCTTGGAGTGAACTGAGCAAAAAAGTCCACTAGACCCATTAATGTTTTTTCCTTCGATACAAATCGCCCCGGCCTAATACCCATGCTATTGGCTGTGGTCTTGTTTACAGCGATATGATGTTTTCCGTGGACATGTTCATGCTTCCTGGCATACTGGTCCAAATGTTATACGATGACCCACTGAAATGACTGGTGGATGCGATATCTATCGAAAAGATATTACTCTCATTCTCGGTCCTTTCCTTCAAGTACAACTTTAATCCGAATCCACATTGTTGTCTGTAAGTTCAAATATTCAAAAAGGGCCACAAAATTCTGAAAAGATTCAATTCACATAGGCTGAGGGTATATCTCTGTCGGCAAAGCCTTTTTTACTTGTCATATCAACTGTTTCCATTTAATTCCCTGTCTGCTTCTTTTTTTATTAGAAAAGAGTTAACATTATTTTTAATGTCTTGTAATTATATCTAATTACAATATAATTACTTTACATTTAACTTTTAATTAAAGCAACAAAAGAGATTACAATTTAAGATGACTGATAAAACTGTCTCGACTATTTTCATCATTTGAGTGCTTCTTCTTCCTTCTTTTCAGTGAATGAGTGAATAAGAAAACTACATAATTTTTAACGCTGTCCAAAGTAATTAGTTACATAAACAAAAAAACCGTGAACTTTTCTCACACCCACCAACCCTTCCTCGCTCCTCTGCAACCGTAACACTTACATAAAATGACTGTTTATTTGACTAGGCTTGTTTATAACTGAAAAAAGTACAATGAAATTTCCATAATGCCCACGTTGCTTGATTTCTATTTTTAAATTGTACTGAAGATATATGTACAGTCATGTCTGGTTATGAAAAACAAGGAAAAATAAAAAATAAAACTATAAATATAAATACAATAAATATTATATTTAAATTGATCCAACTTATAACCTTCCTATAGTTTCAATCGACATTTTATTACCCAATATCTAGGTGATGCCAAGTATACTTTTTGGTTGATTGTCAATAACGTTTTAGCTTTTAACCATTTGAAATTTGTTATATTAATATGCGATATATTTAATTGGAGGTAAAATTTAACTTGATATTTCTTACAATGAATAGTCATTTTAACATCTTTCAACTGTATTATAAAAACATAGATTTAATTTAATTAAGTACAAAAAGAATTGTTGCATATTGCATAAATTACAAAACAAATGCCAATTAAAAAATAATAAACAAATGTTAAATTTGATTATTAATTGCGATTAAAGTGATATAACTGCTGTTTTGTACAATTTGTTATAAAATACACCCACATACATCGGAGATTGGTTATAGCAAGTTTAAAATGTCAAAGCGAATTGAATTTTATTCGCCTTGTTTATAAATTTTGACATATTATGTTACCAAAAAAAGTATTTTCGCCATTTGCGGCTACCTTTCTATTTCTACCATGGCACAGAGGGGAAATGTATGTTAAAAGTTGATTAAAACTCCTGAAAAACTCATTTATAATCCGATGGATATAATATTTTGCACAAATCATATCTTCGGTCCAAGGACTATTTCTGTAGAAAATAATGAAAATCGGTCCAAATTGGATATAGCTCCCATATATATTAGCATCGGATATGAGGTAAATATTAGTGCATTATTTACCTCATATCCGATGCTAATATATATCGCAATATATATCCGATCAAGCTAAAAATTTATACATGCATCCAGAACTAGCCCAGAAAACAGTGTATCAATTCTGGTTCAAATCGGTTCATATTTATATAGTTATATATCTATTCGATTTTTTATTTCAATTGTTATTTCTAAATTATTCCACTTTTATATGAGAAAAAAAAGTGATTTTTCGGAATGGCGCAAACTTATATCAAAAGTTATGATACATTCTGATAAATAAGAGCCCCGCTTATAACACAGACCAAAAATTAGTGTTGGCAAACGTTCCCAAAATATTTTTGTAATTGTTTTACATAAACTATTCCAATTTTACTTCGAAAAAACGTGATTTATCGGAATGGCGCAAACTTATATCAGAAGTTATGATACATTCTGAAAAAAAGAGTTCCGCTTATAAGACTGACTAAAACTTAGTGTTGGCAAACGTTGCCAATATATTTGTTGTTTTTTTAATTGTTTTACATAAATTATACCAATTTTACTTCAGAAAAACACTTGATTTTTCCGAATGGCGCAAACATTTATCAAAAATTTTGATTTGGTCTGATAAATAAGAGTCCCGGCTATGAGAAAGATAAAAAATTAGTGTTGGCAAACGTTGTCAAAATATTTTTTTTAGTTTTTGTTAAAATTGTTTTACATAAATTATTCCAATTTTACTGCAGAGACAAATTTAAAGGTTTTAATGATTTCAGTTGAGAAAAATGTGACTATTTCAGATTGGCGCAACTATGCGTAGCGTATTATGTTTGAATCTGATATTCGAGACTAAAGCGCATAAAACATCAAAAGTAACTATGGTCCGCAAATGTTCGCATCATGCAGTTTTTCACCTTTAAACTTGAGTTGTCATAAAAGATATCTATGAAAGACGAGATGTATCACATTAAACTAAGAATGAAGATGCAAAAACAATTATCTTTGGCGATTTTTATGAGCTCTAATGCACATGAGTACAAATAAAATAAGTAGATTTGGCGAACGCTGGAACCAAAATACAGTTTGTCAAGTAATTGTTTTCGAAACAAGAAAACTAATATTTTTCTGTATTAATTTATGAAAAATGACTGATAATTGGGATAAAAATATCGGGTTTTTTGCAAAAAATAGTTGGTAGACTTATTAAAGACAAGTTAGGATGTATAAAGAAAAAATTGACCCGCGTAGTCCAACAAAAAATAACGAAAACCCATAACTACATATAATTCAAGCTGTCAAATAAATGTTTTCAAAATTTAATGGAGGTTCCAAAATAACCCATATTTTTGGTAAATTCTTGAAAATCATGACATTTTATGAATGTTATTCTTAACAAGTAAAAATTTATCATTCGGCTTTGCCGACAGAGATATACTCTCAGCCTGTGTATATTGAAACAATTTTTTTTTCCAAAAAACGCATGTATTTAGGGAGTTTTAAAAATTTTGGGCGTTTGAACTGACAAAAATGTTGATTAGGATTTAATATCAAAAGTTTTGCGGAGGAGATACTAAAAAGAATGGATCTCCAGCCACTACATATGGTACCATAGGGGTTTTTTTAGAACTTCAGGGATGTTTGCTCAAGAAGTATGAACTTGCCCCTGAAACAACTTTTACCATCGCAATTGAGGCAGCAATGCAAGTTGCTTCAACAAAAATCAAAGTGATTCGAAAGCAGGTCTTAAAGTGAACATGTATCCGAAATTTTGAGTGGGAGGTACCGGATGGAGTGGACAAATATAGACCATATTTGAACCTGATCTATATCTGGTAGATATACTAGGATGTGTAAAGTATGGACCAATTCGGCCACTCTCTTCAAGAGTTATCGTACGCACAATTTTTCCGAACATTTTTGAACTTTTGTGGGGGAGGGACCTGAAGGAGTGGACCGATATGGCTTATCTTCGAACTTAAACTATGTTTGGACAAAATATTACTAAGGCCAATCTTTGGACCGAATCGGCAGACCTGTTCGAGAGTTATTTTGCCCTCCAACCTCCTCACACGGTGTCATAGGGGTTTTTTGCAACTTTCAGGCTATTTTCTCAGGAAGTATGGACTTGCCCCTGATGAAACTTATACCGTCGTATGGAGGGCAGTGAATACAAGTTGCTAAAGCAAAAATCAAAGCGATTCGAGAGATGTTCCTAATCTGAACTTTTCCAAAATTTTGTGTGGGAGGTACCCGACGGAGTGGACCGATTGAGTCCATATTAAAACCTGATCTAAGTCTGGTACACGCTCCACGATGGGCAAAGTATGGACCAAATCGGTTACACCCTTCAAGAGTTATCGTGCGTACAAATTTTCCGAACATTTTCGAACTTTTGTGGGGGAGGTACCGGAAGGAGTGGACCGATATAGCTCATCTTCGAACTTAAACTAAGTTTGGACAAAATATTACGAAAGCCAAAATTTGAACCGAATCGGTTCATCCTTTCGAGAGTTATCGTGCGCTCCAGCCAGCCAGACAGACAGACAGACAGACGGACGGACATTGCTCAATCGACTTCAAATTGTCTGAAACACATTTCGTCCAAACATACTTGGGGTCTAAAACCATTATTTCGATGAGGCACATTTTGCTCGTATGAAAGTGTATATACCCTTCATAGCCTAAAGGCTGAGGGTATAAAAAGAATTAACTACTAACAAGTCTCAACAATATTAGGCATAAAATATCCCTACTAGGAGGGTTACCATATGGACAAAGGGAGTACCAGGTCATATTACATGTAAATAGGGTCCAATAGGTATTACACCGGGAATATCTGAAAACTAAGGCGTTTTATGAGTTTTTTTAATTCACCAGGATGGACTGCCATCAATTACAATAAATATTACCTTCAGAATAATTAGATCAGTGGGGTTGCCAGACCTACTAAAAGGTGTCAGGTTATATAAACGGTAAACGAGGCCACCTGGATCCATAACCAGGGCCTACAATTTGTTTATTTAACTCAAATTGAATAAAGGGATAAGGGAATTCTCCAACATAAACCAAAATACGACATAAAAGTATAAAAATCGCTTAGAAATGCATATATAAGATATTGTCAGTCTATGCTGATTTTTAATAGACCTCGGATTTCAATTGTTTATAGCGAGTTCAGATGAATTCTCCAAGTTTTTTTTTTTTTGCTTCCATGCTAACACTGTAGCATTATTTACCCATCAACATAATTTTTCCCTTAAAAATGTACTACAGTAGTACTGCAGAGTACGCGAAATGTGTCCAATATGTCGAAGTATGCATTTCTGAAAATTGTCGAAACCTTTACCCCATACATTTCTAAGCAGTAGGAGACCAACTGCGATATTTCTGATTGTTTAGTGAAATGACATTATCTTTTAATTAATTTTAAGTAAAAAACAAACTTCGGTGCCCTGTTCCGGGGCCCAGGTGGCCTCGTTCACTGTTTATATAACCTGGTACCTTTTTAGTCGATCTGGCAACCCTTCTGATATAATTATCCTGTAGGTAATATTTTTGTATTTCATGGCAGTCCATCCTCTTGAACTAAAAAACTCATAAAACGTCTTAGTTTTCAGATATTCCCGGTTTAAGACCTATAGGACCCTGTTTACATGTAATATGACCTGGTACTTCCTTGGTCCATATGGTAATCATCCTAGTAGGCATATTTTATGCCTAATATTGTTGAGACTTGTTAGTTGTTAACCCCTTTTATGAATAACATTCATAAAATGTCATGATTTTCACGAATTTACCAAAAATATGGGTTATTTTGGAACCTCCATTAAATATTTCTATTTTGTAAATGCCTTTCTTAAATACTTCCATATTTAAATATTTCAATGGCTTTAGTTGATAAAAATTAATTTTTTCAGAATAGCGCAATATGCGCAATATATTATGATTGGATCTGATGTTGGAGACTTCAGTGCATAAATCATCAAAAGTAATTATGGTCCGCAAACGTTCGCATCATGCACTTTTTCACTTTTGAAATTTGAGTTATCTTAAAAATTATCATAAAAACAAGTATAAAGGCTATAGACAGGACCGACCATGTGAAATCCTACACCATAAGCATAAGCTTTTCACTAGTTAACATTTCTTTTAGGGAATATAATCCGACTACCACCAAACATAATATGCCTCTTTCTCTCTGGGACCCCCATATGCAACCAAAATTTCGTGACCATCCGATTATAATTGCGGCATATAGCGTGATTACAAAAATATTAAAAAATGGGATGTATTACCGACTATTGTGGTATCTCCCTTGTTTGACCAACTTCGCCAACCTACTTTATATCAATGCAACGGTAATATTTTCTTCTTCCATTGACAGGCTTTGCCGTTGGAATACCCCTACTATAAGGCAATATTTTCACAAAGAATAAAACATTGAATTGGTCTCCACATGAGTTTTTCCCCATTCCGACCCCTAAATATTATCCGACTATCACCAAAATCAATAGGCTTCTTCCTCTGTGGGGCCCCCATCAACCCCAAAAATTCGTGACTATCCGATCAAAATTCCAACCTGTAGCGTGATTACAAAAAATGGAAAAATTGAATATATTACTGACTTTGGCGATATCTCGGTTGTTTGCCCACTTACGCCAACATACTTTGCATCAATATAAACTAAATCTTTCATTTCTCATTTCTTCCATTGACGGGCTTTCCTTTTGCAATACTCCTTCCAGAAGCGGAGATATTCGCATAAGAAAAAAACGTTGACTTTTCTCCACATAATCTTATTGGTTATTCCGACTCCTGAATATTATCCGACCATCACCAAACTTAATAGGCTTCTTTCTCTGTGGGAGCCGCATCAACTCCCAAAAAATTTGTGACGATCCGATCAAAATTGCGACCTGTAGGGTGATTACAAAAACAATCGGAAAATGAGATGCATTACCGACTATTGAGATATCTTTGTTGTTTGACCACCTACGACAACCTACTTTACATCGTTGTAAAGGTGATATTTATATTATATTTCTACTTTTCTTGACAGGTTTTGCTTTTGATATACCTCTTAAAGAAACAGAGATATTGGTTTTGAAATAAAACATTGACATTTCTCCAAATGAGTTTTTGCCCATTCCGATCCCTGAACATTCTCCGACCATCATCAAAATCAATAGGCTTATTTCTCTGTGGGACATGCATTAACCCCCAAAATTTCGTTATGATTCGATCGAAATTGCGACCTGTAGCTTGATTTCCGAAAAAATGGATAAATGTGATGTATTACCGACTATTGCCATATCTCCGTTATTTGGCCACCTACGCCGACCTAGTTTGCATCATTGTAAATGTGGGATATTCTACTTTCATAGTCAGGCTTTGCGTTTGGAAGCTCCTTCGTCATTATAATTAAAATCTCAAAAATGAAAAGATGGGTTGTACTCTTCGTTCTTCGTTGTTTGACCACCTACGACAACCACCTATACATCGTTGTAAAGGTGATATTTTATACTTTCATTAGCAGGTTTTGGTTTTGATATAACCCTTATAGATGCGGAGATATTAGCTTTGAAATAGAACATTGACTTTTTCCCAAATAAGTTTTTTTGCCCATTCCGACCTGAATATTAGCCGACCATTACCAAAATCTATAGGCTTTTTCCCCTCAGGGACCCTCATCATCACCCAAAATTTGGTGACGATCCGATCAAAATTGCGACTTGTAGCGTGATTAAAAGGTATAGATGGACAGACGGACGGACACACATAGCCAGATCGACTCAGCTCGTCGAGATATTCATTTTGGTATACATAAGTATGAGTCTACGACCATTATTTCGATGCGTTACAAGCCATCTATATTTCAATGTAAAAACTTTTTGAGCAATAATTTTTATTGTACCCTCTTAAAATACGAATATTTAATGAACTTGACCTTTGGATTTCGATTAGAATATAAATAAATCAAATAAAATATTAATTGATTAATTTTTCTCAGGAAACTTGTACCGGCCCTAAAAACTTGTACCGTCGTTAAGAGGTAGCGAATACAAGTTGCTACAACAAAGATCAAAAGCAGACCTTGAACAGCATTTTTCGAGATTTTATGTGGGAGTTATCCGCAGGAGTTTACGTGTATAGTCCATTTTCGAACCTGATTTACACCTTTAGGGCTATCTTCTCATGAAGCATGGATTTACCCCCGATAATATTTATATAGTCGTAATGCGGGTGGTGAATACAAGTTGTTACAACAAAAATCAAAGCGATTCGAGAGCAGGTCCTACACTGAACTTTTCCGAAATTTTGTGTGGAAGACACTTTACGATGCGCAAAGTATGGACCAAATCGTTTACTCCCTTCGCACTCCGAGCGCACAATTTTTCCGAACATTTTCGAACTTTTGTGGGGGAGATACCTGAAGGAGTGAAGTGATATGGATCATCTTCGAACTTCAATTAAGTTTGGACAAAATATTACGAAAGCCAAATTTTGGACAGAATCGGTTGGTCCGTTCCAGAGTTATCGTTCGCTCCAGCCAGACAGACACACGGACGGACATGGCTAAATCGACTCCAAATTGTCTGAAACGGATTCGTCCAAACATACTTGGGGTCTAAAACAATTATTTCGATGAGGCACATTTTGCCGTATGAATGTGTATTATACCCTCGTTATCATAAATGCTGAGGGTATGAAAATAATTTCATTTTATGTTCCATTGGCGGGTACGAAATGTGCAAAAATATGTTTGAACACTATGCTATCCCACGGGAATCTATGACCCATCTAAATGTCCCATTTAATATTATGGTTCATTTATTGATTAATTCACACAACAAAGACAACTTAAATTCGACTCCATGATTCCTCAATATCCGATAATGGCGCCACGAAGCGTCATACACAACACATTTTGGCTGCCGCCAGTTAAAGCAAAGAGGAATCGTCGTCGTTTCAAAAATTTAAAAGTGCATATATCTTCAAAACACTCCAAATTTTTCGAAACTCAACTTATTTTTTCCATTTTTCGCGGTTCTTAAGGAGGAAACGCACCATGAACATGACTAATTTTGAAGAAAAATGTGTATTTAAAAATGAGAAAAATTCTTAGCGAATTTATGAAACAAAGGACTATTTTTAACGCCTTAACTTAAGATGACTCATTTAGTAAATTGCCTAAGCTTAATTTTTCTAGTTATGAAAATTCCTCTAAATCGCAAGAGTTGCCAAATATTTTGGTTATAATATTGGTAAAAATGAAATTATTTAATATAGATGTATGGATTTCCTTAAACTTTTAGTCACTTTCAACAAATTCGAACAAATGGCCACTAGTGCCAAATTGTAGCCTAGCGCCTGTTGATTTCAAAACTGTATAGACTTTTTGCGTAAATTTGCGGTTTTGGCAGTTATGACCAAAAGTTTAACACCCTTTTATAGTTGCTGAATTTATATTTTTTGGAATACTTTTAAGTAATTTTATTATCCTTTCTTAAATTTGGTTTCAATATAACGTTTTTTTGTGCTATTAGCGATTTCTATGGTCATGGTAACTTAGACCTGTAATGAAAACTCGCGAAAAAAAGATTTGGGGGTAATCACTTTAACAAATAATTTATTTTATTTTTGGGACACCCTAATGTTGGACCACGCTAAAAAGTGGAGATTTTTCCCCGCATTGAGTAAAAATGCCTTATTACAAGTAATTCTGCAGACAAATGTGGTTAAATCTTAGAAAGTACAAAAAAAGATGGTAACCCTGAAGGCTGTGGTCAAAAGTGGACCGATACGACATTTCTTTATAAGATAATGTTCTGAAGTCTGAGATCATTATAAGAATATAGTCGCTTAGAATATTTGGTTGACATCTGCCCAAATAAATCGATATATAAATCATTGGGGAGTAAACCAAATCATGGACCAATACTGAAATTTTTTCGTGGGGATGCTTACAATACAATAATAACTCCTGGTACCGGATTACAGCAAATTTGGTTGAACAATGTCTTGGTAACTGTAAAATACTTAAATTCAAGATGATTCGTTTCATGGGAAACACGCGAAATTTTGGACCGAGGGCCCCAATATTTTACGTAGAGTGTTTTTAGGCCACTATGACCCATTGATAACAATTTCAGTTCGATATAGGATTTAGAAGTATTTTTGTCACACCTTCCCATGTAAGTGCCACCACTGTGCATTGATTCGAGAAGTAAAACCGAACCCGGATCACCACATTGTTGAAGCAGAGGAAAACATACTTCTATATGTGGAAACTGGACGTCGAGAATCTCTGCTACAACAGATACATCAAATACTAAATGTCCTGTTGAATTAGGGTTGGAATATTTTATATCCAATACTAGCTGACCCGGTTCCGCGTTGCTGTCCCGTCGTTTTGGATTTCCGTGTAAGCCTTTGTAATCTACATATTTACAATTTATCAGTTAAATATTGATCACTCTAGATTTTCGAACCGCATTGTTGGCCCGTCGTTTTTGTGACCAATGCACATTATCGGTGTTGTACTGTATTCTAAAATGTGGAATTGATCGCGCTTTCCCACCTATTGGAGCCCCGGTTAAAAGCGTTTTTATAGTCACGCTTACTAAAATTAAGGATATTATCTACAATTATACATTTTTGAAAAATTGGGTTGACCGCGATATTCCATTTCCGAGATGACCATTCAAGATCAAGACAGTAAAAATCATATTATTGCAAACGTTTTTTAAACAAAACGTTCAAAAATAACTTTAATTTCACGATTTCTTAAAAAATTTTGTGGGGGAGGTACCCTGGTCACTCCACATACAAAATTTCATCAAATTCGGTCCAGCCGTTTCGAAGGAGTTCAAAGCCGAACACCGTGACAGGAGAATTTTATATATATATAGATAGATAGATATAGGGAAATATCTGGGTATTTATCTAGGTACTTAACATGTATTATTTTTTAAATACAAATATAATACAGTGGAACTTCTCTATAACGAAATGATTTTTAAAACACAAGTGGAAAATCGCACATATAATATTCTCTCTATAGCGGATTTTCTCTATAACGTAGTACGTCGTTGGTCTCCAAGTGCTGCATTATAGAGATGTTCGATAAAATTTCCAAATGAACAACCAAAATTTGGTATTTACTGAATTAACCGGATATTTACCTTTATTGGTGTATTTACCTACTGTCCCTCCCCGCGAAACGAACAATTTTGACTACCAAAACGTATCTATTAATGAAGTGGCAATTTTTTGTATATTTTATTCGCAAAAGTTCAAGTGGTGCCCCTAAAATGGTGTCGATATCTATTTCTGGCTAATCGGTGGCCCCATATTATTGTGTTAAAATATATCGAAGTGGTTGTGGGAGACAAAATTGCCAGATTTCCCTTTACCTCGTTGGAATTTTTCACATGCGAATTTTTCTTCGATTTGCATTTGCATATTTTATTCACTTGAATTTCTTTTAGATATTCCAAAAATTGTCCACATGTCCACATGTGAATTATTCTTCGTTAGAAAACAACACCACATATCAACATGTCAGGATGGCCGAGCGGTCTAAGGCGCCAGACTCAAGTGTAACAACTTGTTCTGTTCAAACAGAATTTGTGAAAGCGAGACTTCTGGTCCTCTCTGAGGGCGTGGGTTCAAATCCCACTTCTGACAAATAATATTTTTGAGAGAATTTATTTTTTTAATTTTATTATTTTAATTTAATTTTTTTTATAAAAAAATATTTTTTCGAATATTCTTTTGCGAGTGTAACAACTTGTTCTGTTCCAGCAGAATTCGTACGTGTGAGATTTCTGGTCCTCTTTGAGAGCGTTGGTTCAAATCCCACTCCTGACAAATAATATTTTTGAGAGATTTTTTTTACTTTATTATTTTAATTTCTATTTTTTATTAAATTAAATAATTATTTTTATTTCTATTTTTTATTAAATATAAAAAAACTCATCTTCTCAAATCAGACATTTTTGCGATCAACATTTGAATTTACATTCATGTGTATATATTTACATACAAGTGTGTGCCTATAATTCTTATAATGTTTGTTTCTGATATTTACTTGTCGACTTATATATTTTGCTTTGCTTTGCCTGCAATCTTGTCATTAGACAACAAGGTGTCAATGTTCGTTTACAATGATACCTTAAAAACCACAAGACGGCACACAAATGAAATTTGCCAGAAAAAATATTTACAAAACAAATAACACAAAAGCCTCTTATAAGACAGACAGCTAACATAATAAGTATGGAGAATGAAAAACGAAACCCAGACAATTAAATGAAACCAAACCAAAAGTCACAACGACAAAAATTAATAAATACCATGATATAAAAGCCAAAGTAAATATTAAGAGGCATGACCAACAATTATTATTTTTAAGAAATTTATGAAAATCATCAAAAAAATGAAAACAATGACAATTTTTGAGGAAAACTTAAAAATATAAAAAAAATAAAAATATTTTCGTGCGTTTTGTAACCTTGCCTAATGTTGGGATAGGTTAGGCATTCGTTGGAATGTGAATTTCATTGGTCATATTTTTTTTTATTTCTCATTTTCCTCTACAATATTTAACATATTTCAAGTATTCCCACATTAAACCGTTTCATAAATGTCAGCAATGTCAAAATCGTAGCCATAAACTTATTTTATTAAGAAGAAAATGAATGACATAAGTGAAATAAAAGAAGAGCTTTCAAGATGATTAATGTGGGACACAATGCCCCAGCATGGAGCTAGTGGAAGAAAAAGAAACCAACGGCCAAAATTGTAATGAAGAAGAAGAACTAGATGAAGAGCGGCTACATGATGTTGTGGATAACAGCAAAATACAAAAAAAATATGACCAAATTAGAACAGAAAAAAAGAACATTGCAGCAATGGATGAGGTCATATATCAACATCAAAATGAGGTCATATATCACAAGAGAATTTACAGGGCAACACGAAAAATCACATATTTTGTCACAATAATTGAGAAGAAAATAGCAACATTGAGTTGTAATTTCAATAACCACAAAAAATTCTCAATACCTATGTAATTTTATTTTGCTGCATTGTAGCCTCTCTGCATGCACTATATTATTCATTTATTGATTCTATTCTTTGCCCATTTTTTCCATACAAAACAATAGCTAGCCCTCCGAGAACATCAACAATGGGAACAATGACCTTTTTTCCGTTCCTAAGCTTTGCATGAATAAGACATAACAATACTACAAGCAATCATCGACATCAACCTCCATACAAATGACAGGCAGGCACTGTTGTTTGGTGTTCTACATTTTTAGACATTTGCTGCCGCTGCTGAGTTGCAATTTTTGTGTGCTCTTGACAAAAGTGAACAAAACGTTTAGACTAGTTTTTGTTCGTTTGTTTGATGACTGCAAATAATCTGCCAAAATATAGAAAAAGGGAGGGTGTATTTGAATGAATTTGTTACAATGCACTTTAAGGTTATTGCAATATAACGAACAGGTTTGAGGTCAGATAAATCCTATTATAGTACATTTTATATTTACGGATTTTGAAATTTACAGTTAAATATATTTTAGCTCCGTCGTTAGGCTAACGAGGGTACACGCAGAGAAAAAAATATGATTGATCCAACTATATTCGAAGAGCAAAATATGTATTGTAAAGATATTGTTAAATTCCAAATGTAGTATTATGATTCCAACAATTGGGTTTTGTTAAATCCAAAAATAGTTCTCTCTTTTCTTCGACAATTTTTTCTCTTCTCTCGCTATTCGATGCCGTGTTGAAAAAAACAATTATGGCGAGTTTTGTTTGTATGACGCGCTGATCACGCTACAGATCGCAATTTTGATCGGATCGTCACCAAATTTTGGGTGTTGATGAGGGTCCCGGAGGGGAAGAAGCCTATTGATTTTGGTGATGGTCGGATAATATTCAGGGGTCGGAATGGGCAAAAAACTTATTTGGGGAAAAAGTCAACGTTTTATTTCAAAGTGAATATCTCCGCATCTATAATGGGTATATCAAAAGCAAAACCTGCTAATGAAAGTAGAAAATATCACCTTTACAACGATGTATAGTAGGTTGTCGTAGGTGGTCAAACAAAGAAGAAATCGCAGTAGTCGCTAATACAACCCATCTTTTTATTTTTGCGATTTGAGTTATAATTCCGAATATCACAGCTTTGGTTTGGGATCTTCCAAAAGCAAAGCCTGACTATGAAAGAAGAATATCCCACCTTTACAATGATTCAAAGCGGGTTGGCGTAGGTGGCCAAATAACGGAGATATAGTCGGTAATACATCCCATTTTTCAATTTTTTTCAAAATCGCGCTACAGGTCGCAATTTCGATCGGATCGTCACGAAATTTTGGGAGATATCCCCGCTTCTGGTAGGAGTATTCCAAAATGAAATCTCGCCAATGGTAGAAGAAAAGATCTCCTTTATATTGACGCAAAGTATGTTAGCGTAAGTGGGCAAACAACCGAGATATCGCAAAAGTCGGTAATATATCAATTTTTCATTTTTTGTAATCACGCTACCGGTTGGAATTGTGATCGGATAGTCACTAGATTTTGGGGGTAGATGCGGGCCCCACAGAGGAAGAAGCCTATTGATTGTGGTGATAGTCGGATAATATTTAGGGGTCGGAATGGGGAAAAACTCATGTGGAGACAAATTCAAAGTTTTATTCTTTGTGAATATATCGAATACCTACTAGAGGTATTCCAACGGCAAAGTCTGTCAATAGAAGAAGAAAATATTACCTTAAAATTGCTGTAAAGTAAGTTGGCGAAGGTGGCCAAACAAGGGAGATACCACAATGCATCCAATTCTTCCATTTTTTGCAATCACGCTACAGGTCGCAATTTTGATCGGATGGTCACGAAATTTTGTTTGCTTATGGGGGTCCCGAGAGAAAGAGGCATATTATGTTTGATGGTATTCGGATTATATTCCCTAAAAGAAATGTTTACCAGTGAAAAGCTTATGGACAGGGGTAGTGGTGTAGGGTAACACATGGTCGGCCCTTCCCGACTATAGCCTTTGCTCACTTGTTTATTTTTATTTTTTTGAAATTACATGGGTAAAAATGTGTGTCACGGTGCGCCTTAACTAATTTTAAATGGAAGGGGCTTACACCTGGGAAGTTTTTGCAGATTCTGAAACTAAAATGCTCATAGATGAGAAATATCGAGAAACAAAAAAAAAATCGCCGGAGGGATTTTCAAATAAATCGCGGATTAATTTCACATTTTTAGGGGTTCTTTAGGTTTTCACGATTTTGCTTGGAAATAGCGAGTTCCAGATAAATGGGCCTAAAGAAAATGTTGTAGCTGTGAAAATTCTCCACAAGATTGACCTTTATGATATTTTCTTAGGTGTTACCGTTTTTGAGATATAGAAGTTCAAATTGAGACAATGCACTGACTGTATCGCCTCCTTATAAAACAATATCATGCTCAGTGCGCCTTAACTAACTTTTGATGAAAACCGCTTACACATGGGAAGATTTCGCGGATTCTGAAAGAGCAATGTTCATTGATAATAAAAAATAAAAAAACAGAAAATATCGCTAGAGGGATTTTTAAATAAATCGCGATCAAAATGCACAATTTTAGGGTTTTTTTAGGTTTCCACGATTTTGCTTGGAAACCTCAAGTCGTATCGAAATGAGTTTAAAGAAAATGTTGTAGCTGTGATAATTTAGGATTTTTCGTAGGTTTTTTTAAGAGACCTAGATGAAAACCCAAGGAGTATTTTTTAATTTAAAAAATAAATTAAAATTTTTTGAAAAAAATGCAAAAAAATGTTTTTTTAATTTTTTATATTTTTATGGTGTGTTTATTGGTGTTTGAACTTTTTTTAAATTGTTAGAACACATGAAACACTCAAAAACACTCATAATAAGATGCAAAATATGAAAAACTCAAATTTTTTACATTTGACCTTGAATTCCTCTGCAACTACTACACCGAAATTTAGTGTTTTAAATGCATCGAAAAGCAGATTATGTTATCTGCCGAAAAAAATAATTATAAAAATATCTTTATCCATTCAAAACTTACAGAGTTTTGACCAGAAAAAAAAACGATTCTGAAGCACTGTGCGGCGGTACAATTGCTGTGAGGGTCCATATTTCCTAAGATAATAACCTCTAAAAAAGTTTTGGCCGAAGCTTGCAAATCGTCAATTTTACCTCCTAAAATTTCTTCAAAATTTACATGAAGATCGAAGCGGGATTATATCGGACAACACTTTCGTTATCTCCGTCACAAAAGTTCAAAATGTTCGCTTATGTGCAGTTAAAGGGCTGTTCGAGGATTGTTTTGTCATTTTCATCGAAGGTAGCCCCTGTTATTCTGATTACAATGAAATAATTGTTTTGTGGGCAAGTCCATACTTTCTGAAATAATGTCCCAAAAGTTCTAAAAAACCTACCGTCACCAACTAAATTGATTGGTGGTAAAACGAACGTTCCAAAAACCCCGCCCAAATTGTGGTATTCTGGTAATATCACTGGTCTGTCAGTGGAATAATTAGGCCCTCAAGTTGTGATACCTACCCCGCAAACGCATAAAAATGTCCGCTAAAGCACCGAAAACTTCTTTTGTCGCCTACAATAGGGCATATGCTGAGGCATAGCTCCAGTCATATGCTGACAAAGTCCAAATCTCAGGAATTATAAACTTGGAAATTTACAATTTAAGGAATTTTGTTAGGAAACCAAATTTCTTTAACATTGCCACGGAAATGTAGTGTGGTTCAAGGTCTTCTGATGTCTTGGACTTCGAGATAATACTTTCGACTTCACAAGATATGAATAAAATATGCGAAGTATCGTGTTAAATAAATTAGAGGTAGAACCATTAGCTAACTTGTTGGCATTCGAAAATTTTTGAACAAAAGCTGTTTGAAAACATATATGAGCCTCTATTTTGGCGCTAAAATCTCGACGCACTAGCTCAGGGGCGAACGGAGGGGTTGGCCCGGGTCCCCCGATATGAAAATTCTTTACACTTCTTACACTGTTTGGAACATTTTGGCCTAGTGGCCTCCGCACCGCCGAAATAAATTTCTGTGTACGTTGGTGCACTGGATGAATAATTTAGTCTCAGGAGAGAGAGGGCAATATTGCATCCAGTTTATATGTCAGGACTTAAGTTCTGCCTGATTAGCAAGAGTTTGCCTTGGAAGAAGCCGTTCGCTATCCAAAATTTCTGGAGGATGTTGTGTCAGGACTTTGTTGCAACTGTACCCAATTATGGCTTTGGAGTCCGCAGGTTGGAAGTACTCCTGAAGTCCTTACAGATGCGTTTTGGTGGTGGATTTTCTATCCCTTTGTAATGGTTTAGGTTTCGGCTGAAAACTTGCCCGCGGCACTGTTACCAGACTGAAATCATCCTCGTGAAGAAGATCCCCTTTTGTCATCTCCACGTCATTCATAGCAATTCGAAGTGCACTGAGAAATAAGCTCTCAGAGTCAATAATGCATTATAACATGTTTTAATCGATCGCATATCTTCCCTATTCATAATTATTATGTCTTACATATCTTTAAAATAAAATTCATAGTTATTGATTTTTAACCCACTTAGCGCCAGAAAGTTTTTTTTTCGGAAAATTTAAAATTTTTTATTGAAGTTAATTTTATTTTCATTTTTAAGCATTTTTAAGAAATAACTTTTAAAGCAGCTTGTTGTTGTGCTCCACGTTGGTGCGTCAATAAAGCAGTTCTTGTGTTGTGTCCCACGTTGGGCGCCAATGAAGCAGTTCTTGTGTTTTGCCCCACGTTGGGCGCCAATTAAGCAGTACTTCGTTTTTGTTATACCCAATGTCCATTAAAACGAAGATTACTGACGTTTAAAAATTATTTATTCAAAGTTTGTACTTTGGTTGGTATCTTCCACTTGGCTTCTCAACTAGTGCAATGTCCGAAACTTATTAAAAGCTGGTTGACTAGTTGGTTTCTCAAAGGTTGATCTCAAAGTGATTTTATTAATTTTTATTCTACTAAGGTACTTGGTTTGAGAAGCGCAAAAGTCGTCCAGACTTACATAGATGTGTATGTTAGTAGTAAATACAATGTTGTAATGAAATAGTATGATAATAGAAATATGTACAGTGTTGCATAGAAACCGTTAAAATTTTAAAACATAGAAAATATAAACAGAGTTGTATGGAATATGTACAAACTTACATACTCAACATTGAATTCAAATGAGAAGATAAACTAAATAAGATAATTCATAAAATATAAATAATGGTTTGCTTCACTTTTTTTCTTAAAACTTATAGTTTTTCCGGAATCGGGTGTCCGTTAAAACGGACATTGGCAAAATCCACTACCGTAAATTTGTATGGGAAATTGTTGTTTTTTTACAAAACAGTATAAAGTAAACTTCATTTTTAATCGTACGCACAAAGCATACTGTTTTATATTTTTAAAGATATTCTCTATCTTCTTCATTTTATAAAATATTTTCCATCATACACCCCAAAGAACGGCATGTTTACTTTATCCATAATTGTAAAAAACACTAATTTCCCATACGGTAGTGGATTTGGCCACTGTCCGTTTTAACGGACAGCTAACTTTGCAGTGTAATACAGAATAATTCAGGCCATAAGGCCTTCATTAATCAATAAAAAAAAAACTATTTCATTTTTCTATCCTACGTTTCGTTGGGATTTTCCAACATCTTCCGGGAAATTTTTTATATTAATAATCTTTTGTCAGTTTTAAATCTAAATTAAATTAATTGTAGGTTATTAAATAACGACACAAGAAACAAAATAAAAATAAATGGACCAATAATAAAAAAAATAAATACTACATTAATAATACTAAAATCGCAGAAGTTAAAAATACGACTAAAATTAATAGTTTTAGTTAAACAAAAAAGTACCATAAAATAAGTTCCATAAAAAATAATTTTTGTCAGAAGTGGGATTTGAACCCACGCCCTCAGAGAGGACCAGAAGTCTCGCTTTTACAAATTCTGTTGGAACAGAACAAGTTGTTACACTTGAGTCTGGCGCCTTAGACCGCTCGGCCATCCTGACATGGTAGTGTAATAAAATAAAATAAGGCAAAAAACAAAAATTCGCATATGAAATTTCCGAACAATCTTTTTTATCGGTATGTTAAAAACTGAATATACCGTTATTGCGTTATACTATTTATAAATGTAATAAGCTTTGTGGCACATCAGTGATAAAAGTTAAATGTGGAAACAACCTCAATGACCAATATAACCTGCTGCCGAATTAAAGAACTTCCTCAATCCTCTCTAAAGTACTCTTAAGTATTACGTCTTATATAGTTTCTAAGATAAAATCAAAAATTTAAAGTAATTAAGATATGTTGTTTAAAATAATTTTTGTCAGAAGTGGGATTTGAACCCACGCCCTCAGAGAGGACCAGAAGTCTCGCTTTTACAAATTCTGTTGGAACAGAACAAGTTGTTACACTTGAGTCTGGCGCCTTAGACCGCTCGGCCATCCTGACATGTTGATATGAGAAATAGAACAATAAAATGCCATATAAAACAACAATTCGCATATAAAAATTCAGAATAGGGTTTACTGAAATGTTTATTGTTTCAGTTCCTGTCTTCAAAAAAGTTAAAATGAAAGTAAAAAGTGTTCCTCCATGTAGAGGGAATAATATCCATGATTCAAATTATGGTTGGTCTTTCTGAACGAGCTATTATACATATATTAAATGTATGTAGTCAATAAATTCACTACAGTGATTGTAATTCTCATATGTAAAATTGACCGACCATTTAGATTTTTTGTTTACGCATGGGTTTATCTGCTTCGACTGCTCAGATATTCCAGAGGCTCAATTCTTGTTCTATGAAATTTTTAAATGAAAAGTTTTATAAAGGAAAAAAATGTCAAATGAAAAAATTTATAAGGTAAATTTTATTTTCTTGTTGTTGTCTGAACCACCATAAGAATACATTTCCAAAAGCCCTAATCATATTATCTTGATCAAGGAGCTATGTCAAGCTATGTCAAGGTTGTTTATGGCCACATTACACTATATGTTTTTTAATATGTATTTTGTCACATTGGGTATTTTAATCCTTACACCAGCCATTAGAAAACCAAATTGTGGGGTTCACTTGATGAAGTTCTAGTTTATTGTCCCATTTTTACTAAACCATTAACTGAATTACATTTAATGCATCTATGTATACTAAATGGTCTAGTTTTAACTACATAAAGTTTTAATATGCTCATCAATATGCTAAATATTCTACAAAGTAATACCAACGAAAATTAACTATTTAGAGAATCAACTTTTTTCTTGCTCTTTATAAAACTCAATGCTAATCCCATATATGTATATTTGATTAAAAAAATTAAATACAATATTTTTTGTCAGAAGTGGGATTTGAACCCACGCCCTCAGAGAGGACCAGAAGTCTCGCTATTACAAATTCTGTTGAACAGAACAAGTTGTTACACTTGAGTCTGGCGCCTTAGTCCCAATTTACATTGGGCGAGTTTACTTGCGGCAATTGTCATTTTGTAGGAGATAGAGGTGAGGCATATGGTAACCCTTTGCCTCTCAGCACCCTCTCTCACCTACAAACTCACAATTGCCGCAAGTAAACTCGCCTAATGTAAATTGGGACTTAGACCGCTCGGCCATCCTGACATGCCGATTCTTTGGAGTGAAACTTTCAACTACAAATATTCAGAATTTTGTTTAAATTAAACTACTTTCTTATTTATATTGAGTAATTTTTATATATGTCTGCATTAATTTCTTTTGTAGTTTAAATTCTTTTGATATTTTTGTAGTTTCATCAATTTTAATTTATATTACCTCAACAAAAATTATATTGTCAGGAGTGGGATTTGAACCCACGCCCTCAGAGAGGACCAGAAGTCTCGCTTTTACAAATTCTGTTGAACAGAACAAGTTGTTACACTTGAGTCTGGCGCCTTAGACCGCTCGGCCATCCTGACATGTGAATTCCGAGAATTTAAACATTCATTGTATTTGATATATTTGTATATTGAAATTTTATTAAACTATTTAGCTTTTAAAATGTAACTACTTTCTAATTAATTTTTGGTTTTCTTATATTTACTTTTTTATATTTATTTTTTATATTAACTTTTTTATATAGATTTTTTTATATTAACTTTTTTATATTTATTTGTTTATATTTATTTGTTTATATATTTCGCATTTATTACATATTCTGTTTATATATTATTTTGCAATCCTTTTATATTCCCTTCATCTAAAAAATAGTTTGTCAGAAGTGGGATTTGAACCCACGCCCTCAGAGAGGACCAGAAGTCTCGCTTTCACAAATTCTGTTGAACAGAACAAGTTGTTACACTTGAGTCTGGCGCCTTAGACCGCTCGGCCATCCTGACATGCGAATTCCGAGAAAGGAAACTTTCAACAAAAAAATTGGGATTTAATTAAATTTTTTGCATATTGAAATTTTATTAAATATTTCGTTGTTTTAAAGTAAAAAGTTTAGTTACACAAAATACTTATTACTCATTTATTTTTATTTTTAATTTCATTTATTTATTTTTTATCTATTTAATATATTCTATTTATATATTTTTACAAATTTATTTATATTCCCTTCTACTAAAAAAATAATTTGTCAGGAGTGGGATTTGAACCCACGCCCTCAGAGAGGACCAGAAGTCTCGCTATTACAAATTCTGCTGGAACAGAACAAGTTCTTACACTTGAGTCTGGCGCCTTAGACCGCTCGGCCATCCTGACATGCGAATTCCCAGAAATTAAACTTTCAACAAAAATGTGGGATTTTATTATATTTTTGCATATTGAAATTTTATTCAAATATTTAGTTTTTTAATAACTACTTTTTTAACTACTTTCTAATTTATTTTTGGTTTTCATTTTTATATTTATTTTCTTATATAAACTTTTTTTTTAACTTTTTTATATTGATTTTTTATATTAACTTTTTTATATTTATTTTTTATATATTTCGCATTTATTACGTATTCTTTTTATATATTTTTTACAATTTTATTTATATTCCCTTCATCTAAAAAAGTAGTTTGTCAGGAGTGGGATTTGAACCCACGCCCTCAGAGAGGACCAGAAGTCTCGCTTTCACAAATTCTGTTGAACAGTAGTGTTGGGCAATCTCGTTCATTAAGCGGATCGATCTTTTTCATTCCGTTCACCAAAAAGATCCGGATCTTTCACTTCGTTCGTTGGCTCTTTTTCGTTCAACAATACATTTGACTGTGTTATTTTCTTTTGAAGTCGTTCGTTCTCTGCTGCATATGACTCCGTCGTTCTTTTCACCGAATCGTTCTTTTGAAAATGTTCGTTCACGAATGACAGATTGTGTGCTAATGGGGGTGGTTTTGTTTCTGGATTTGATATGAAAGAACCAGATGAACGAATGATGCAAAAGAAAGATATGACCGAGATGTGCTGTTACTGAGCGAGAGTAGCTCTCTGAATCATTGTTTGTTTTGTGTGGAAATTTGTGCTGCTTGACTGCAAAACCAATGCATTTGTTTTTTTTTTGCTTGCTTGTGTGCTTGTGTGTATGCAAAGCTAATGGTGGTGGTTTTGTTTTGTAAGCAGCAATGACTCGGTCATCGGGGATCTAAATGAACGATATAAAAGAATGAGCTGGATACGGATCCGTTCGTTCTTTTCACGGAATCGTTCCTTTGAACCGGTTCGTTCATGAACGACACAACTCTATTGAACAGAACAAGTTGTTACACTTGAGTCTGGCGCCTTAGACCGCTCGGCCATCCTGACTTGCGGTTGTAGCGTTGCTTAGTGATGATGAACACAACGACAATTGACGATCAAAGCACAAAAAAGAAAGTTTATTCGTTTGTGTCTATAAATAGAACACAGAAGTGCTCAACCAGCGATACGCCACAATGTCTGCCAAATTTATGTTTGTAGTTTGCTTTATGTGCTTGCTAATGGATTTGTTGTTGCTCTTTTAATTTATTTATTTTTTATATAATAACGCGAATGAAAGAAGATATGGTATTATATACAGTGCTGGACATATCAATGGAAACTTTTTTCAGAAAACTAAATATAATAATTTTTGACTAAATCAATTTATTCCTTAGCTAGATATACCTCAATATGTTTGCATAAAATAAAATATGCAGGTATATTTGACTAAGGAGTAAATGTGCTTAGTCAAAAATTATTATATTTAGTTTTCTGAAAAAAGTTTCCATTGATATGTCCAGCACTGTATGTATATATGTCTGTACATCGATATGTATAGATGTGGATTTTGGTTAGCTTTTATGAAGTATTTACATATATATTAATATAGACACATATCAGCAGATTTAAATTAGTTCGATATTTTTAATTAATTATTAATAATTTTGTTTTTTCAAAATAGTCTGGCTTAATCCCATTGTTGTTGTTTTAATATTTTAAAACAACTATTTTATTAGTGGAAAAGATTTGGCATTGTTCGCCAAGGGGTAAGGCAGGGAATACTATAGTTTCGATCCACGCCATTGGATCTCATCAGTTCCCTTGTTTCTTGTTTGTGGATATTCTCCACCGAAGTTATTTTTCAACAACTTCTTCAACAAGAAACTTTTTATACCCAAACATCAATCGTCAGCTCGAAGTATAAAAGTAAGCGAAAAAAAAGTTCAATGAGAAGTTTTTTATACTTCGAGCTGACGATTGATGTTTGGGTATTAAAAGTTTCTTGTTGAAGAAGTTGTTGAAAAATAACTTCGGTGGAGAATATCCACAAACAAGAAACAAGGGAACTGATGAGATCCAGTGGCGTGGATCGAAACTATAGTATTCCCTGCCTTACCCCTTGGCGAACAATGCCAAATCTTTCCCACTAATAAAATAGTTGTTTTAAAATATTAAAACAACAACAATGGGATTAAGCCAGACTATTTTGAAAAAACCAAATTGCAAACGCTATCCCAATAAAAAAACGCCACAATGCTTTTAATTATTAATATTAAAAACTTTGCAAATATTTTAATATAATTTTTAATATATCCCAGCTGACAGCACTTCCAATGTAGAGTTGGGCAATTGAACGACCTAGTTCACTGTCCTTGTCAAAAACGTACGAGTAACGTTATATAAACTAACGTGTGATATTACGTATACGCATTTTGTTCATACAAACGACTGGTGTACATCGAACCAGATAGGGAACTAGGTCGTTCAATATATAGCCCAGTCAAAATAGACATTGAAATAGCAAAAATTCCCACAAAGCTGCATTTTGGTGTAGAGCTAGGGTTTGCCATTAGAAGCAACGTCCTAAAAGTCCCCATCGTTCCCATGTGTGCAAAAAAAGTTATTCGAGGTGAAAGGTTAAATAAAGGGTTTTTTAGGTTTTCGGATTTATTTTTTGAAAACGGTTGATCTAATCAAAAAGTAACTAAAGTAAATATTGTAGACAGAAAAATTATCTACAAGTTTGGTCTTTATAATTTTTTTTTCTAGAAGGAACCAATCTTGAGATGCAGCTGTTCTCAAAAACACATGCATCACCTCTACACATATTAGGACTTCAGAATTTTGATATTGTAAATGCAAATGTTATAGTTAAATTTATTTTCTTTGCCGCAGTTTTCATTTTTTATCTTCTTTCTACATTTCAAAGGCTTTCTTATAAAGTATATTAACTTTTGTAACTTGTCTGTCTATCGATAATTTTTCCATAAAAATTTTTCTCTCACAAATTGTTTCGTGGTAATTTGATGGACTACTTGTAGAGCTAAAGGAAAAAAGCTCTACGATTTTTTAGCGACTTTAAACAAAGCAATTTTATAAATTTGCTGTCTAAATAATATCACGATTTGTTTGATATTTTAACAACGTCTTAACAAGTAAACTTAAATCAAACAAGCAGCAAAAAAAAAAAAAACGTATCTAAAATACATTCATTCTTCATTTGCGTTTGAAGTTTAAATTATAGAAATTAACTTGGCTGCTTGTTGGTTGGTTACTTGACTAGGCTTGTGTGTGATTTTTTTTGATTTATTTTATCGATGGATAGTCAATAGAGGTTGACGACGGTCATTGGTCGCTAGATTGTTGGTCCACTAACATAGTCAGTTGGCTAACAACCGCAATGCAATCTCCAAATATTTTCATCTCTCTCACTGCGGTTAGATAGTGTCGGCCAAATGTTTTTAACAAAACAAGCCTTAGACTAATGACAATGTAAGAATGCAAAGAATTTGTTGTGCTGTGATTATGGGAATGTTGCTAAAAATGAGACCAATAAAGTGCAAATTACCACAATTTGTAATAATTTGAAAAAAAAAAAACATTATAAGTTTTTTTTCGTGTTACTCAAGTTTATAAACATTTACTGCCCGCTGTTTTTCATCTTTTCTCTATGTGTATAAATTTATTTTTGGATTATGTTTTTCAACAGAAATTTGAGTGCGGCTTGTAAGAAGTCAGGATGGCCGAGCGGTCTAAGGCGCCAGACTCAAGTGTTAAAACTTGTTCTGTTCAACAGAATTCGTACGAAGAGATTTCTGGTCCTCTCTGAGGGCGTGGGTTCAAATCCCACTCCTGACAAATGTACTTTTTTTGTTTTTCAAAGAAATTTAATTTAAAAATTAAAAAAAAATAATTACAAAATTTAAAACGATGATATCAAAATATTTTAATTTTTATTATAATATGTATAATAAATTAAATATTTAATTTAAAAGAATTCATTTTTTTTAAGTGCCAACTTTCGTCGATTTGACTTCGCAAGTCAGGATGGCCGAGCGGTCTAAGGCGCCAGACTCAAGTGTAAAAACTTGTTCTGTTCAACAGAATTTGTAATTGCGAGACTTCTGGTCCTCTCTGAGGGCGTGGGTTCAAATCCCACTCCTGACAAAGAGTTTTTTAAAATAATTTAAATTAATTAAATTAGGGAATTTTAAAATTAATTAAACTGAAAAGAGTTAACTTACAATGAATTACAAAAAATAGTACTGATAAAAAATATTTTAAATAAGAATTTAATCCTATAAATAAAGTCAAAATAATAAAAACAAAAAAAAAAAAAAAAAACAAATAAAATAAAACAAACAAATAAAAAAATTGATTAAATTAAAAAATAAAAAAATTATAAAATAGAAAAATTATAATTTTCAAATAATAAAAACAAAAAATAAAAAAAATTAATAAAAAATAAAAATTTATAAAAAAACAAAATAAAAAATTTATAAAATAAAAAAAAGTAAAAATAACTAAAAAAATTATATGAAATAAAAAAATTATAAAACAAAAAAAAAAAAAAATTAGAAAAATTGAAAAAAATAAAATAAAGAAAATAAAACAGAAATTGAAAAAATTAAAAAAAAATAAACAAAAAATTTGTGAAGTAAAAAAAATATAAAAAATTCGAAAAAAACAACATCAATTATTACTTAATTTTTAAATTATTTATTCTAAATTAATAAAAAAAAGCAAGCAAACAAAAAACTAGTTAAATTAAAAGATTAAAAATTTATGAAATTAAAGATTAAAAATATATAAAAGAAAAAAATATAAAAACAACAAATTAACCAAAAAATAAAAAATAGAAGTTTATAAAAAACAATAATAATAAAACGTATAAAATAAAAAATTTAAAAAAAAAATAAATATTTTATAAAATAAAAAATAATAAAATAAAACAGCAATTGAACAAATAAAAAAGGGATCAAAAATAAACAGAAAATTGATGAGATAAAACAAATAAAAAATAAAAAAATAAAATGACAATTATTAGTTAGTTTTTAAATTAGTTATTCTAAATTAATACTATAAATATTTTATTTATTATTATTACAAACAAATGCAAAAATGACTAAATCAAAAGGTACAAAATTTATAAAGTAAAAAAATTATAAAACATACATAATTATTTTCAAATAACAAAAAAAAAAAAATAAAATAAAAAACTATAACAAAAAATGTATTAAAAAAATTAAATGAAAAATGTACAATAAAAACAAATAAATATTTTATAATTTAAAAAAAATATATATATAAAATACAAAAAATTGATGAAATAAAACAAAAAATTGATGAAATAAAACAAATTTAAAAAATAAACAAAAAAAAAACAATTATAGAATGACAATTATTAGTATGTTTTTAAATTAGTTATTCTAAATTAATAACATAATTATTTTCAAATAATAAAAGACAAACAAAAATTAAACAAAGAAATAAAAAATTTATTAAATTCAAAGTTACAAAATGTATAAAATAAAAAAAAAAATTAGAATTATATATATATGTAGGCATAATTATTTTCAAAGAATAAAAAATTATAAAACAAAAAAAATAAACTAAAACAAGTTTCTAAAAAAATTTAAAATTTATAAAAAAATGTAAAAAAATTTTATAAAATAAAAAAAAATAAAAATTATAAAAAAATAAAATCATAAAATAAATAAATAAATAAATGAATGAATGAATGAATGAATGAATGAATGAATGAATGAATGAATGAATGAATGAATGAATGAATGAATGAATGAATGAATGAATGAATGAATGAATGAATGAATGAATGAACGAATGAATGAATGAACGAATGAATGAATGAATGAATGAATGAATGAATGAATGAATGAATGAATGAATGAATGAATGAATGAATGAATGAATGAATGAACGAATGAATGAATGAAGGAATGAATGAATGAATGAATGAATGAATGAATGAATGAATGAATGAAAGAATGAATGAATGAATGCATGAATCAATGAATGAATGAAGAAATAAATAAAAAAATAAATAAATAAAAACAAAATAAAAATAATAAAAAAGTCAAAATAATTAAAAACAAGAAAAAATAAACAAAAACATAAAATAAAAATTTTATAAAATTAAATGTAAAAAAAAAAAATAAATAAAAAATAAAAAATTAATCCTGTAAAGTCAAAATTATAATATACAAAAACATAAAATAAAACAAACAAATAAAAAATTGGTTAAATTTAAAAAAATTATAATTTTCAAATAATAAAAAATAAAACAAAAAATTAAAAAACCTTTATAAAAAATAAAAATTTATAAAAAACAAAATAATGTAAAAATAAGTAAATAAATATTTTATAAAATAAAAAATGTAAAACAAAAAATTTATAGAAAAATAAAATTAAAATTGAGAAAAATGGAAAATAATAAAATAAAAATAAAAATTGAAAAATGATAAAAAATAAACAAAAAAATTATGAAATAAAACAAATATAAAAAATGAAAAAAAACTAAGAAAAACAACAATTATAAAATGACAGGTATTAGTTAATTTTTAAATAATTATTCTAAATTAATAAAAAACAAAAAATGTAAAATAAAACAAGCCAACAAACAAAAAATTAGTTAAATTAAAAGATTAAAAATTTATAAAAAAAATATAAAATGTACATAATCATTTTGAAAAAAAAAAAATAAATAAAAAACAAAAAATTAACCAAAACAATAAAAAAAACTTTATAAAAAAGAATTAAATTATATAAAAAAGTAAAAAATGTATAAAATAAAAAAATATGAAAATAAAAATAATAAGGAAAATAAAACAGAAATTTAAAAAATTAAAAAGGGATAAAAAAAATAAAAAAATGATGAAATAAAACAAATATAAAACAATTTAAAAAATAAAAAACAAACAATTATAAAATGAAAATTATTAGTTAGTTTTTAAATTAGTTATTCTTAATTAATACTATAAATATTTTATTTATTATTATTACAAACAAATAAAAAATGACTAAATTAAAAGGTACAAAATTTATAAAGTAATAACAAAAGTAATACAAAAAAAAAAAAAAAAACAAAAAATAAAATAAAATAAAATAAAAAACTATAACAAAAAATTAAAAGTTTATAAAAAATAAAATGAAAATAATGGTTTATAAATAAATATAAAAAAATTGAAAAAAAAAGTAAAATAAAAACAAATAAATATTTTATAAAGCAAAAAATATATAAAATACACAAATTATAAAAAAATTAAATAAAAATTGCGAAAATTAAAAACAAAAAATAAAGAAAATAAAGCAATTTGATACAAAATAAACAAAAAAGTGATGAAATAAAACAAATTAAAAAAATAAAAAACAAAAATTTTATAAAATAAAAAAAATAAAAATAATAAAAAAGTCAAAATAATAAAAAACAAAAAAAATAAACAAAAACATAAAATAAATAATTATAAAATAAAAATTATAAAAAAAAATAAAATAAATAAAAAATTAATCCTGTAAAGTCAAAATTATAAAAAAAAAAAAAAATATATATATATAAACAAAAACATTAAATAAAACAAAAAATAAAGAATTGGTTAAATTAAAAAATTTATATAATAAAAAAATTATAATTTTCAAATAATAAAAAATAAAACAAAAAAATAAAAAAACCTTTATAAAAAATAAAAATTTATAAAAAACAAAATAAAGTAAAAATAAGTAAATAGAAATTTTATAAAATAAAAAAATGTAAAACAAAAAATTTATAGAAAAATAAAATTAAAATTGAGAAAAATTGAAAAATGGAAAAATAAAGAAAATAAAACAGAAATTAAAAAAAAAATGAAAAATGATAAAAAAATAAACAAAAAATTTATAAAATAAAACAAATATAAAAAAATGAAAAAAATAAGAAAAACAACAATTATAAAATGACAAGTATTAGTTAATTTGTAAATTAATTATTCTAAATTAAAAAAAAGTAAAATAAAACAAGCAAACAAACAAAAAATTAGTTAAATTAAAAGATTAAAAATTTATAAAAAAAAAATATAAAATGTACATAATTATTTTGAAAAAAAAAAAAATAAAAAACAAAAAATTAACTAAAACAATAAAAAAACTATATAAAAAAAGAACTAAAAGTTTATAAAAAAATAAAAAATGTATAAAATAAAAAAATTTTATAAAATAATAAAAATTTGTAAAACAAATATAAAATAAAAATTTATTTATTTATTATTATTACAAACAAATAAAAAAATGATTAAATTAAAAGATACAATTTTATAAAGTAAAAAAAAAAAAAAAAAATAAAATAAACATAATTATTTTCAAATAACAAAGAACAAAAAATAAAAAAACCAAAAAAAATTAAAAATTTATAAAAAAATATAAAATAAAACAAATAAAAATGTTATAAAAAAATTATAAAAAAAAATTGAGAAAAATTGCGAAAATTAAAAACAAAAAATAAAGAAAATAAAACAGAATTTGAAAAAATTAAAAAGGTATAAAAATAAATAAATAAAAAAATGATGAAATAAAACAAATATAAAAGAATTAAAAAAAAAAATAAAAAACAATTATAAAATGAAAATTATTAGATAGTTTTTAAATTAGTTTTTCTTATAATATTCAATAAATAAAAAAAAAACAAAAAAATGAAACAAAGAAAAAAAATTGATTAAATTAAAAGATAAAAAATTTATAAATAATATATTATTATTTTCAAACAAATAATAAAAAAACTTTATAAAAAATTAAAATTTTACAAAAAAAATAAATGTATAAAATAAAAAAAAAATTATAAAAAAATAAAATAAAAATTGTGAAAATGAAAAATAATAAAATAAAGCAGAAATTGAAAAAAATAAAAAAGGCATAAAAAATAAACAAAAATTGATGCAAATATAAAAAATTAAAAAAAAAAGAAAATTATAAAATTACAACTATTAGTTAGTTTTTAAATTAGTTATTCTAAATTATATGTACATACCTACAATTCAATAATATTCAATATTGTTTGGACAAAATTTGAAGTTGGAAGTCTTTTTTGGGGTGTTTCGCGGGTCAGGATGGCCGAGCGGTCTAAGGCGCCAGACTCAAGTGTAACAACTTGTTCTGTTCAACAGAATTTGTAATAAGTGAGACTTCTGGTCCTCTCTGAGGGCGTGGGTTCAAATCCCACTCCTGACAAAAACTTTTTTTAAACGGTTCAGTTCAGTTGTGCTAAAATTAAAAGCAAAGCTTTCAAAACTATCGAACATTGTTACGAAAAATTTAGGTATAAGAATATGGTGGTACAAATTTTAGGAATTATATTGTTTAATGAAAATCTTAAATAAGAAGTAAAATAATAATACAAAATAATAATAAATAAAAAATAATAAAATTATATCATATTTATATGTATGTATATCATATAATTAGTTTTTTTTATGTTTTATAAAAGCATTTTAAATATTGTTTCTGCCAATTCTCACATTGCATGCCGCAAGTCAGGATGGCCGAGCGGTCTAAGGCGCCAGACTCAAGTGTAACAACTTGTTCTGTTCAACAGAATTTGTGATATAGAGATTTCTGGTCCTCTCTGAGGGCGTGGGTTCAAATCCCACTCCTGACAATACACTTTTTTCATATAAATGTTTTGTTATTTTTTTATTACAATAAAAAATGCTGTGAAATCTCAAAAACTTTCAAATAATTCCAATTAATTTAAAATCCATTGAATTTAGTGGAAAACGATACAAATATAAAATTTTTTACTTAGTATCGCACAGGTCAGGATGGCCGAGCGGTCTAAGGCGCCAGACTCAAGTGTAATAACTTGTTCTGTTTCAACAGAATTGGTAGTAGCGAGACTTCTGGTCCTCTCTGAGGGCGTGGGTTCAAATCCCACTCCTGACAAACAAGTTTTTGATTCGATACTACTCTAAAAAATCTTCAATTAAAATTTAAAATTAGCAACAAAGATATATTAAGAAGAATATCGCAAGGATGTGTCTGTCTCCAGTAAAGGAGTATAAGTTCTTATAAGATTACTCCTACAACCAAGTATATCATTGAAATCTCATGAGGCAAATAGTTATTTACAATTATTGGGAGAAATATTTCTTAAAGATTTTGAAATTATCGATTCCAATAGCGCGGGTAAGTGTTGATAAAAAATCTATGTATATTGTGGCAAACAAGCAGACCATCACACCGTGTCTGCGTTGAAATTAACCAGGGAAAGAAGCATAAAAATAGCAAACAACACCACACCAATAGGGAACAGATATTGAACTTTTTATAATACAATTAGACGTCAAACAAGGAAGAAATTATCAAAATCGATAAATCCAAAAGTAACCTAACCTGAGGTTTACAGAAACATATTGAACAGGTTAGGTTAAAAAGAGGTGTGATAATCGCCACATGTCCTGGTGGACATACACTTAAGCTAGATTATGCCCGTTGTGTGCTCTGTACTAAAATTGTTGAAGAAAGGTACTCTGTATAGTTTTTATTTTAGGAATTATGTACCCTTAAGTCTTTCAGGTAATTTCGCATGTTTTGATTAAGATAGAGTTTGATAATTTCAGTAGGCTTCTCGTATATCAATTAAGCTGTATCTCATTTTTCAATTACGTCTCAGATGAGGAAATGAAGGAATGAATTATCAAATTTTCTCGTTTTATTTCTTCCTTAGTTGGTTCGTTCTCTTTGCCTGACTAACAATTGTTTACCAAACAATTTTTCAATTAATATGATTTATGATTTGCTTCCACAAAACAAATGCGCTACAACCTCTCTTCTACATCTACCTATCAAAGTCACGCTATTCTCCACATTTTATACAATTAAATATTAATGTTTGTTATTTATTTGCAACATTTTTTCTACAAATAAAAAAATCCAACTCTTCCACATTGCGTTTTCTTCTGTGGTGTTGTAAGATCATCATGAAAAATACAAAAGGAAAATGTTGTAATTCATTGTTAAATTATATTCGCTTAGGTAATGATTTTGTTTTGTACATTACAACAATGTACAACAACAATGGGCAAGAGAGAAGACGCTAATTTATGTATAATTACTGAAACTAATACCACAAGACTGACGACGGACGAGAACGGCGACTACTATGGTAGCAATGTCGGGGTATTAAATTAAATAAATACCAAAAAATAAATGGAAATAATCATAATTATGAAAATGAAAACAAATTGAAGTGGCAATGACGACATAGTCTTTGGGTAAATCCAACTAGAAGCAATTGTTGTGATAAATTAAAACTTATCAGGGTAGATAGTGTGAACACTGATTCCATATTTGTCGAGATAATCGTATTTGTCGTAATGTGTTGTGGTATGTTTTTTCCGGTGAATGCCTATAGGTCAGGATGGCCGAGCGGTCTAAGGCGCCAGACTCAAGTGTAACAGCTTGTTCTGTTCAACAGAATTTGTAATAGCGAGACTTCTGGTCCTCTCTGAGGGCGTGGGTTCAAATCCCACTCCTGACAAATTATTTTTTGTTTTTTATTTGATTTTTTTATTTTTAATATATATTTTTCATTTATTTTTATTATTGAATATCTCTGTGGCATCATATCTACTCGTACTGAAGGTTTATTTGAACGACCTTCTTGTGCAACTCTTCTAACACTAAAGGACATCCTTGCCAGCTCCTGTAATTTAAAATGCCATTTTAGGAACTGTTATACCTCCTTGAAAAAAATTAAAAAACCAAGAAATTCTTATAATCGGGCTTTACCCTTCCTTATATGCGGTATATACCAAAGCTCGAACCGATTTGACCCATTTTAAATACAAATGAATCAGAAAGTAATGCATGTGTTTCTATTACCTTTAAAAGCTCTAATTTGTGAAATAGGCTCCAGGTATTGACAACTTTTCAGCTTTGTCCAAGGCTTTACCGAGGCACACACAGCCGAGTAGATTTGAACTTGTGGTCAAAATCTTCGTAATAGATTCTGAGACTGCACCAAAACCGCTATTTTCATAATTTTATACAACGAAAGTTTCTACTTATGGGAAGATGCTTCCATACGTTTTGCTTTGTCTATTAGGACGCCCCTAACAGAATTAGCGGAGAG
The DNA here is from genome assembly GCF_047663935.1 of Musca autumnalis. Lineage (NCBI taxonomy): Eukaryota > Metazoa > Arthropoda > Insecta > Diptera > Muscidae > Musca > Musca autumnalis. Next base: position 50,030,248 of record NW_027411755.1, read on the forward strand.
TGTCACAGACATAACCATCGTGTCACCTCGTCTGACAAATGACGTCACCTGGCAACCCATTGTTTCTCTTGGGTTAGACCATCTCACCAAGTCCAAACCCCCTAGAGTGGATCGTGGATTAAAAAAATATTTTTTCAAAAATCGTGGATTTTTTTAAAAAATATTTTTTATATTTAAAAAAATAATTTTTCATAAATCGTGGATTTTTTAAAAAAATATTTTTTTATAAATCGTGGATTTTGTTAAAAAATATATTTTTCATAAATCGTGAATATTTAAAAACAAATACTTTTTCATAAATCGTGGATTAAAAAAAATATCTTTTTCATAAATCGTGGATTAAAAAAAATATTTTTTTCATAAATCGTGGATTTAAAAAAAAAATATAAATTGTAATTTTTTTTAAAACCAAAATATTTTTTTATTGTAGTGGATTTTTTTAAGACCCAAAATATTTTTTTATTTGTAGTGGATTTTTTTTAAGAACCAAAATATTTTTTTATTTATAGTGGATTTTTTTAGAAACCAAAATATTTTTTGTAAATCGTTGATTTTTTAAAAACAAAGTAGTTAAATCCCATCGAAGCAGTCACATTCATAGAACTGGAGATAGTCCCAGAGCCAGATAAAGCAGAAAAACGAACATACAAACAAATCACTTCACTGTTACAGCGACAACAAATTCGGTAACAAGAAGTCCAAACCCAGTAGAGTGGATCATGGATTAAAAAAAATATTTTTTCATAAATCGTGGATTCTTAAAAAAAAATATTTTATTAATTAGAATTTAAAAAAAACGTATTTTCTATCGTAGATTTTTGTAAATATTTTTTCATGAATAGTGAATTAAAAAAAACTATTTTTCATAAATCGTGGATTTAAAAAAATCATAAATCATGAATTTAAAAAATAAAAACATAAATCGTGGATTTAACAAAATATTTTTTATAAATCGTGAAATATTTTTTCATAAATCGTGGACTTTTTAAAACAAAAATAGTTTTTATAAATCGTGGATTTTTTAAAAATACAAATCATTTCACTGTTACAGCGACGAATTTGTTGTCGCAAGAAGTCCATCATGAATTTTTTTAAAAATTATTTTTTTCATATCAAATCCATGATTTGATTTTTTAAAAAAATATTTTTTCATAAGTCGTGGATTTAAAAAATATTTTTCATAAATCGTTGATTTTAAAACAAAAAATATTTTTCATAAATCCTGGATTAAAAAAATATTTTTTTCATAAATCGTGAATTTTTTAAAAAATATTTTTTCATAAATCGTGAATTTTTTGAAAAGAAATATTTTATTACAAATCTTTGTATTCAAAAAAAAATCCTGGATTAAAAAAAATATGTTTTCATATATTGCGAATTTAAAAAAAATATTTTTTTATAAATCTTGAATTGTTTGAAAAATATTTTTTTATAATTCGTTGATTTAAAAAAAAAAATATTTTTCATAAATCGTTGATTTAAAGAATATTTGTTCATAAATCGTGGATATTTTTAAAACAAAAAAATTTTTTGTAAATCGATTTAAAAAAAATTCATAAATCCTGTATTGAAAAAATATTTTTCATAAATCGCGATTTTTTTTAAAAATTGTTTTTTTCATTAATCGTGAATTTTTTAAAACAAAAATATTTTTTTTGCAAATCGTAGATTTTTTTTAAAAACAAAAAAATATTTTTTAATTAAAAAAATATTTGTTAATTAATTGTGAATTAAAAAAACGTATTTTCTATCGCAGATTTTTTTAAATATTTTTTCATGAATCGTGAATTAAAAAAAACTATTTTTTCATAAATCGTGGATTTAAAAAAATCATAAATCGTGAATTTAAAAAAATCATAAATCGTGAATTTAAAAAAAAAACATAAATCGTATAAAAAATATTTTTCATAAATCGTGAAATATTTTTTCATAAATCGTGAATTTTTGTTAAAAAAATATTTTTTCATAAATCGTGGACTTTTAAAAACAAAATTTTTTTTATAAATCGTGGATTTTTTTAAAAACAAAAATATTTTTGCATAAATCGTGGATTTTTTGAAAAATTTTTTTTTTTTGTTCATATATCGTGGATTTTTAAATTTTTTTTTTTTTTTTGTTCATAAATCGTGGATTTTTTAAAAAATATTTTTTCATAAATCGTGGATATTTTAAAAACAAACCTATTTTTTATAAATCGTGGATATTTTAAAAACAAAAATATTTTTCATAAATCGTGGATATTTTAAAAGCAAAAATATTTTTCATAAATCGTGGATATTTTAAAAACAAAAATATTTTTGCTTTAATCGTGGATTTTTTTTTTAAATTTTTTTATAATTTAATTTATAATTAAATTTTTTTATAATTTAATTTATAATTAAATTTTTTTATAATTTAATTTATAATTAAATTTTTTTATAATTTTTTATAATTTTTTTAAACAAAAATATTTTTTTATAAATCGTGGATCTTTTAAAAATAAAAATCATTTCACTGTTACAGCAACGAATTTGTTGTCGCAAGAAGTCCATTTTCATAAATCGTGGATTTTTTTAAAAAATATTTTTTCCATATCAAATCCATGATTTGATTTAAACAAAAAAAAAAAAAATATTTTTTCATAAGTCGTGGTTTTAAAAAAGTATTTTTCATAAATCGTTGATTTTAAAACAAAAAATATTTTTCATAAATTGTTGATTTAAAAAAAAAAAAAACATTTTTCATAAATCCTGGATTAAAAAAATATTTTTTCATAAATCGTGAATTTTTTAAAAAAATATTTTTTCATAAATCGTGAATTTTTTAAAAAAATATTTTTTCATAAATCGTCAGTTTTTTGAAAGAAATATTTTATTATAAATCTTTGTTTAAAAAAAAATAGAAATCGCTGATTTAAAAAAAAATATATATTTTTCATAAATCGTTGATATGATTAAAAATTTTTCATAAATCCTGGATTAAAAATAAATATTTCTTCATATATTGTGAATTTAAAAAAAAAATATTTTTTTTTATAAATCTTGAATTTTTTGAAAAGTATTTTTTTTTTTATAATTCGTTGATTTAAAAAAAATATTTTTCATAAATCGTTGATTTAAAGAAAATACTTTTTCATAAATCGTGGATCTTTTAAAAACAAAAATATTTTTTATTAAATCGATTTTAAAAAAAAAATCATAAATCCTGGATTGAAAAAATATTTTTTCACAAATCGGGAATTTTTTTAAAAAAAAATTATTTTTTCATAATTCGTGAATTTTTTAAAACAAAAATATTTTTTTGTAAATCGTAGATTTTTTTAAAAACAAAAAAAATTATAAATCGTGGATTTTTTAAACAAAAATATTCTTTTTTTTAAAAATAGTAGATTTTTTTAAAAACAAAAATATTTTTTTAAAACCGACAAAATCGTGGTTTTTTAGAAACAAATACGCTTTTAAAAACAACAAAATCGTGAATTTTTTAAAAAATAGTTTTCAATAATTCGAGGATTAAAAAAACATTGTTTCAACAATTCGTGGATTTATTAAAAAAAATATTTTTTAATAATTCGTGGATTTTTAAAAAAGATTTTTTAATAATTCGTGGATTTTTTAAAAAATATTTTTTAATAATTTGTGGATTTTTTAAAAAAAAAATATTTTTGAATAATTCGTGGATTTTTTAAAAAATATTTTTGAATAATTCGTGGATTTTTTAAAAAATATTTTTGAATAATTCGTGGATTTTTTACAAAAATATTTTTCAATAATTCGTGGATTTAAAAAAAAAAAATTTAATAATTCGTGGATTAAAAAAAAAAATTTTAATAATTCTTGAACTTTTTTAAAAATATGTTTTAATAATTCTTGAATTTTATTAAAAATATGCTTCAATAATTCTTGAATTTTATTAAAAATATTCTTCAATAATTCTTGAATTTTATTAAAAATATTCTTCAATAATACGTGAATTTTATTAAAAATGTTCATCAATCATGCGAGAACTTTATTAATAATATTCTTCAATAATACGTGAACTTTATTAAACATATTCTTCAGTAATTCCTGATTTTTTTAAAAAAATATTTCCGATTGTTTGAGTGGAGTATTCCCCCATTGGCTCAACTTCATTTATTACCCTCTATTACAGAGAGTAATGTTTTTCAAAACGAACTGACAGTGTTGCAAAATTTTACTGATCGCTACCAATATCATGATTTCATCCCGGCGAAGGGAATTATCAATTGGCTTCTCAGTTTTTGAAATGATGCCTTTTTAGCGAAAAACCGAACTCTTTAAGTGTCTAGTATTCTCATATGAATGAGAATCACACTCACTTTTCGGCTTTTCCAAAGAAACACCAAATTTAGGGATTTTTAAAAATATTTACGGGTCCGCTTTACGTCTGCCTTTCTGCAATTCCACGCCCTCCCGACAGTATTGAGATAATTACAACTAAATAGCCCAAGTCCTGGAGGTCACATTCTATAGCTTATGCATGCTACAGCTATCTGCGATAAGATGAGAAATAAAAACAAGGTCCTCAAGTCCCTAGCCGGGATGGAATTGCGCCTCTTTCATCTAAAAAGACATACTACCAAAACCCTTCCCCCTTCGTTTAGAATTATTATATCAATAATGCCCTGTGTTCGCCTGTTTTCTGTTCCACCTCCACTCTTCTTACGGAATTAATTGAGATAAACAAATTGATACGACGAAACGTAAATGACAACTTTATTTAAATGGCTATAAATAGCTACGGCGAAAAGTTTATTAACCCAATAAACTTTAAAATGTAAAACGAGTAACTCTTTGAGTTTATTTTTTTTCTTTATTTGCATTAAATGTTGGCAAAGAAAAAAAATGTGCAAAAGTGCACTACAGTCACACACAAAACAATAGCACAGCGCAACAACAACGTTAAGACTTGGCCAAATAAATATCTTAATGTCATAGTAATAAAACACACATGTTCCAACACAACAAACACACCGAAAAAAAAACGACAGACGAACAAAGTGTTAACATGACAGCCGTAATAAACTACAATGCAATGTCAAATAGCAAGAACAGCAACAACGCTAACAGCGCTCCTACAATAAAACTGCAACTGCAGATGACAAACGACACGCTGAAAAAAAAACACATTCACAAAAAAATGCCCAAAAAATATTCAATAAAAAATGTATTCAGCAGTGCCTGGCAATACGACACTTGGAATTGTTGAATGAATAACGTGTATGAATGAATGTTACTTGGTTAGTAGTTGGGTAGGTAGGTATGTTCATTGTTGTTGTTGTTGTGAATTTTTCAATTTTTTAGTTCGACTGCTGTGCACATATTGCCGAATAATAATTGCCAAATATAGTCAACTCAAGTGTCGAGTCTTTTAAGCACAAAAAAGCGAAATAATGATCTCCAAAGTGAGGCGTGTTTGTGATAAATGACAGAAGTGAATTCATTTTTACAAGTTGAAGAATTCATTTTGGCTAAGTGAGTTAAATATTGATCACTTATGTGCGGAACAGTGGGCGAATATGTTGCTGCAAATGTGCGATAGGAAGTTTTTTTTTAAGCGGCAAGGCCAATCAAAACCTATGTATTTTAATTGCACTTGCATGTATACATATATAATTGGTTGTTGTAGAGTAGAGGGTCTCATAGGCCTTCTACGGAAAAGTAGATGGTCTCATTGGCCATCTACGGTAGAGTAGATGGGCTCATTGGCCATCTACGGTAGAGTAGATGGGCTCATTGGCCATCTACGGTAGAGTAGATGGGCTCATTGGCCATCTAAGGTAGAGTAGATAGGCTCATTGGTAGATGGGCTCATTGGCCATCTACGGTAGAGTAGATGGGCTCATTGGCCATCTACGGTAGAGTAGATGGGCTCATTGGCCATCTACGGTAGAGTAGATGGGCTCATTGGCCATCTACGGTAGAGTACATGGGCTCATTGGCCATCTACGGTAGAGTAGATGGGCTCATTGGTCATCTACGGTAGAGTAGATGGGCTCATTGGCCATCTACGGTAGAGTAGATGGGCTCATTGGCCATCTACGGTAGAGTAGATGGGCTCATTGGCCATCTACGGTAGAGTAGATGGGCTCATTGGCCATCTACGGTAGAGTACATGGGCTCATTGGCCATCTACGGTAGAGTAGATGGGCTCATTGGTCATCTACGGTAGAGTAGATGGGCTCATTGGCCATCTACGGTAGAGTAGATGGGCTCATTGGCCATCTACGGTAGAGTAGATGGGCTCATTGGCCATCTACGGTAGAGTAGATGGGCTCATTGGCCATCTACGGTAGAGTAGATGGGCTCATTGGCCATCTACGGTAGAGTAGATGGGCTCATTGGCCATCTACGGTAGAGTAGATGTGCTCATTGGCCATCTACGGTAGAGTAGATGGGCTCATTGGTCATCTACGGTAGAGTAGATGGGCTCATTGGCCATCTACGGTAGAGTAGATGGGCTCATTGGCCATCTACGGTAGAGTAGATGGGCTCATTGGCCATCTACGGTAGAGTAGATGGGCTCATTGGCCATCTACGGTAGAGTAGATGGGCTCATTGGTCATCAACGGTAGAGTAGTTGGGCTCATTGGCCATCTACGGTAGAGTAGATGGGCTCATTGGCCATCTACGGTAGAGTAGATGGGCTCATTGGCCATCTACGGTAGAGTAGATGGGCTCATTGGCCATCTACGGTAGAGTAGATGGGCTCATTGGCCATCTACGGTAGAGTAGATGGGCTCATTGGCCATCTACGGTAGAGTAGATGGGCTCATTGGCCATCTACGGTAGAGTAGATGGGCTCATTGGCCATCTACGGTAGAGTAGATGGGCTCATTGGCCATCTACGGTAGAGTAGATGGGCTCATTGGCCATCTACGGTAGAGTAGATGGGCTCATTGGCCATCTACGGTAGAGTAGATGGGCTCATTGGCCATCTACGGTAGAGTAGATGGGCTCATTGGCCATCTACGGTAGAGTAGATGGGCTCATTGGCCATCTACGGTAGAGTAGATGGGCTCATTGGCCATCTACGGTAGAGTAGATGGGCTCATTGGCCATCTACGGTAGAGTAGATGGGCTCATTGGCCATCTACGGTAGAGTAGATGGGCTCATTGGCCATCTACGGTAGAGTAGATGGGCTCATTGGCCATCTACGGTAGAGTAGATGGGCTCATTGGCCATCTACGGTAGAGTAGATGGGCTCATTGGCCATCTACGGTAGAGTAGATGGGCTCATTGGCCATCTACGGTAGAGTAGATGGGCTCATTGGCCATCTACGGTAGAGTAGATAGGCTCATTGGTAGATGGGCTCATTGGCCATCTACGGTAGAGTAGATGGGCTCATTGGCCATCTACGGTAGAGTAGATGGGCTCATTGGCCATCTACGGTAGAGTACATGGGCTCATTGGCCATCTACGGTAGAGTAGATGGGCTCATTGGTCATCTACGGTAGAGTAGATGGGCTCATTGGCCATCTACGGTAGAGTAGATGGGCTCATTGGCCATCTACGGTAGAGTAGATGGGCTCATTGGCCATCTACGGTAGAGTACATGGGCTCATTGGCCATCTACGGTAGAGTAGATGGGCTCATTGGTCATCTACGGTAGAGTAGATGGGCTCATTGGCCATCTACGGTAGAGTAGATGGGCTCATTGGCCATCTACGGTAGAGTAGATGGGCTCATTGGCCATCTACGGTAGAGTAGATGGGCTCATTGGCCATCTACGGTAGAGTAGATGGGCTCATTGGCCATCTACGGTAGAGTAGATGGGCTCATTGGCCATCTACGGTAGAGTAGATGGGCTCATTGGCCATCTACGGTAGAGTAGATGGGCTCATTGGCCATCTACGGTAGAGTACATGGGCTCATTGGCCATCTACGGTAGAGTAGATGGGCTCATTGGTCATCTACGGTAGAGTAGATGGGCTCATTGGCCATCTACGGTAGAGTAGATGGGCTCATTGGCCATCTACGGTAGAGTAGATGGGCTCATTGGCCATCTACGGTAGAGTACATGGGCTCATTGGCCATCTACGGTAGAGTAGATGGGCTCATTGGTCATCTACGGTAGAGTAGATGGGCTCATTGGCCATCTACGGTAGAGTAGATGGGCTCATTGGCCATCTACGGTAGAGTAGATGGGCTCATTGGCCATCTACGGTAGAGTAGATGGGCTCATTGGTCATCTACGGTAGAGTAGATGGGCTCATTGGCCATCTACGGTAGAGTAGATGGGCTCATTGGCCATCTACGGTAGAGTAGATGTGCTCATTGGCCATCTACGGTAGAGTAGATGGGCTCATTGGTCATCTACGGTAGAGTAGATGGGCTCATTGGCCATCTACGGTAGAGTAGATGGGCTCATTGGCCATCTACGGTAGAGTAGATGGGCTCATTGGCCATCTACGGTAGAGTAGATGGGCTCATTGGTCATCTACGGTAGAGTAGTTGGGCTCATTGGCCATCTACGGTAGAGTAGATGGGCTCATTGGCCATCTACGGTAGAGTAGATGGGCTCATTGGCCATCTACGGTAGAGTAGATGGGCTCATTGGCCATCTACGGTAGAGTAGATGGGCTCATTGGCCATCTACGGTAGAGTAGAGGGGCTCATTGGCCATCTACGGTAGAGTAGATGGGCTCATTGGCCATCTACGGTAGAGTAGATGGGCTCATTGGCCATCTACGGTAGAGTAGATGGGCTCATTGGCCATCTACGGTAGAGTAGATGGGCTCATTGGCCATCTACGGTAGAGTAGATGGGCTCATTGGCCATCTACGGTAGAGTAGATGGGCTCATTGGCCATCTACGGTAGAGTAGATGGGCTCATTGGCCATCTACGGTAGAGTAGATGGGCTCATTGGCCATCTACGGTAGAGTAGATGGGCTCATTGGCCATCTACGGTAGAGTAGATGGGCTCATTGGCCATCTACGGTAGAGTAGATGGGCTCATTGGCCATCTACGGTAGAGTAGATGGGCTCATTGGCCATCTACGGTAGAGTAGATGGGCTCATTGGCCATCTACGGTAGAGTAGATGGGCTCATTGGCCATCTACGGTAGAGTAGATGGGCTCATTGGCCATCTACGGTAGAGTAGATGGGCTCATTGGCCATCTACGGTAGAGTAGATGGGCTCATTGGCCATCTACGGTAGAGTAGATGGGCTCATTGGCCATCTACGGTAGAGTAGATGGGCTCATTGGCCATCTACGGTAGAGTAGATGGGCTCATTGGCCATCTACGGTAGAGTAGATGGGCTCATTGGCCATCTACGGTAGAGTAGATGGGCTCATTGGCCATCTACGGTAGAGTAGATGGGCTCATTGGCCATCTACGGTAGAGTAGATGGGCTCATTGGCCATCTACGGTAGAGTAGATGGGCTCATTGGCCATCTACGGTAGAGTAGATGGGCTCATTGGCCATCTACGGTAGAGTAGATGGGCTCATTGGCCATCTACGGTAGAGTAGATGGGCTCATTGGCCATCTACGGTAGAGTAGATGGGCTCATTGGCCATCTACGGTAGAATAGATGGACTCATGTTGTTGTTGTTCTAACAGTGTTTATTATTTTGTTTTTATGTTTGTTCTTCTGTTCAATCTGGCTCTGGGTCTATCTCCAATTCCAGGAAAGTGGCTGCTTCGATGGAATGTAACCACAGATCCACTGGAGTTAGATGAGTAGGTCTGGCGGGGCAGTTGAAAAGGTGTTTTGTGTCGTGCGGGCCCATGCCGCATACTGGGCAGATGTCTTGCACGGCGCGGTAGAGTTCCGCCCAATAAGAATTTAGGCGACTGCAATTGTTGAGCCAAGAGTAGTTGAGCCAAAACTACTCTGGTTTGTCATGGCTGCTGACGATCCTCAGCTGCGATAGATGGGGGATGTACTCCGAGGACTTTATTCACACTATATTTGCTTATAGCCTTAGCAACTGCATCGGTGTGAATACTATTTAAACCTGCTTGATATGTATGTTGATCTAGGTGTTCTCTCCTATATTGTTGGACCTCACTCTCTAGAGCATGAATATCCTTTCTGATATGCCTGAATGTGTTGGGCCCAGCCAGCAGATGGTGATTGGGATGGCTCTCACGGTAACACCCAAGCAAGTACTGCAACGAAACCATATCATTGTGTTGCTTTACTGGAAGAATCTTTGCCTCCTCATGAAAACTTGAGAAGGCAACCTGTGGCTGTTCTCTGGGCGGCATTCTGACAGGTTTGAATCATTTTCTAATTCGTATCACATCGGGACATGGGGACCAAACTGGAACCGCATAGCTTACCACAGACCGACCTATCGCGTTATATATGGTCAACAAGGTTTCTTTATCTGCACCCCAAGTGCTGCCGGATAGGGACTTGGGGACCTTGTTCCTATTTCTCAGTTTGTCGCAGATAGCTGTGGCGTGCGTACACGACTTGAAAGTAGTGTTGAATGTGACCCCTAAAATTTTGGGGCAGTTTGTGGTCGGAATTCTGCTACCGTCGACCACGACATTCAATTCTCTTACAAACTGCGCTGTCCATGTGGTGAACAGAGTGGTCGCGTGGAAAAAGGTAATAAGATCGGTTGGTCCCCGGTGACCAAACTGGAGCCGCATAGCTTACCACAGGCCGACCTATCGCGTTATATGTGGTCAACAAGGTTTCTTTATCTGCACCCTAAGTGCTGCCAGCAAAGGACCTTGTTCCTATTTTTCAGTTTGTGGCAGATAGCTGTGCCGTGCGCACACGACTTGAAAGGAGTGTTGAATGTGACCCCCAAAATTTTGGGGCAGTTTGTGGTGGAAATCTGTTTCTGATCGTGCAATCATCCGATCTCGATGCCGTCTGGAGGAGGCGGAATACAGAAGAGGTAGAGATTAAACAGTTCCGGAGATATGACCACCCCACCTTGGGGAACTCCCTGTTTCACTCTACGGGGTTTGGACTTCTTGTTCCAGAATTCCACATACGACTGGCGTCCAAACATATATTTGACTATACAACGTTTCTAGCTTGGCCGGAGGATTGTCTGCTCAATGTCCTCTAACAGCGTGGAGTGCCTGACTGTATCAAAGGCTTTTGATAAGTCAAGCGCCACCATAACTGTTCTATTACACGACGGTCTCTGGTTGAGTCCTTGACAAATACATATATGTGGAGATGGTATGCAGCGCTGTTGTCGTGCTGTGATGCTTACGGAATCCATGCAGATGATCGGCAACTTGATAGCTATTCCTGATACTGGGGACTACTAGGGTCTCAAGGATCTTTGCTACGGGCGACAAATGCGAAATCGGTCTGTACGATTCACTTTTGCTGGCATCGTTGCCTGGTTTCGGTAGCGGGATCACCCTGCCCATTTTCCAAACTTCGGGAACCATGAGGGTGGCTAGCGACAAGTTGAGTAATTTAGTGAGATACTCCACTGCCGGCTCATCCAGCTGCTTCAGCATTACCGTGTAGATTCCATCAAGGCACAACGTTTTGTATTATTTAGCGTTCCTGATGGCCACAGGGTGGCTAGCGACAAGTTGATAACATTAGTGAGATACTCCACTGCCGGCTCGTTCAGCTGCTTCAACATTACCATGTGCCCTGATGGGCACAACGCTTTGGATGATATAGCGTCCCTGAAGGCATTCGCAACATCATCAATTGTAAACTGTGTTCATCCTCGGAAGGAAGAGATATGATGCAACGTAATACTCTCCTCTTCATCCTGCCACTATCGAGGTGCTCGACAAACTGTTGATTGAAATAACTTGCGCACCTTTTTTCGGGTCAGTCAACGTAACGTCGCCAAATGTGACTGATGTCCTATCTTCCATCCTTCCAGGGTTCGAGAGTGACTTAACCCTTGTCCACAATTTTCTTATTCCGGATCCAATGTTGCTACTCTTCAAATGATTTAACCACTTGTCCCGCTTATGCTCGCCGACCAGCCTGTTAACTTCCAGTGTCAGCTCCCTGACTCTAGGGTCACTGGGATTGGTTCGGCGAAGCTCATCACGCGCTTTTGCTAATCCCGTCGCCTCTGCTGGGAAGTTTGGTCTTACTTCGGGTATTCGAGCAATCATCCGCATACGTTACGATCTCGATGCCGTCTAGAGGGGACGGAATGCAGGCGAGGTATAGGTTAAACAGTTCCGGTGATATCACCGCACCTTGGCGAACTCCCTGTTTCACTCTACGGGATTTGGGCTTCTTGTTCCTGAATTCCACGTACGACTGGTTCCTCCTCGGCAGGAAGAGATCGGATGCGACGTAATACTCTTCTCTTCGTCCTGTCACTCTCGGGGTGCTCGACAAACTATCGATTGAAATAACTTGCGCACCTCTTCGGTTGAATCAACGTCAATCACCAAACGTGACTGAGGTCCTATCTTCCATCCTTCCGTTGCCCACAATTCACTTATGTTGCAACTCTTCAGATGATTTAATCAATTGTTCCGTTTATGCTCGCCGACAATACTGTTAACTTCCAGTGTCAGTTTCCTCACTCTGGAGTTATTGGCGTTGGCTCTCCGAAGCTCATCACGCTCATTTACTTCGGGTATACGACCAGCAGGGATATGGCGAGCGGCTGCAGCAGTGATGATGTCTCGGAACGTCCTTTCCGAAGGATTGGGCACTTCTCTGAATGAGTGATTGGTGAACTCTCTGAAACTCGGCCAATCAGCTTTCCAATGATTTTCGAACGTCCGGCTTTCAGAGGTGATGAAATCGGGTGGTCTGCTAATGGAGACAATTATGGGGAGATGGTCTGATCCAAGGGAAATGACGGGTTGCCAGGTAACGTCATTTATCAGATCAGGTGACACGATGGTTATGTCTGGCGAACTGTAACACTCTCCTCTACGTAGAGCTATCAATCTGCTCAGCCAGCGCTCTACCCCTCCGGTGGTTTCCCAGGGCCGAATGCTACATCTCATGATGCGCATTAAAATACCCCAGCACCAGACGATTATGACCTTCCAAAAGCGGGCTAATGTCAGGCTCGTAATCTGAGATACAGCAATTTCTCGGCGGGATGTATACGTTCAGCAACTCTATCTCAGCAGTTCCACACCTGACTGCTACCCCCATATATTCCATGTACGGGTCATTAGAGACAAACTCAAGCGAGATAGATCTGTATTGCAATAGGAAAGCTAATCCCCCACCTGCATTTCTGGTGGGATCCTTCCCTTAACACGTTGAAACCATCACAACTTTGTAAGCTACAGTTGTTGTTGAGCTTGGTTCCCTGCACCGCCGCGACCTTAATGTTCTTCCGAGTCATGAAATCTATTATCTCCTCGATCTTACCTCAGAGTCTATTGCAATTAAATTGCAAATTTCTGGGGTTGGGACAACAACAACAACGGTTGGTGTTAAATGCTGTTGCTGTCGAGGGGACTGCGGGGTAGTTTCGTAATCTGACAACGAGGGAGTTTCGTAATCTGACGACTCACTGGAGACTGTATTCACGCAGCATGCAGCAACATAGTCCCTGTCGTAGTCCCTCACGTGAACAAGTCCAGAGCAACCCTTTAGATGCACCCACTCCTGACATCTATTGCATCTCACCGAAGGTTGGATATGGGTGAAGATGCGGATGTGACAAACTGATCCCAAATAAATTTGGTTTTCCTCCGTCCCGGCACGGACCAAAAGAATTCGGGGCAGGCATATGCTGCTTTCAACACAGAAAAAATGAAACAAATACAATCACATGTACACTGAGGTGACAGCCGCTGGCCGGCACGCTGATGTTGTGTGGTTTCGTGTCAATCCGGTACGAAAGAACCCGCTGCTGTTTGATTGATAATTGGTTGTAGCCTTTTAGAGATGAAAGAATAAATTCATTCCATTAGAAGTCTTCATTTTTCCAATTTCACTATTAGTTGTGTCTTTTACAACTCTATGAAAACGATTTATATGCTCCTTCGAGGTAACTTCCGCCTTTATAAAATAATTCATTAATATTCTTTGTAAAAGTTTTTGAATGGAACAAATTGCTTTTATGAAATCTGTTCGCCTAATTATTGTTCTTAGTTGCATATTGATAATTCTTAAATGTTGGAACAATTAAAACTGATTTGTTTTTATATCTCTTCTCTTATCTCTTTACAGGTATGTTTTCGAAGAAAAATCCTTGATTCCCTTTGGACAATTCTTAAGGTAACATTTTATATTTGTTTAAGGACAATCTCCTTCTGGACTAAAATTGTTCTTAACGAAATAAAATTGTCATATTTAAACTTGCAACTCACAATTTCATTTGTAATGCGCCGTTGTCCTCGATATCTTTATAATTAGTAAATCCCACTTCGGCGGGTTCTTTGATAACGGACTGATCCGGAACTACACAACAACTGTGATCAGCGGCTGCCCCCTCAGTGTATACATGTTCGTATTTGTGTCGTTTTGGTCCGTGATGGGACGGAGAAAAACCCAGGACCAATTTATTTGTGCTCTAAATGTCACATCCGCATCCAACACACCCACACTTCGGGGGTGCATCTCGTACATGCGAAAGACTACGATAAGGACTATATTGCTGCATGCTGCGTGAACACAGCCACCAGTGAGTCATCGTCGTCATGAGAATACGCGACTCCCCCGCAGTTCCCCCCAACAGCTGCCACAAACGCGGCACTTAACACCAACCATTGATGTTCCAATCCCTGAAAACGCAACCTCTTTGCAATTTAATTGCAATGGACTTCGAAATAAGATCGAGATCGCTGCGGTGCAGGTAACCAAGCTGAACAACTGCAGCTTATAGCGTTGCGATGGTTATAACGTACTGAGTAAGGGTCTACCCCGAAGTGGTGGTGGGGGATTAGCTATCCTATTGCACCAGTATGCTCAATACAGACCTATCTTGCTTCAGCCTGACCCTAATGACCCGTACATAGAAAGAATAGGGGTAGCCGTCGGGTGCGGAACGTAGAGTAGCTGAAAGAATACATCCCGACGATAAATAGCTGTACTCCAGGTTATAGGCCCAATATTAGTCCGCTTTTGGAAGGCCATAACCGTCTGGTCTTCGGGGACTTTAGTGCTCATCATGATTTATTGCATTCGACCCTAGGTTTGCACGGTCAATGAGGACGTCCCTGCGACAATTAGCGGAGAGTGTCACAGTTCGACAGACATAACCATGGTGTCACCTGTAGTGGGATTCTGTAACGCATTTTTGTTGTTATCCATAATTGTCGGTAAAATTAAAATGCTTATAATTTCGATAATAAACGAAACTTTTCGGTAAGTTAACGATGAATACAAAGAAGTCGCTAGCCTCTACCGACAAAAACAGTGATGCCAACTATTCTTTATATTTTTAGTCATAATTCTGCGATTTGATTTTACCGATTTTTGTCGGTAACAGCAAAAATGAGTTACAGAATCCCACTACTGGTCTGACAAACGACGACACCTGGAAAAAGTAAGTGGCAGAGATTCAAAGAGTTCACTTATCACCTCTTCGGAGATTTGCCCAACCCTTCTGATGTTCGGGTAGCAGAAAGCACGTTCGGAGACATCATCAGTGCTGCAGCGGCTCGCCACATACCTGCTGATCGAATACCCAAAGTGAGACCAAACTTCTCAGCAGAGGATTAGCAAATGAGCGTCTCGAGCTTCGTTGTGCTAACGCCAGTGAACCCATATTGAAGTATATGGTGGTCTTCCTATAATTTGAAATGCTCAATCTCCTTTTAATTCAAGTCCTATCTTAGAAATACAATACAGGGCCGGACAATGGAAAACTTCTGTTGCTTTGGAATCGGTCCTTAATCACTTTCGATTCATGCTTTCAATTATTTTTATGAATTGGTCCAATCCGTAAATTTTCTGAAAATGTGCGTGTGTCGTCCAGAATAAAGGATACGCAACAAAATATTGTTTTCAAAAGTTTTTGTTGTATCTCGAACTGGGGGATGCTTTAGTTTTGTCCGCTTTTATTTGCAACCAAAAATGTTTTTTTTTAATTTTATCTTTTGTTTATTAAATTCTGAATTCCTTGAGTTTGTATTTTCCAATAATAAATATATAAATAAATAAATAGAAAAATACAAAATAAATTCATAACATAGTTTTTTTTTTTTAAATTACCATTTTAAAAAAATTACTAAGGGGTTGCTTTAGCTTTGGCCGACACTGTAAATTATAGATTTTTCACACAAATGGACATTTTTGTAATATATGAGTTTTTATAAGTGTTATGAGTTTTATGAAGGCCCAAGGAGTATTTTTTATTTTGGAAAAAATTAAATTTTTTGAAAAAAATTTTGGAATATTATTTTAAAATAATTTTTTCCCAATTTTTGTCTATTTTTTTGTATTTTTATGGATGGTTTATTGGCTTTCGACTTTTTTCAATAGTTAGAAAATTTGAAAAACTCAAAAAACACTCATATTTTGATTCAAAGTAAGAAAAAAAAACTCAAATTTTTAACTTTGACATTGAATTCCTCTGCAAACGCTGGATCGAATTTGGTGGATTTTAATTAGTCGGAAAGCTGATAGTGTTATCTGTCAAACAAAAAAAATAATTATGAAAATATCTCTATCCGTTCAAAAGTTACGGAGTTTTGACCAGGAAAAACGATTCTGAATCACTGAGCGGCCCCTTGTCCGGTGCATAGAACCACCGCCGTGGGATTGCAGTTTTTTGTTAGGTTGGGTTACAACCCTACGCATAAAACCCAGTGGCTTTGGGTGTTCAACGAACACAAAAGACTTCCTCCATCAGTGCAAGGATCGTAAGCAAACTTGTGAGTTCACACCGATACTCTATCCCAGTGTCAATTGACTTGTCTGAAATCGCTTGTTTGTTTCGCGGTCATCCAATATACGAAGTCGTATTTTAAGATATTTTTTGAATAATTTTCTTCAAAAATTGAAAAACAGTAAACATTTTGTCCACTGGACACCCTTGCACAGTGGTTCCGCCCGTGGACAAAAATCCAAAACATTGATGGCGACAAATTTTATTGCGATTGAAATTAATATTCTGTAAACATATAAAATTTTTAACATCCAGCCTAATTTTTGTAAATTTGCAGCGGTTATACACAAAGTTAAGTCGAAGAAGTTGTGATTTGTATGTGAGGCCTTAAAAACGAAAAATACATCCACAAAGCATTCGTAGGGTCGGAGAAAAATTATAAAAAATTGGAGAGGTAAATGTGCAATTTTCAAAATGAAATTTATAGGCGATGGCATTGGCAATGTTTTTACGAAAAAACAAATTCATAATTAGTTTTCTAACTTCATTAAAAATAAATTCTTAATAAATGACTTTTTCTGCTATCTTTAATATAATTACTATTAATTTATGTTGAGTTTTACTAATGTTGTGAGCATTTGTGAGTCTCGAAATTTTGTTTAGAATGCAGGGGAAAGTCTCTTGTTTACGATTAAAAAAAGTCCAGCTGCCCCATCTGCCACCTGCTAAGTTATTCCTCTTACATCACGCCCGTAAAACCGTCAAAATTCCAAAAATCGGGAGGTACGTTTATATGGGAGCTATACCTAAACTTGGACCTATACTGAACATTTTTGGCAAGGATGTATTTTGCTCACCCAGAACTCAAACTGCAAAATTACAGTCAAATCGGTTGGAAATGTGGGTAAAATCGTCAAAATTTCGAAAATCGTGAGGTACGTTTATATGGGGTCTATACCTAAACGTAGACCGATATTAACCATTTTTTGCATGGAGGTATTTGGTTCACTCAGAACTCAAAATGCCAAATTACAGCCAAATCAGTTGGAAAATTTCGTTAAAATTGTCAAAATACCGAAAATCTGAGGGTAAATTTATATGGCGGCTATACCTAAACGTGGACCTATATTAAGGTAGTTTATTCACTCAGAACTCAAAATGCAAAATAACATCCAAATCGGTTGGTTAATTTGGCCCAAAATCGTCAAAATACCACAAATCGGGCGGTACCTTTCTATGGGAGCTATACCCAAATATGGACCTACATCCACTAAAAATGGTTTTCTATCTTTTTGGCTTGTTACTAACCTACGTTTAAAATTTGGAGGCAGCAGCTCGATTATAACTATTTTTGGCACTCTTTTCCATACAGTGGTAACACTGTGCCTTGTGGTGTCGAGCTTCATTATCCCCGTGCTTCGACGAATGGAGCAAGTATCCCACTGTGTCTTATTGGTATCGCAATAGGCATGCCCATTTTTTTGTTTGCTGAATTTTATGTAGGTGGCTTTTTAACATTTCATTTATAATGTGTAATGTGTCAATATAAATTTCGTTTTTTTACTGATAACACTGTCCGACAGCCAAAATTGCACTTGAACCGGACTATATACGCTTGAAAGTATAGGCAAAATGGAGTAAAATGGCATTTTTAGTTTTTCGTTTTCTCATCGTTGTGACCTTTTAGAGGTCAAAAAAATTTCAAAGGTCAACATTTTTCAAAAAAAAATTTTAAATACTTGTACTCGTCGTACGATGCCGGTATTGGTGTCATATTAAAGAGGAGAGTATAGGCTTTATATAAAAATTATAAATGATTGCATTCCAGGATAAATATGACATCAAAAATCCCTTTGCACATGGAGGCAAAGGGATTTGACCTTGACGATTTTGACCTTGAAAACAAGTAAAAAAGTATCAGTCGGCTTTGCCGACAGAGATATACCCTCAGTCTGTGTATATTGAAACATTTTTTCCCAAAAAACGTATGTATTTTGGGGGTTTTAAAAATTTTGGGCGTTTGAACCGACAAAAATGTTGATTAGGATTAAAAATCAAAAGTTTTGCGGAGGAGATACTAGAAAGAATGGAGCTCCAGCCACAACATATGGTGCCATAGGAGGATTTTACACCCTTCGGGCTGTTAGCTCAAGAAGTATGGACTTGCTCCTGAAAAAACGTTTACCATCGTAATTGAGGCAGCGAAGTTGATTCAACAAAAATCAAAGTGATTTGATAGCAGGTCTTAAAGTGAACTTATCCGACATTTTGTGTGGGAGGTACCGGATTAAGTGGACAAATATAGTCCATATTTGAACCTGATCTATATCTGGTAGATATATTGGGATGTGTAAAGTATGGACCAATTCGGCCACTCCCTTCAAGAGTTACCGTACGAAAAATTTTTCCGAACATTTTTGAACTTTTGTGAGGGAGGTACCTGAAGGAGTGGACCGATATGGCTTATCTTCGAACTTAAACTATGTTTGGATAAAATATTACTAAGGCCAAATTTTGGATCGAATCGGCAGATTCGTTCGAGAATTATCTTGCGCTCCAACCACCTCACAGGGTGTCATAGGAGTTTTTTTTGCAACTTTCAGGCTATTTTCCCAGAAAGTATGGACTTGCCCCTGATGAAACTTGTACCGTCGTATAGGGGGCAGTGAATAGAAGTTGCTAAAACAAAAATCAAAGCGATTCGAGAGATGGCCCTAAACTGAACTTTTCCGAAATTTTGTGTGGGAGGTACCCGAAGGTGTGGACCGATTGAGTCCATATTGTAACCTTATCTAAGTCTGGTACACATTTCACAATGGGCAAAGTATGGACAAAATCGGTTCCTCCGTTCCAGAGTTATCGTGTGCACATTTTTTCCGAACATTTTCGAACTTCTGTGGCGGAGGTACCGGAAGGAGTGGACTAATATAGCTCATCTTCGAACTTGAACTAAGTTTGGGCAAAATATTACGAAAGCCAAAATTTGGACCGAATCGGTTCATCCGTTCGATAGTTATCGTGCCTCCAGCCAGCCAGCCAGCCAGACAGACGGACGGACATTGCTCAATCGACTCCAAATTGTCTGAAACAGATTTCGTCCAAACATACTTGGGGTCTAAAACCATTATTTCGATGAGGCACATTTTGCCCGTATGAAAGTGTATATACCCTCAGTAGCATAAATGCTGAGGGTATAATGAGGTTTGGTGGATTTCATTTGTCCAGAATTGATGTTCTTTATGACAAGAGCTACAACTTAGCCTCCATGAGCAAATTAAAATTCTTCGCGGTTTAGGAGATATGCGTCTGCAAAATGCTCACTTTTGATTTAATTTTTCAAGGACATTTTTAATATCCTTTTTATCCTGGAATGCAATAATTTATAATTATTATATCAAGCCTATACTCTTCTCTTTAATATGACACCAATACCAGCATCGTACGACGAGTAAAAGTATTTAAAATATTTTTTTGAAAAATGTTGACCTTTGAAATTTGTTTGACCTCTAAAAGGTCAAAACGATGAGAAAACGAAAAATTGAAAATACCATTATACTCCATTTTGCCTATACTTTCAAACGTATATAGTCCGGTTCAAGTGTAACAATTTTTTTGAAACTTGTCGGACGGTGTAATATTTCCTAAACATAAAAAAATCTTTTTTCTTGTTTTTGCTGTTATAAAACAAATATTAGTATATTAGTAATTCTTAAACAAATGCTGTTAAGTTGCAATGTTGATTTTAAAATACATACGATACTACAAAAAACTGCTTAACACAGCATGTGTTTGAAGTAAAACAGCAAACCAAACAAAACATTGCGGGAGAGAATAAAAAACCTGTCAATGAACTTGACATTGCAGTACAGCGGCAGTAGCTGTAATTCAAACTTATTTAGAATAAAAACAAAGAGAGAAATTAAAAATACATATATAAAACTGCAATATCACTTGGAAATTAAAAACGTAATCAATACTAAAGGGTTGTTTGAACTCACGTGCCTATATGTATGAGTAATTTGTTAGTGTTCTATGGGGTTATCAGATTTTTCCCTTGCAAAATGCGGAAGAATATTTCAATAGAAATACTTTGTTTGAAGAAGTAGAGGTCAATCAAAGGAAACATTAATTGCAGGGGTTTACACAGTTAAATATACATAGTAAAATTTTTTCTGTAACAAAATGTCTCAGGATCCCCTATAGATAGTCCTGCTTCTAGACGAAAATATACTCTATAGTTCAGCTATTGATTTAAAATACCTTTTATTTATTCTGTAAATATAACATCTCTAAGTATGACTATGTTTAATAGATTCTCTATAAACGAAGCAGGGTTTCTTTGAGAAGATAGTGTTCCATAAATAGAACACCTCTATATAATATTTGCGCTTTATTGGATCTAAACCGCTCTTTGCCACTTACATTGCGACAAGGTCGTTTCGCATTTCATTACATAACAATTGTCTTATGTGTCTAATTGCTTTTAATAGCTTTTCTAAGTAGCTTTCAATTGCAACAACAATTTGGCCAAAATCTCTTCCACCCTCCTGACCTTAATATCCACTAAATAAATAACAACAAGTTGTAAGAACTTGTAATTATCTGCAATTCCATTAGTATCGTAATGTTTTCCAACATCTGTTTGTGTTTTACAAGTACATACATTTTTTTCGCTATTTTAAAGAAACTGAAAACCCAATTAATTTGTTATAAAACAGAAAAAACAGCAACAACAACAAGACAAGACATTATCTATAGATGGTAAAGACATGCGAAAATACTTAAGGGGCTAATGAGATTAACAAGACATCATGTATTGATTGATTTAATACACTTGAAAGAAAATGCTGACTGAGCACTCGAAGACATATTTATGGAGAGATAAAGGTGGGTGGATACGGCCAAGGCAATAATAAAATCCACGTTTATTGATGGTTGGAAAAAATATTCTTTAAAAAATCCACGTTTATTGATGGTTGGAAAAAATATTCTTTAAAAAATCCACGTTTATTGATGGTTGGAAAAAATATTCTTTAAAAAATCCACGTTTATTGATGGTTGGAAAAAATATTCTTTAAAAAATCCACGTTTATTGATGGTTGGAAAAAATATTCTTTAAAAAATCCACGTTTATTGATGGTTGGAAAAAATATTCTTTAAAAAATCCACGTTTATTGATGGTTGGAAAAAATATTCTTTAAAAAATCCACGTTTATTGATGGTTGGAAAAAATATTCTTTAAAAAATCCACGTTTATTGATGGTTGGAAAAAATATTCTTTAAAAAATCCACGTTTATTGATGGTTGGAAAAAATATTCTTTAAAAAATCCACGTTTATTGATGGTTGGAAAAAATATTCTTTAAAAAATCCACGTTTATTGATGGTTGGAAAAAATATTCTTTAAAAAATCCACGTTTATTGATGGTTGGAAAAAATATTCTTTAAAAAATCCACGTTTATTGATGGTTGGAAAAAATATTCTTTAAAAAATCCACGTTTATTGATGGTTGGAAAAAATATTCTTTAAAAAATCCACGTTTATTGATGGTTGGAAAAAATATTCTTTAAAAAATCCACGTTTATTGATGCTTGGAAAAAATATTTTTAAAAAAATCCACGTTTGTTTAAGCTTGGAAAAAATATTCTTTGAAAAATCCACGTTTATTGATCCTTGGAAAAAATATTCTTTAAAAAATCCACGTTTATTGATGCTTGGAAAAAATATTTTTAAAAAAATCCACGTTTGTTTAAGCTTGGAAAAAATATTCTTTAAAAAATCCACGTTTATTGATCCTTGGAAAAAATATTCTTTAAAAAATCCACGTTTATTGATGATTGAAAAAAATATTCTTTAAAAAATCCACGTTCGTTGATGCTTGGAAAAAATATTCTTTAAATAATCCACGTTTATTGATGGTTGGAAAAAATATTCTTTAAAAAATCCACGTTTATTGATGGTTGGAAAAAATATTCTTTAAAAAATCCACGTTTATTGATGGTTGGAAAAAATATTCTTTAAAAAATCCACGTTTATTGATGGTTGGAAAAAATATTCTTTAAAAAATCCACGTTTATTGATGGTTGGAAAAAATATTCTTTAAAAAATCCACGTTTATTGATGGTTGGAAAAAATATTCTTTAAAAAATCCACGTTTATTGATGGTTGGAAAAAATATTCTTTAAAAAATCCACGTTTATTGATGGTTGGAAAAAATATTCTTTAAAAAATCCACGTTTATTGATGGTTGGAAAAAATATTCTTTAAAAAATCCACGTTTATTGATGGTTGGAAAAAATATTCTTTAAAAAATCCACGTTTGTTGATGCTTGGAAAAAATATTCTTTAAAAAATCCACGTTTGTTGATGCTTGGAAAAAATATTCTTAAAAAAATCCACGTTTGTTGATGCTTGGAAAAAATATTCTTTAAAAAATCCACGTTTGTTGATGCTTGGAAAAAATATTCTTTAAAAAATCCACTTTTGTTGATGCTTGGAAAAAATATTCTTTAAAAAATCCACGTTTATTGATGCTTGGAAAAAAGTATTCTTTAAAAAATCCACGTTTATTGATGCTTGGAAAAAATATTCTTTAAAAAATCCACGTTTATTGATGCTTGGAAAAAATATTCTTTAAAAAATCCACGTTTATTGATGCTTGGAAAAAATATTCTTTAAAAAATCCACGTTTATTGATGGTTGGAAAAAATATTCTTTAAAAAATCCACGTTTATTGATGGTTGGAAAAAATATTCTTTAAAAAATCCACGTTTATTGATGGTTGGAAAAAATATTCTTTAAAAAATCCACGTTTATTGATGGTTGGAAAAAATATTCTTTAAAAAATCCACGTTTATTGATGGTTGGAAAAAATATTCTTTAAAAAATCCACGTTTATTGATGGTTGGAAAAAATATTCTTTAAAAAATCCACGTTTATTGATGGTTGGAAAAAATATTCTTTAAAAAATCCACGTTTATTGATGGTTGGAAAAAATATTCTTTAAAAAATCCACGTTTATTGATGGTTGGAAAAAATATTCTTTAAAAAATCCACGTTTATTGATGGTTGGAAAAAATATTCTTTAAAAAATCCACGTTTATTGATGCTTGGAAAAAATATTTTTAAAAAAATCCACGTTTGTTTAAGCTTGGAAAAAATATTCTTTGAAAAATCCACGTTTATTGATCCTTGGAAAAAATATTCTTTAAAAAATCCACGTTTATTGATGCTTGGAAAAAATATTTTTAAAAAAATCCACGTTTGTTTAAGCTTGGAAAAAATATTCTTTAAAAAATCCACGTTTATTGATCCTTGGAAAAAATATTCTTTAAAAAATCCACGTTTATTGATGATTGAAAAAAATATTCTTTAAAAAATCCACGTTCGTTGATGCTTGGAAAAAATATTCTTTAAATAATCCACGTTTATTGATGGTTGGAAAAAATATTCTTTAAAAAATCCACGTTTATTGATGGTTGGAAAAAATATTCTTTAAAAAATCCACGTTTATTGATGGTTGGAAAAAATATTCTTTAAAAAATCCACGTTTATTGATGGTTGGAAAAAATATTCTTTAAAAAATCCACGTTTATTGATGGTTGGAAAAAATATTCTTTAAAAAATCCACGTTTATTGATGGTTGGAAAAAATATTCTTTAAAAAATCCACGTTTATTGATGGTTGGAAAAAATATTCTTTAAAAAATCCACGTTTATTGATGGTTGGAAAAAATATTCTTTAAAAAATCCACGTTTATTGATGGTTGGAAAAAATATTCTTTAAAAAATCCACGTTTATTGATGGTTGGAAAAAATATTCTTTAAAAAATCCACGTTTGTTGATGCTTGGAAAAAATATTCTTTAAAAAATCCACGTTTGTTGATGCTTGGAAAAAATATTCTTAAAAAAATCCACGTTTGTTGATGCTTGGAAAAAATATTCTTTAAAAAATCCACGTTTGTTGATGCTTGGAAAAAATATTCTTTAAAAAATCCACTTTTGTTGATGCTTGGAAAAAATATTCTTTAAAAAATCCACGTTTATTGATGCTTGGAAAAAAGTATTCTTTAAAAAATCCACGTTTATTGATGCTTGGAAAAAATATTCTTTAAAAAATCCACGTTTATTGATGCTTGGAAAAAATATTCTTTAAAAAATCCACGTTTATTGATGCTTGGAAAAAATATTCTTTAAAAAATCCACGTTTATTGATGGTTGGAAAAAATATTCTTTAAAAAATCCACGTTTATTGATGGTTGGAAAAAATATTCTTTAAAAAATCCACGTTTATTGATGGTTGGAAAAAATATTCTTTAAAAAATCCACGTTTATTGATGGTTGGAAAAAATATTCTTTAAAAAATCCACGTTTATTGATGGTTGGAAAAAATATTCTTTAAAAAATCCACGTTTATTGATGGTTGGAAAAAATATTCTTTAAAAAATCCACGTTTATTGATGGTTGGAAAAAATATTCTTTAAAAAATCCACGTTTATTGATGGTTGGAAAAAATATTCTTTAAAAAATCCACGTTTATTGATGGTTGGAAAAAATATTCTTTAAAAAATCCACGTTTATTGATGGTTGGAAAAAATATTCTTTAAAAAATCCACGTTTATTGATGCTTGGAAAAAATATTTTTAAAAAAATCCACGTTTGTTTAAGCTTGGAAAAAATATTCTTTGAAAAATCCACGTTTATTGATCCTTGGAAAAAATATTCTTTAAAAAATCCACGTTTATTGATGCTTGGAAAAAATATTTTTAAAAAAATCCACGTTTGTTTAAGCTTGGAAAAAATATTCTTTAAAAAATCCACGTTTATTGATCCTTGGAAAAAATATTCTTTAAAAAATCCACGTTTATTGATGATTGAAAAAAATATTCTTTAAAAAATCCACGTTCGTTGATGCTTGGAAAAAATATTCTTTAAAAAATCCACGTTTGTTGATGGTTGGAAAAAATATTCTTTAAAAAATCCACGTTTATTGATGGTTGGAAAAAATATTCTTTAAAAAATCCACGTTTATTGATGGTTGGAAAAAATATTCTTTAAAAAATCCACGTTTATTGATGGTTGGAAAAAATATTCTTTAAAAAATCCACGTTTATTGATGGTTGGAAAAAATATTCTTTAAAAAATCCACGTTTATTGATGGTTGGAAAAAATATTCTTTAAAAAATCCACGTTTATTGATGGTTGGAAAAAATATTCTTTAAAAAATCCACGTTTATTGATGGTTGGAAAAAATATTCTTTAAAAAATCCACGTTTATTGATGGTTGGAAAAAATATTCTTTAAAAAATCCACGTTTGTTGATGCTTGGAAAAAATATTCTTTAAAAAATCCACGTTTGTTGATGCTTGGAAAAAATATTCTTAAAAAAATCCACGTTTGTTGATGCTTGGAAAAAATATTCTTTAAAAAATCCACGTTTGTTGATGCTTGGAAAAAATATTCTTTAAAAAATCCACTTTTGTTGATGCTTGGAAAAAATATTCTTTAAAAAATCCACGTTTATTGATGCTTGGAAAAAAGTATTCTTTAAAAAATCCACGTTTATTGATGCTTGGAAAAAATATTCTTTAAAAAATCCACGTTTATTGATGCTTGGAAAAAATATTCTTTAAAAAATCCACGTTTATTGATGCTTGGAAAAAATATTCTTTAAAAAATCCACGTTTATTGATGCTTGGAAAAAATATTCTTTAAAAAATCCACGTTTATTGATGCTTGGAAAAAATATTCTTTAAAAAATCCACGTTTATTGATGCTTGGAAAAAATATTCTTTAAAAAATCCACGTTTATTGATGCTTGGAAAAAATATTCTTTAAAAAATCCATGTTTATTGATGCTTGAAAAAAATATTCTTTAAAAAATCCACGTTTATTGATGCTTGAAAAAAATATTCTTTAAAAAATCCACGTTTATTGATGATTGAAAAAAATATTCTTTAAAAAATCCACGTTCGTTGATGCTTGGAAAAAATATTCTTTAAAAAATCCACGTTTGTTGATGCTTGGAAAAAATATTCTTTAAAAAATCCACGTTTGTTGATGCTTGGAAAAAATATTCTTAAAAAAAATCCACGTTTGTTGATGCTTGGAAAAAATATTCTTTAAATAATCCACGTTTATTGATGCTTGGAAAAAATATTCTTTAAAAAATCCACGTTTATTGATGCTTGGAAAAAATATTCTTTAAAAAATCCACGTTTATTGATGCTTGGAAAAAATATTCTTTAAAAAATCCACGTTTATTGATGCTTGGAAAAAATATTCTTTAAAAAATCCACGTTTATTGATGCTTGGAAAAAATATTCTTTAAAAAATCCACGTTTATTGATGCTTGGAAAAAATATTCTTTAAAAAATCCTCGTTTATTGATGCTTGAAAAAAATATTCTTTAAAAAATCCACGTTTATTGATGCTTCAAAAAAATATTCTTTAAAAAATCCATGTTTATTGATGCTTGAAAAAAAATATTCTTTAAAAAATCCACGTTTATTGATACTTGAAAAAAATATTCTTTAAAAAATCCACGTTTATTGATGCTTCAAAAAGATATTCTTTAAAAAATCCATGTTTATTGATGCTTGAAAAAAATATTCTTTAAAAAATCCACGTTTATTGATGCTTGAAAAAAAATATTCTTTAAGAAATCCAAGTTTATTGATGCTTGGAAAAAATATTCTTTAAAAAATCCACGTTCATTGATGCTTGAAAAAAAATATTCTTTAAAAAATCCTCGTTTATTGATGCTTGAAAAAAATATTCTTTAAAAAATCCACGTTTATTGATGCTTCAAAAAAATATTCTTTAAAAAATCCATGTTTATTGATGCTTGAAAAAAAATATTCTTTAAAAAATCCACGTTTATTGATGCTTGAAAAAAAAATATTCTTTAAGAAATCCAAGTTTATTGATGCTTGGAAAAAATATTCTTTAAAAAATCCATGTTTATTGATGCTTGAAAAAAATATTCTTTAAAAAATCCACGTTTATTGATGCTTGAAAAAAATATTCTTTAAAAAATCCACGTTTATTGATGCTTGGAAAAAATATTCTTTAAAAAATCCACGTTTATTGATGCTTGGAAAAAATATTCTTTAAAAAATCCACGTTTATTGATGCTTGGAAAAAATATTCTTTAAAAAATCCTCGTTTATTGATGCTTGAAAAAAATATTCTTTAAAAAATCCACGTTTATTGATGCTTCAAAAAAATATTCTTTAAAAAATCCATGTTTATTGATGCTTGAAAAAAAATATTCTTTAAAAAATCCACGTTTATTCATACTTGAAAAAAATATTCTTTAAAAAATCCACGTTTATTGATGCTTCAAAAAGATATTCTTTAAAAAATCCATGTTTATTGATGCTTGAAAAAAATATTCTTTAAAAAATCCACGTTTATTGATGCTTGAAAAAAATAATCTTTAAAAAATCCACGTTTATTGATGCTTGAAAAAAATATTCTTTAAAAAATCCACGTTTATTGATGCTTGGAAAAATATTCTTTAAAAAATCCACGTTTATTGATGCTTGGAAAAAATATTCTTTAAAAAATCCACGTTTATTGATGCTTGGAAAAATATTCGTTAAAAAATCCACGTTTATTGATGCTTGGAAAAAGTATTCTTGAAAAAATCCACGTTTGTTGATGCTTGGAAAAAATATTCTTTAAAAAATCCACGTTTATTGATGCTTGGAAAAAGTATTCTTTAAAAAATCCACGTTTATTGATGCTTGGAAAAAATATTCTTTAAAAAATCCACGTTTATTGATGCTTGGAAAAATATTCTTTAAAAAATCCACGTTTATTGATGCTTGGAAAAAATATTCTTTAAAAAATCCACGTTTATTGATGCTTGGAAAAAATATTCTTTAAAAAATCCACGTTTATTGATGCTTGGAAAAAATATTCTTTAAAAAATCCACGTTTATTGATGCTTGGAAAAAATATTTTTTAAAAAATCCACGTTTATTGATGCTTGGAAAAAATATTTTTTAAAAAATCCACGTTTATTGATGCTTGGAAAAATATTCTTTAAAAAATCCACGTTTATTGATGCTTGGAAAAAATATTCTTTAAAAAATCCACGTTTATTGATGCTTGGAAAAATATTCTTTAAAAAATCCACGTTTATTGATGCTTGGAAAAAGTATTCTTGAAAAAATCCACGTTTGTTGATGCTTGGAAAAAATATTCTTTAAAAAATCCACGTTTATTGATGCTTGGAAAAAATAATATTTAAAAAATCCACGTTTATTGATGCTTGGAAAAAATATTCTTTAAAAAATCCACGTTTATTGATGCTTGGAAAAAATATTCTTTAAAAAATCTACGTTTGGTGATCCTTGGAAAAAATATTCTTTAAAAAATCCACATTTGTTGATGTTTGGAAAAAATATTCTTTAAAAAAATCCACGTTTATTTATGCTTGGAAAAAATATTCTTTAAAAAATCCACGTTTATTGATGCTTTGAAAAAATATTCTTTAAAAAAATCCACGCTTATTGATGCTTTGAAAAAATATTCTTTAAAAAATCCACGTTTATTGATGATTGGAAAAAATATTCTTTAAAAAATCCAAGTTTATTGATGCTTTCAAAGATATTCTTTAATAAATCCAAGTTTATTTGCCGCTTGTTGGTCCTTTATCGTTAAAGGTGTTTTTTTCAAAAACTTTCCACCTTCCGCAAAATAAGCCAAAAAGGATATAAACCACCTCATACCATGCATTTCTATTGTAATTCCTTTTACTTCATGTATTACATCATTTGTCATGGTTTGGTTTTTTCTTTTGTCATTGCTCTTTGGTTGTGGCCTGCTTTCATTTCTTTTTTGTCTTTTGCAATCATTAGTTGCCACATAATGATGCTGCTGCATCCTAGTAAGCGAAGGAGGAAAAACCCGTGTGTCGTTATGTCTTTGAGGAGCCTCTTAACAAGGCATTGCCAACAATGAATCAAGCACAGCCAACCAACAACCAACCACCTTCATTTGATAATGTGATTGTGTCCTTAAGCCACGTAATGATGTCACCAGCCAAAGTGACAATAGCAATAATTTTCTAAATGGGGCGAGTAGTAGTTGTAGTAGTACGGTATCCATGTAGGCCACCCCTTTATAAGCACGTACATATGGTTATTGTTGTACTCTCAAGAAGCTTGTCATTTATGTTATATGTTTCCTCATTTGGTAGTTTATAGTTGTTATCGTTGTTGTTGTTGATGATGTCGTTCCCATTATTTTTAACCTTAAGATATGTGGCAACAAGAAGACATTACATTTGAAAGAAAAATCTATGGCAACCATTTTATTGTATTGCTGTTGCATTTAGAAACAACTCTCAATTGCTCTCTGGTAGTAAATCCCCTTTGGAAAAGGTATTAGAAAAATATCATCATCTTCCTTGGCGCGATGATGGTGATGAAGATAATGCCTGTCCATAGTTTTTGTATTCATTCGCCATTATGACATTTTCCAAAAGATTTATTTTCACAATAAATCTGTGGAGGTCATGCCAGGATCTGTATGGCTTCTTCTAAAGGGGAAAAAGTTGTTGTTGTTGTAGCTCTGACTGCAATACTTTAGCCGGCAATATAATATTTCATAAAAGAATTCTAAATCATCATCACAGAGAATAACAGGAAATAATTCTTTGTGATATCTTATATTTCAAAGAAATGGAAGGTTGAAGAAATAAATAATATTTATTAACTTTAGAGAAAACTCTTTCTAAGGACATTGTAGCTTTTATGAAGCCATGGAGTCACTGCGTTTATTTTAAGAATATTCACAACAATTTTGCTATATACAGTCAATTTTCTGCTTAACTATACCAAAAATTAATACATTATAAATAATTATTGTGTGATAATTCAATACGTTATAGACAAGTTAGACTGTACTACCTCAAATTCTTCCTACTGCATATTTTATTTTTATCACACTCTACTTTTGATTGTCCAATCCGTCATCAACATGCACTTTCAATTAAATTCCATTAAAAATGTTTTCAGGGTCAAGGTCTATATTTGAAACAACAATAACAAAACCACAATATAATATTCAAAAAATAATATTCGTTATCGTTCTGTCAAAAACAGTAAAACAGCCATCATGTCACTTGATCGCTTGTGTTTTGGGGGCAAATCAAAATGACGTCAGTTCTGTTGTTGTTTTTAATGAATTAATTGATAAATTGCGTTGTGAATACGATGAAAACGATGACAATAACGAAAGATCGCATTAGCTTTAACACATTAATAGATGATGATTATAACACACCCACATACATAAAAAAAACTCGCAACCATGTAACAAACTGAGGGGGGTGGGGGGGGGGGGGGGGGGGGAAGATGCCATCCTGCCGATGAAAACAGATATGCTAAAATATTTTAACTCAATAACCACCTAACAATTATAATAATTTTGAAGAAATAAATTGGTCTCACAGTGCGCCTGAACCAATTTTAAATGGAAGGTGCTTACACCTGGGAAGTTTTTGCGGACTATGGAACTACAATGTCCACAGAATAATATAAAAAAAAAAACAAAATATCGCCGGAGCGATTTTTAAACAAATCGCTATCAAAGTTCAGATTTTTTAGATTTTCACGATTTTGATTGGAAACCGATAGTGCTATCGAAATGGGATCAGAGAAAATGTTGTAGCTGTGAAAATTCTCTACAAGAATGAAGTTAATGATAATTTCGTAGATTATACCATTTTTGAGATATTGAAGTTCAAATTGGGACAATGCACTGACTGTATCGCCTCCTTATAAAACAATGTCATACACGGTGAGAACTAACTTTAAATGAAAGAAGTTTACATCTGGGAAGTTTTTGCGGATTCTGGAACTACAGTGTTCATAGATGAAGAAAATCAAAAAATAAAAATCGCCGGAGGGATTTTTAAAATATCGCGGTCGAATGCCACATTTTTATGTTTTTAGGTTCTCACGATTTTGCTTGAAAACGGCTAGTCTTATCGAAATGGTGTTAAACAAGTAAGAAAGTATCCGTTAACTGTGCTGACGGACATATACCCTTAGCCGCTGACAAAAAAACAAAAAAAAAAAAACCAAACACAATAATTATGCCGTATAAATATTGCACTCAGCCGACAATAGTAGTGAAACTACGGTAGTTTGTAGGAAATATTTGACGAATTTAGTTTTTACGTAGATATTAGCCCCTGATGATGCAATTAAATAATTGCGAAATATTGGGAATAAGAATGAAGAAATGAAAGCTCAAAAAAAAAAAACTTCTTATTTGTTACATTGAATAAAAAGGTCGAATAATACCAAATATCAAACAACGAAAAAAATATTCTTTAAAAAATCCACGTTTATTGGTGATTGAAAAAATATTATCTAAAAAAATCTACGTTTATTTGTGGTTAAAAAAATATTCTTCAAAAAATCCACGTTTATTGGTGGTTTAAAAAATATTCTTTAAAAAATCCACGTTTATTGGTGGTTGAAAAAAATATTTAAAAAATCTACGTTTATTTGTGGTTGAAAAAAATATTCTTAAAAAAATCCACGTTTATTGGTTGTTGAAAAAAATATTCTGCAAAAAATCCACGTTTATTGGTGGTTGAAAAAAAATTCTTTAAAAAATCCACGCTTTTTGATAGTTGAAAAATATCAGTCAGCTGTACTGAGGGAGATATATCCTCAGCCACTGATCACAAAAAAAGAACAAGTAAGAAAGTATCACACACAATAATTATGGCGTATATAAAATATATTGATAAAATATATTGTTCTTTGTATCACGAGGGTGCTTTAAATCTGTATGTACCGTAATGTGGGGCTATACCAAATCATTGATATATTACTTACCTGGATTTTATACTAAACAGAGCGTCTTATTCCATAAGCCGAACCAAGAATAAGCACCGATCTTTTGCTTTACTTCTCCCATTTTGGATGCCATGTTTTCTCTTGGGACGTATATTGACATATACCAAACATTTTTAGTAACCAAACTTCTTTATAAAGAACTCGAAATATTGGAGTTTGGACCATTATCTCAGGAAGTATTTACTTACTCCGGAAAAAGATTGTACCGTTGTAAATGAGGCCGCTAAAACAACCTACTGAAAAAAGAATCAAACCGATGCGATATAGTCCATATTCCAACCTGATACATGACTGGATGAAATAATATGATTTGCAAAGTCTACACCAATCAGAAGCTCCCTGCGAGAATTATCTTGCGGATTTGTCATTATACCCTACACCACACTGTGGTAAGGGGTATTATGTCTTTGTGCATTTGTATGTTCCACACAAAAGGAAACGAAATAGACAAATAGTTCCTTTTGGGGATATACATATAATCACTTTCTGAGTCGATTTATGTATGTCCGTCTGTCCATGTATTTTTGTTCGCAACGTACAGTTCGCATTTTTTGTCCGATTCAGCTGAGAATCTGGGACTACAATTTTTTTAGCCATAGGAAGAACGCTATTGCTTTTGGTGAAAATCGGTTCAGATTTGGATATAGCTCCCATATATAATTTCTCCCGATTTCACGTATTTGCTGCACCAAACACGCTATTTTGATGAAATTTTGAATGTGTGACTGAATTCGGTCTAGAAATAAGTGTGCCAAATTATATCGATATAGCTCCCATATATATTTCGATGAAATTTGGAATGTGTGACTAGAAATAAATGTGCCAAATTATATCGAAATCGGTTCAGATTTGGATATAGTTCCCATATATATTTTCGGCCGATTTCACGTATTTGCTGCACCAAACACGCTATATACGTCTGATTTTGATAAAATTTGGAATGTTTGATTGAATTCCGTCTAGAAATAAGTGTGCCAAATTATATCGAAATCTGTTCAGATTTGGATATAGTTCCCATATATATTTTCGGCCGATTTCACGTATTTGCTGCACCAAACACGCTATATACGTCTGATTTTGATAAAATTTGGAATGTTTGATTGAATTCCGTCTAGAAATAAATGTGCAATATTATATCGAAATCGGTTAAGATTTGGTTATAGCTCCCATATATATTTAACATATTCACAGTGGTGTAGGGTATCATATAGTCGGCCCCGCCCGACTTCGATCCTTTCCTTACTGGTTTTGGTTGGTGCCGTCAGGGTTTCTTGAAACTTTGAGGCCAATATCTCAGGAAGTATGTACTTGCGCAAGAAATTCTACCGTCGTAAAGGGAGCGCAAGGACGACTTACTGAAACAAATTTCAAAACGATCCGAGAGGAGCTCTTAAACTGCACTTTATCCGAATTTTGTGTGGGAGGTACCCGAAGGAGTGGGCCAATATAGTCCATATTCGCACCCGATCTATAACTGGAAGGAATAATACGATTTGCGAAGTTTGGACCAAATCAATTGCTCCCTTCAAGAGTTATCGTTCACACCATTTTACAGGAAATTTTTAAACTTTTGGACAAAATATTACCATACCCAAAATTTGAGTTGAATCGGTTGATCCGTTCGAGAGTTATAGTGCGCACCAGCCAGACGGATGAACGGTCATGGCTGAATCGACTCTAAATTGTCTGAAACGAATTTCGTCCAAACATACTTGAGGCCCATTTTTGGTCATACCAAAGTGTATATATCCTTTCTAGCCTAAAGGCTGAGGGTATAAACAATTTTGTAGCCGAGAAAATTCTCTAGAGGATTGACCTCTATGATTTGTTCCTAGGTTGTACCATTTTAAGTTGGAAAATTGCAGTCATGACATTGTTTTATGATGCGATAGAGTCAGTGCATAGTCCCAATTGCAACTCCTATATCTCAAAAACAAGTGAGCAAAGGCTATAGTCGGGACGGGGCCGACCATGTGATACCCTACACCACTACCCCTGTGCATAAGCTTTTCACTAGTTAACATTTCTTTTAGGCAATATAATCCGACTACCACCAAACATAATATGCCTCTTTCTCTCTGGGACGCCCATAAGCAACCAAAATTTCGTGACCATCGGATCAAAATTGCGACCTGTAGCGTGATTGGAAAAAAATGTAAGAATTGGATGCATTGCCTACTATTGTGGTATCTCCCTTGTTTGACCACCTTCGCCAACCCACTTTACACCAATGTAACGGTAATATTTTCTTCTTCCATTGACAGGCTTTGCCGTTGGAATACCCCTACTAGAAGTTGATATATTCACAAAGAATAAAACTTTGAATTTGTTTTCACATGAGTTTTTTCCTATTCCGACCCCTAAATATTATCCGACTATCACCAAAATCAATAGGCTTCTCCGTCT
This sequence comes from Musca autumnalis, assembly GCF_047663935.1. Lineage (NCBI taxonomy): Eukaryota > Metazoa > Arthropoda > Insecta > Diptera > Muscidae > Musca > Musca autumnalis. Next base: position 50,065,255 of record NW_027411755.1, read on the forward strand.
GTGGGGCCCCCATCAACCCCCTAAAATTTCGTGACTATCCGATCAAAATTCCAACCTTAGCGTGATTAAAACAATGTAAAAATTGGATATATTACTGAGTTTTGCGATATCTCGGTTATTTGCCCACTTACGCCAACATACTTTGCATCAACATAAAGGAGATCTTTTCTTCCATTAACGGGTGGGATATTCTACTTTCATAGTCAGGCTTTGCTCTTGGAAGCTCACCATCCAAAGCTGTGATATTCGTCATTATAATTAAAATCGCAAAAATGAAAAGATGGTTGGTATTAGCGACTATTGCGATATCTTCGTTGTTTGACCACCTACGACAACCTACTATACATTGATGTAAAGGTGATATTTTCTACTTTCATTAGCAGGCTTTGTGTTTGATATACCCCTTATAGATGCGGAGATATTCGCTTTGAAATAAAACATTGACTTTTTCTCCAAATAAGTTTTTTGCCCATTCCGACCCATGAATAGTATCCGACCATCACCCAAATCAATAGGCTTCTTCCCCTCCGTGACGATCCAATCAAAATTGCGACCTGTAGCGTGATTATAAGGTTTAGATGGACAGACGGACGGACACACATAGTCTCGACTCAACTCGTCGAGACATTCATTTTGGTATATATAAGTATGGGTATACGACCATTATTTCGATGCGTTACAAACTTTTTGGTCAAAACCAACTTTTAATACCCTCCCCACATAGTGGTTTAGGGTATAAGGATAAAGCATACGAAAATTTCATAAAGGTCAATCTTGTAGTGAATTTTCACTGCAACAATATTTTCTCTAGTCCCATTTCGATAGGACTTGCGGCTTCCAATCAAAATTGTGAAAACCTAAAAAAACTTAAGAATGTGAACTTTGATTTCAAAAGCCCTCCGTCGACTTTTTTGTTTTTTTTTTTCATCTATAAACATTGTAGTTTCAGAATCCGCAAAAACTTTCAAGGCGTAGGCGCCCTTCATTTAAAGTTGTTTCAGGCGCACCGTGCACTCACAGTTCGTTGAGATTCCATAAATTCCGGGAATGGGTGCATCTCAGGGGTTGCTCTGGACTCGACCATGTGTGGGACTATGACAGGGACTATGTTGCTGCATACAGACTTTCCCGCAGTCCCCCAACACACGCAGCACAAGACACCAGCCGTTGATGTTCCAATCCCTGAAAAAGCTTCCTTTGCAATTGCAATTGCAGAACTAGTAAATCTTATGAGTCGGATTATATCATGGTCGCGGCGCACATTGTTGTCGCTTCCATAAGAAAGTGGACAAAAATAGACATGCACAAGTACTTATGATGGCATAGGAATGAAAAATTTCAACTTTGGTCCATTTCGGTTCAGATTTGCCCCCATATATATCTTTTCCCAAGTTTCCTATAATTCGCCCAAATTTAATTGAATAGCCTTTGTGAATGGCTGAACTTCTACTTGACTGATCTTACCACATTTTGACTGCATGGCATGGTCGATGGTAGCAGAATTCTGGTCACTACCTACCCCACGATTCACTACTACGGGTCACATTCGAAAGCATGTTCACATCGTCCACACACCCGGAGTTATCTGCGGCGACAAGCTGAGATGTCCTTAGCCGCGAATATCAGTACAACACGCTGGTAAAATATTCAAACCTGTCAGAATGTCTCCCTGAGCACTGTAACGTACTGCCTCCTCAACAGGAGGAGACAAAGATTCTTCTAGTACAGCAACACAATGGCATGCTTTCGTTGCAGTACTTGTTCGGATGTTACAATGAGAGCAATCCTAATCACCATATTATGGATAGGACCCACGACTAAATGGGTAACTTCGAAAATTAATTCCTAATACACTTCCGTGCCAGCAGGCGAACCCAGAATGTCCTTGGTATTTAGACACAAGTATTCGTTCCTAATACTATTTACAATTCCGTGCCAGTAGGGGAACCCAGAATATCCTTCCTATTTAGACACAAGTATATAGCTAGCAGTAGCAAGCTGAATGTTGATAGCACGGATAGTTTAGTGTTCTTGGAGGTGAAACAAGGTCCAAGAAAGCTCCGTAAAATATCTGTTCATATAGATCACAAGGTCTTTAAAAAAATATTATTATAAAATTCGAGATTTATTCTGTTGGTCCTTCTTCTTAAAAACACCAGTCTTATGGTTGGTAGATCACTCTTTCAGCACTTCCAAAAAAGTTTTAAATTTCCAAGATTATTCGTCTAATTGTCTTTAAAAGAACACAAAACGACCTAAACGATTATTCAAAAGCTATGTCCATTCACGATTGAGAAATCAATTTTCATGATTATGACCATCAATATCTCTCTATTTTCAACATCCATCAAAAAGGGTTTTCTTTTCCTCAGGCTTCAACGGCTTTTCCGCCAAAGCCCTTCATAATCCCTCTTACACGTTCTCCTCCACATCACCCTGTTCTAAACTGTCAATATGTTGTTTGTCATGTGTTGGATTATGATTGTGCGAGTGCGATTGAAAAGGGATTTGTGCGACATTGGATTGGCCATTTTCCCGTGTCTTTTTTCTTCTTTTTCTCTCTCTTGTAATAATCCAATTATTGTGTAGTTCCATTGTGTTCTGCAACGAGACACATGCTATTGTGTTATGATACCCTGGCTGGTTGTTTTTCGCCATCACAAATGTGTCACTCTGTTCCGTTATATTACATCTGGTATTTTCTGGTTGTTTTGTTGTTTCGAAAGAATGTGTGTAAAATAGTTTCTATGGTAAACGTGGCAAAAGAAACAATTGGTTAGTCTGACATAAACCATAATGTTGCCCGCCCAGTGTGTTCTGGTGGCTGTCCAACAGCTAAAGAAAAGACAAAGGATATGAAATGCTAACAAAAGCCCTGAAGAAGATGAAAAGCCCATGGCGTAGACAATTGAAACTTTATGATATTAGTCAGTAAATGGCTGGAGAATGGTGGGCGAAGATCAGGCCACTCGCACCAGCAGATGATGAGTAGAACAATAAGTGACAATGGAAATAAATCTTTTGGTCTTAGAGAACGTTACTCAACTGGACAAATCTGCAAAGCAATAACATTGCTTACAGGCTAAACTGTGAGCAATGCTATGATTTCCATAACCGAAGGCATTCCCTGATGCCCCAAAATTAAATTCTTTGTCATCTTTCTGAAAAGTTTTAGGGAAAACTTTCTAAACTAATTTTAATAAAACTTTGTTACTTTTTGGCTTCTGTTGTCCTTGTTGTTGTTTTCAGCATGAATAGTTCTTAAGTGTTTGGAAAATTGAAACTGATTTTAGTTTTATTTGTTTCTTTTATTTCGTTGCAGGTATGTTTTCCACAACAACAACAAAAAAAGAGAAAAAACGTTGATTTTCTTTTGGTGATTTTTGAGGTAAAATTTTATAATTTCTTTGTTTAAAAAATTTGAAAACTATTTAAAAAACAAAAGAAAATTGCTACAAAGATTTTTGAAAAACAAATCGAGGTAAAGGATAGTGTGGCAACACATGGAATGACAAATTGATGCTTAATAACAAGTTGATTTTTCACGTCAAAGGAAACCACAGCGATGGTGTGGCCAGTGGATGGCTGATCATATTTTCCACTACTGTAACACCAACAACATGAATTTTTTTACATATTTTTTCAACCACAATAAACGTGGATTTTTTAAATATTTTTTCAACCACCATAAACGTGGATTTTTTAAATATTTTTTCAACCACAATAAACGTGGATTTTTTAAATATTTTTTCAACCACAATAAACGTGGATTTTTTAAATATTTTTTCAACCACAATAATCGTGGATTTTTAAATATTTTTTCAACCACAATAATCGTGGATTTTTAAATATTTTTTTTTCGACCACAATAAACGTGGATTTTTTAAATATTTTTTCAACCACAATAAACTTGGATTTTTAAATATTTTTTCAACCACAATAAACGTGGATTTTTTTAAATATTTTTTCAACCACAATAAACGTGGATTTTTTAAATATTTTTTCAACCACAATAAACTTGGATTTTTAAATATTTTTTCAACCACAATAAACGTGGATTTTTTAAATATTTTGTTCAACCACAATAAACGTGGATTTTTTAAATATTTTTTCAACCACAATAAACGTGGATTTTTTTAAATATTTTTTCAACCACAATAAACGTGGATTTTTTAAATATTTTTTCAACCACAATAATCGTGGATTTTTTAAATATTTTTTCAACCACAATAATCTTGGATTTTTTAAATATTTTTTCAAACACAATAATCGTGGATTTTTTAAATATTTTTTCAAGCCCAATAAACGTAGATTGTTTAAATACTTTTTTATGTCAATAACCTTGAATTTTTTAAATACATTTTAAAGTCAATAATCGTGGATTTTTTAAAAAATTTATAAAGTCAATAATCGTAACCGACCCCCGGCGGCTTTAAGTGATTTTTTACTAACCTGATCCCTTGCAAAAAACCCTCTTTACATCCCAAAACTACGTGTACGTAATCCCAACCAAACTTCAGGTTTTATGCAGTTCCATTTGCACATGTCGAATGGTAATTTTTCCACCAATTAAGCTCCAAAAAGGTATGCTGTTAGTATTCGAAAAATTCTAACGTTTTAAGAAAAAAACGCTTGTTTTTTCCTCTTCATAGCTTACTTTTCACTTTGTTTGCTTATCGAACAAAAAAACTGTTGCCTGCTTTTTGGCACTTAGCAAATACCTAGCCATATCTATAACACAAAATTGCATGATTTTAAGGCTTTATCGTGGCATAACCGAAACACATGTTGGCAAATAGTTTGATTTCTCGTGAAACCAAATACAACAACTACAATATATAAAGCTCTAATTTCCTGTACTTTGATGTTCGCAACAAGTTTGCAAACAAGCTATGAGGTTAGCAATTTTACCTAACAACTATGATTAGAACTGTATATTTTTAGGCTATAGTTGAAAAAATGGAAACTACTTTACACATTGCCCAAAATCTAAATGTAGGCTTTTAAAATGTTATTCAAACATTCTTTTGCATAGTCAACACAATGAGGTTAGCAATTTACATGGGCCTAACAAATATTTTTAGACCTGCATATTTTTAGGTTGTAGTTTACAAAAAACTTTCACATGGCCTAAAATCTAAATGAATGCTTTTAAAATGTTACTCAAACATTTCTTTGCATATTCAACACATTGTTTTTGGGGGCTACTTTGGGTTTTGTTAATTTGATAATCATTTCATTTGGGGAGTTGGCTTCATTCCAAAAGGGCCAAATTTACACTTACAACAGTTGCCTACATTTAGGCGTTTGGGTTGGTTTTAGTTAATTGCAACAAATGATCAACACGTCACCTTATCTCGAATAGGTCAAGCAGCTAATGGGGGTTTCTACAAATTTCTTTCCATACCGACAAAAGGAAGGAAAGTGAAAATGAACGAAGGTAGGTTGATCATAGACCGAAAGTAGGTTATTTAATTTTAAATTATTTGGAATACGTAAACGTTTGGCCTATTAGTAATAGTTACGCTTTTTACTTCCCCTTGGTATGTGACGTATAAGTATTGTCAACACTCATACGCCTCAATATCACTATTGATATTTCTATTAATATGCGTGGCTGTGTACTCAATAATTTGTAATAATTATTAAAATTGTTTAAAATTTGACAGTGTTATAAAGGAAAAGTTGCTGACAAAATTGTTTCAGCAACATTTAGTAGGTACGAGGACAAACCTATTAGCTATTGTCTGCATTAAAGGCCTTGATAACAATTTCCACTATATATGTATGTATGTGTATTGATGTACAAAACTGTTCAAAAACATTTTTGTTCACATTAAATTGGCTTCGTTTCTTGCTAAAACACCTATTAATACGTCATGGATATCTTGAATTTCTAACATTTTTTTATTTACAAAAAAAAGATAGGAACGTGAAAACGGACCAAGGTATATTTATCTAAAAGTTATCTAGTTAATTTTAAATTAATTCGAATATGTACAAATTAGCTAAATTTCCTGCTCAAACATCTAACAAATTTCCAAAAAATCATTTAAACATATTCACCATGAATCAATACTTTATTAAACACTTAATTTACTCAGTTTTGAAAAGAAAGCATATATGGAGAGCTACCATATCCAGGGATAAAATTCATTTGCTTAATGCTTTTACCCACAAAAACACATACTCTCTATAGTACTCTCTTTAAATCCCATCATGTTAGTGTGTGTGTGGCTCACACACAAGCAACAATTGTTAAATATCTCCTGAATGGATACAATGATGAACACAATTCTGACAAATGGTTATAAGATGAGTAAAGATTTGCACTTCCATTGTGGTGTGATGGTTGTGGTGGAGGTATTGGCATATCTTATGCCTTTGATATGTGTTTTACATGGAGCGCACATCACATGAAGGAAGGCAGCTATAGTTAAAGCACGTAAACACGTTATTGACTATTATTACATACATAATACACATGAATTTATTTACTTAAGTGTATTCAACGATTTTCGATTTAACTTCCTCGTCCTTGTTCTTTGAGCAAATATACCGTCTTCCTTTACAACATCGTCATGATACAATACATCGTAAGACATAATAATCTCAACATGGGTAATATTATGTTCATTTTGTCAGATTTGTTTCTTCTTTCGTCGTTTTTTACTGCTGCATTTCGGAAAGTTGAAAGAAAAAAACTTTTACAATATTGATGGATATTAAGAGGATTTTTGATATGCATATAATATGAGAAGGTAGCAGCAGAGTGTAATATGTCTTATAAGGATATTGTCTTCAGTAATATTAATATGATGCCAAGTTTTCTGTTTTTACTTTTTACAAATGATCTTTAAGCACGAAATCTCAGATATAATGAAGCTGATGTTCATTTGAACAGTTGTGAAGGATAATATATGAAAGGAAGGTGTAGAACTTTGAAGGAAGAAGATATAAATCCTATGGAATTTACATTAAAAAATGAAACTTGTTTGCTTGAGGAACTGAGGCGTATGAGTGATGACCATACTTATACGCCGGGACACTGAGACGTATGGGTGTTGTGCACACGAATACGCAGTGATTTTATATGAAAAGTTTACTCTATACTTTGGTATGATAAATAAAACGTCTTAAAGAATGGAAAATAAATGCAGTATTTATTCTTTAGCGAGAAGATTATTCAAATGTTCTTCAAGCGGTAGAAGATTATTAAAATCATTTTTATAGACAAAAGGCATTGCAACATAGAAGTACATTTCAACTCAAATTACACTGTGCAACAAAATTGAGGTGAAAGTCTGGGGCACGGAAAATTCCTCTTGGGGATGAAAGGCCTTGGTTAGTGTATTAAGAACCCCGAAGGACAGATCCGCCGTGAGTCGAATTTCCGCGTTATGGCGTGATGAAGTTTTTGCTAGAGACCCTGTAAGGCATCTAAAATTAGCGTTATATCTTTGTTAACTGTTGTTTAAGCTTATTTATAAGATGACATATCTTCAGTCAAATCGAATGAGGATTATTTTCCTTGAGCACTTTGACCTTCTAACTCGCTTCCTTCAATGTCCTTTTCGTCCTTTATTTTAAGAGCCGCTATAAAAGTACCACAGGATTACGTTTTTCAGCTTCGAAATGTTCTGCAAAAATGTCGCTCAGAAAATTTTAGGTACAGCTCTCATTGACAACTAATCGATTTTGTCGCGTTTTCGTGGTCGTTTTGTGCATTTACCCATTCGAAGCTGAAAAACGTCATCTTGTGGTACTTTTATAGCGGCTCTTTAAATAAAAGACGAAAAGGACATTGAAGGAAGCGTGTTAGAAGGTCGAAGCGCTCTACGAAAATAATCCTCATTCGATTTGACTGAATACATGTCATCTCAAAAATAAGCTAAAACAACAGTGAACAAAGATTTAACGCTAATTTCAGATGACTTACAGGGTCTTCAGCAGAAACCTTTATCACGCCATAATTCGGAAGTTCGACTCACGGCGGATCTGTCCTTTGAGATTCTTTATATACTCACCAAGGGCTTTCATCTTCAGCAGAAACTTCATCACGCCATAACTCGGAAGTTCGACTCACGGCGGATCTGTCCTTTGGGATTCTTAATATACTCACCAAGGGAAAGGAATTATCTCTGCCCCAAAATTTGGGTTCACAGTGTTATTCACAATAGAGTGATCTTCAAATTTTTCACAATGCATTTGGTTATCAAAACTTTACCACATTTATGTGACGTATAAGTATCGTCAACAGTCATACGCCTCAGTGTTAATACTTATTTATAAATAAATGTCGCCAACAAATTCCGAACTGTGTAGTTTATAATGAATAACACTGTGCGACAAGAAAAAAATGACAATGAAAACTGTATTCCACTCAGTTTTCATTGCCATTCATTGTAGAGCTAAAAATATGAGACACGTGTATCGGCGTTTTTAACGTTTACATCGGAAAGTAACTAAAGTAATTTCGAAATATTCGAGTTAAGATATCTTGGAATCCTTGCATTTTATGTATATAGTGTCTTTGGAAACTGTACAGAGGAGGATGTGGGCAATATTTTTGTCAAAAAGGTTAACCCTCATGCGGTTCATCAAAAGGGTCTTTTTGGTCCTTTTTTCGAAATTCTATCGAAAACTGCTTTAAAATGCGATCATATCAAATCCAAATATTCTACAAAATTGTTCGCCATAAAATTTTACTATATGTCTCAGAATACACCAAATCTGTAAATCTTATCTAATCGCCAGGAATCTCTAAAAAATAAAAACACGTTTTAGGGTTAAAATCGGACTTCATCCGAGTTTATTCAAAATTGACCCACAAAACATAATTTTAGAGAGATGAGGTCAAAGACAAAAATATTCTTCGTCAAATTTCACTATGGGTCATCAAAGAAATGAAATTTCTATTTATATTATATATCATGAAAATATCAGTATCAATTTTGCTGAAAAAAAGAAATATTTCCTAATTTTTTTGATGAAAAATGTTTCCTTCTTTTATCGAGTTTACACATGAAAGTAATATGAAACTTGGTTCTAGGTGAAAATTGTCAAAAGAAGAAAAATTCTACACAAAATTTCACTATGAGTTTCAGAATAAACCATGTATCTAGGTATACTTTTTTCTTAAGAAAATTAGATAACAAATTTATAAATTTTAGAATGAAATTATTTTTTTTAATTTTGGACAGTTAATTTTACATAATTCCATACTGGATCAGAATCTAGCAAAATCCTTCACTTTTTGGGCATATAGTAAGAAAAAAGAAATGTTCGAAATCAAATTTCACTATGAGTCTCTGAATAAAAGAAATCTGTTACCATAACATATAACATTCTTAGCAGCCCTTGTTTTTTATATAGGGTTTAGGGCCATATTTTACAAATTTTACCCAGATTGTCGTTGTGATTGGACACTATAAATAACTTAATGATGGTTTTTCGTAGTGAATTTATACGGAAGGTGTTGCGCGTTCCATTTAAACAGCTTTTGAAATATTTGTGGTGAAAATATATTTGAAAAATATAGGAAACCTAGATCGGATGTTGTAAAATTGGGTATTTTTTAGTACTTTTACTTAAATTACGTAGTTAGGATAAACCATTGGTTGCTTATATTGTATGTGAAAATGCACGGGAGGTCTACGGCTATGGTCCAGTGAAGATATAGGTGTCATATGGGCTCTCACATACACGATTTGGGGTGGCCCAAAATAATACAATGATGGGAGTAACTCCTGCTTTGGTGACATTTACGGCAGAAATTTCCAAAGATTTTCGAAAAAAGGACGAAACAGACCCCTTTGATGAACCCCATGAGGGTTAAAATTTTTAACAAAAATATTCCCCACATCCTCCTCTGTAAAGTTGCCAAAGACACTATATACATAAAACGCAAGGATTCCAAAATATCTTAACTCGAATATTTCGAAAAAAAACTAGAAATGGGTGGAACTTGCCCCGCCTACTTTAGTTACTTTCCGATGTAAACGTTAAAAACGCCGATAGACGTGTCTCATATTTTTAGCTCTACTTTCATATTCTACACAGGTTTCATTGTCATGTTTTTGTTGTCTCACAGTGTTGTTCATTATAAACTACAAAGTTCGGAATTTGTTGGCGACATTTATTTATAAATAAATATTAACACTGAGGCGTGTGAGTGTTGACGATACTTATACAACTTGGTTACTTTCCGATTTAAACGTTAAAAACGCCTATAATGTGTGTCATATTTTTAGCCCTACTTTCACAATCTACGCAGTTTTTCCATCATTTTGAAAAAAATTGAATATATTTTTCATATGAATATGTTGATACGTATGGTTAGTGTACACTAGGGTTATGACTTTTCGACATTTTTTCTGGTAGCACGGATGAATGAACTTTAGCCTATTACTCACTAAACTAACATTTATTCCATTGAAAAATAAAAAAGTTCACGCACAAATCGATTTAAAAAAATATTTTTAAAAAATGTACGAAATAAAAAAAAAAATTCTCAAACAGTATTTCCTGTTGCGCGAATGAATAAATTTAAGCTTACTTATAACAAAAGTAACGTTTATTCCATTCAAATATTGAAAAAGGTCATGCACAAACCACCTTGAAACAATTTCGATTTTTATACCCTCCACCATATGGAGGGTATAATTAAATTTGTCATTCCGTTTGTAACACATCGAAATATTCGTCGGAGACCCTATAAAGTATATATATTATTGATCAGCATAAAATTCTATGTCGATTTGACCATGTCCGTCTGTCCGTCCGTCAGTCTGTTGAAATCAAGATACAGCTCGCAATTTTAAAGATAGAGAGTCAACATTTGGTACAGAAGTTTTTATTACTTGCAGGATGGTTGGTATTGAAAATGGGATATATCGGTCCACGTTTTGATATAGTCCCCATAGAACGGTACCTCCCGATTTTCGGTATTTTTAAGGTTTTAGATTCATTATCCTGCCAAAATGGCTGAAATTTGGTACGTAGTCTTCCTTAGGGGTATAAAACGTTCCCCCAGAATTTTGTCGGTATCGGTCCACACCTTCATATAGCCCCCATAGAACGGTACCTCCCGATTTTCGGTATTTTTAAGGTTTTAGCTTCATTATCCTACTAAAATGGCTGAAATTTGGTACGTAGTCTTCTTTAGGAGTATAAAACTTTCCCCCAGAATTTGTCGGTATCGGTCCACACCTTCATATAGCCCCCATAGAACGGTACCTCCCGATTTTCGGTATTTTGGAGGTTTTTTGCTTCATTATCCTACTAAAATGGCTGAGATTTGGTACGTAGTCTTCTTTAGGGGTACAAAACTTTCCCCCAAAATTTTGTCGGTATCGGTCCACACCTTCATATAGTCCCCATATGACGGTACCTCCCGATTTTCGGTATTTTGAAGGTTTTAGCTTCCTTTTCCTACCAAAATGGCTGAAATTTGGTACGTAGTCTTCTTTAGGAGTATAAAACTTTCGCCCAGAATGTTGTCGGTATCGGTCCACACCTTCATATAGCCCCCATAGAACGGTACCTCCCGATTTTCAGTATATTGAACGTTGTGGCCTTAATATTCCACCGAAATGGCTAAAATTCGGTATTTAGACTTCGTTGGGGGTACTCAAACTTCCCCTTTAAATTTGTCAGTATAGGTCAACGCCTTCATATAGCCCCCATGGAAAAGTACCTCCCGATTTTTCGTATTTTGAAGGTTGTGTCTTCAATATTCCACCAAAATGGTTGAAATTTGGTAGTTAGTCTTCAATGTGATATAAAACTGTTCGCCAGAAATATGTCTGTACAGGTCCACGCTTTCATATTGCCCCATTTCTGACTTAAATTCGTCGGTACAGGTCCACGTTTCGATATATCCCCCATAGAACGGTACCTCCGGGTTTTCGTAATACTGAAGATTGTGACGTCAATATCCAACCGAAATGGCTGAAATTCGTTATTTCGTCTTCCAAGAGTTATAAAATATTCCAGAAGAGTATTATCAGTATAGGTCCACGTCTTCCTATATCCCCATAGAAGCGTACTTCTTGATTTTTGGTATTTTTTTAGTTTTAGCCACATTCTCTTACCGAAATATAGGAAATTTGGTATTTAGTCTTCTTTGAGCCTAAAAACTTTCCGTCAGAAATAGACGTTTTGAAATAGCCCCCATAGAATGGTGCCTCACATTGTTTTACGGAAATTGCTGAAATTTAGTATTAAGTCTTCTTCATTCCCGAAAGGAAACTAATTATTCCATTTTACTTGAATACAACTTGTGGTGGAGGGTATAACAAGTTCGGCCCGGCCGAACTTAACGCCTTTCTTACTTGTTTTATTAAAAAACTAGGGGACCCGGCGAACTTCGTCTCGCAGTTTGTTAGGTACAGAACTTTATGGCTTTGGTTCAAACCTATAATACTATTATTGCTATCACCTTGTTCAATGGCAAATATTTCTTTGTTTTGAACTGTTTAGGACGATCTTTGAAGCAGATGCACATTAGACAATTGTACTTTCGACAATTGTCAGTTTGACGAAGAGAGAAGGTACTGAGAGGCAAAGTGTTTCTATTTTCCTCGACTCTCTCCACCATAGTATGGAGGGTATATTTAGTTTGTTTTTCTGTTTGTAACACATCGAACTAATCATTTGCACATATATTCTTGATCAGGATAAAATTCTAAGACGATCTAGCCATGACCGTCTGTCTGTCTGTCCGTCTGTTGTAATCACTCTAGCGTTCGCAATAATTGAGCTAGACGCTATATTTTTGCACCCGAGCGTCTTTTTTTCCATAGGCAGGGCAAGTTCGAAGATGGGTTATATCGGAACACTTTTTGGTATAGCCCCCATATAACGCTACCTCCCGATTTTCGGTATTTTGGGGATTTTAACTACATGTTTTGACCGAACTACCTGTAATTTCACGTTTGGGGTTCCCAGTGGTCACAAAACATCTCCACCAAAAACCGATTTTCGGTATTTTGGGGATTTTAAATACATTTTTTGACCGAACTACCTGTAATTTCACATCTCCACCAAAAACCGTCAACATAGGTCCATGTTTTGGTATAGCCTCCATATAACGGTACCTCCCGATTATCGGTATTTTGAGGATATTAGCTAAAATTTTTAACCGAACTACCGGTAATTTGACCGTTGAGGTTTCTAGTAATCACAAAATATCTCCAACAAAAACTGTCAACATAGGTCCATGTTTAGGTATAGCCCCCTATATAGCTGTACCTCCCGATTTTCACTTTGATATAGCACCATATAAGGTTCCTTACCGATTGAATACATTTTTTATGTTTTTACCTTATTTAGGTATCAGAGGTCACAAAATATCTTCGTCTAAAATTGTGGACAGGAAAGAATATAATTATTCCGTTTTAGTTCAGAATATTTTATAGTGGAGGGTATAAAAAGTTCGGCCCGGCCGAACTTAACGCTGTTTTACTTATTTTTTCTGATTTCTCTATTTATAGTGATTACCCGAATTCTACTTACACTGCAAATTCGGTATTAGATGCAATGGCTCTGGTAACATGGACAGAGCTATTCTATTAGTTGCCGTTCTTTGTCTGTTTCAGATGCTTGAAGTCTTGTCACACTAACACGTGACTGTAGTCGATTACATGGTCACCCTATATTTAATTTCGACGTAAATAACATAGTCAAATTAATATCACAAACTAAATAACGATTAATAAGTATTTACCTACTTACTCGTATGTCGCCGATAAAGAATATTTGTCAGATAATTCGACCAAAAAAACTCCAGTACCTCCGATATCTTGTTTTTTTTTTTTCAATTTTGAATATCATCCTCTTTTCGAATGACATACATACAGTGTACCAACAGTACCAATGTATATATGTATGTTTGTATGTATGTATTTTGCCGTTTGTAATTGCCTTTTTTGTATCATGACAGAATCTAAACAGTATCAAAATATATCTGGTACCGCTTAAATATTATACCGCATACATCGGAAGTTTATCTTTCGAAGATGTTTTTACATACGGTTTAAAAGTATACATATATGCCACAACTTCACTCCAATGAAATTACCTCGGAGCTCTTGATGTTTCAATTAACCCACCAATTTTGTGGATTTGTACCTTTTTCCTCAAAACTGTGGAAACCACTTTTGACAATATCATCTTAGTCTTTTCAATCGGTATCTGACCGAAACCACCACTAATCTTTAAAAACTCTAATCTAAGCCCTTTTAACCATTTTTCGCTGTTAATTTCCTAAAAAGACGCTTGAAAATAAATGAAAATCGATTTGATTGTGAATAAAAAATTCTATACAACTTTCAAAAATTGAGAAAAGCGTACAATGGACCCTCACAGTAGGTGCAAATACAATTTTCGCCAAAAACTGTCCAAATAAGTGCCAAGATTTACTCCAAACGCGAAGCTCGATAGAAATTTGTGGAAAAACTGACTTTATTGAAAAAATATTTTTGCAAATTTTCGCGATTTTTTTAGGTTTTATCCTTTTCTGCCATTAGACCATTCCGAATTGGTGCGAATTGTCAAAATCTGTTCAGCCGTTCTTGAGTTATAAGCGTAGTAACTAACATCATCCTTTTTTATACACGCAAAAAAAAATCGGCCTCTCTAACATATGTCCCAAACATATTTTGCAGCAAACATATATATGTTTGCAACAGTCCCAAACATAATATATGTTTGGGTGGAAACAAATATATGTTTGGGTGCAAACATATATATGTTTGGGTGGAAACAAATATATGTTTGGGTACAAACATATATATGTTTGGGTGCAAACATATATATGTTTGGGTGCAAACATATATATGTTTGGGTGCAAAGATATTTATGTTTGGGTGGAAACAATTTTATGTTTGGGTGCAAACATTTTATATGTTTGGGTGCAAAAAAATACAAACCCAAAAGGCACAAAAAAAAACAAACACATGCACCAGTGAGCGCTTACTAAGAGCAAGGGAGCGTAAAATTCAATGTAAAACACTTTAAAATGTGTGCTCACTTGCTCTCAGTGAGAACTCACTGGCTATCTCCATAGTATACACACAAATGTTGAGGTTGTTTATTGGAAGGCAAAAGAACAACAAACACATAGGTACATACAAAATTCCAAAGAAATACATAACACAATTTAATAAAAGAAAAACTGATTGAAATAATTTGTAAATAGTCACACTTTTAAAAAGAAAAAATATATAGAAACGTAGTTGAACGCTTCTCCTTTGTTGTGAAATAAAACAAATTGTCCTCATAGTTGAAATCATCAGCGGGGAATCGGCATCTAGAATCAAATGATTATGTAATGTAATAAATAAATATGGATATGCCATATTTCAAATATACATAAGTATGTATGTAATTACCAATATTATATGCGATTTCTTCCTTGTCCAATAAAATAATTCCATTCAACTTTCCGATTCAATTATAAAATGTTTTGGGCATTTAATTTACTAAAAAGCACAATTTCTTTAAGAAAACACAAAACACTGATTTATTCACTCACTTTACCGTCTTGACTCTACAAAGGCATCTAAAACACTGAAGAAAGAAATAAAATATAATTCATATCATTTCTTCTTTTCTTCTTCTCCTCCTAAGTTGGTTAACAACAACAAAACAAGAAACACACGAGTTTGTCGCATACACGCCACCAAAGCCCCCTTCTTCGCTTCTACGTCATCTATTATACAATACACACAACTCTTCATTATAAAACAGCAACCCACAGCCGCGAGAGCACTGTTATTACTCTCGTTGACAAACATCCTCTCTCCACCCATGAAAAAAATGTTGTAACATAAAAAATATGTTGGTACCCAAACATATCAAATTGAGATATGTTACAAAATGTTGCAAACATATATTTGTTTGGACCCAAACATATTATGTTTGGATCCAAACATTAATTTGTTTGCAACCGGTCCCAAACATATATTTGTTTGGATCCAAACATATTTCTAACATAAATTTTTCTGCGTGTATATATAGATTATATCTTTGAGAAAATCGTTTACGACCTATTTTATGATTTTAAGAATTAAGAATTAAAAAAATTAGTGGGAAACATATGTTATGTCGGTTTAGTGGCTCTATAGATTATTTTCATTTACATATCTGCTTACAGTGATTTCAAACAGTTTCCCATAAAAAACTATTGTACATACTTATGCGCATTAGTTTCATATGAAAAGCTTATTCAGGAATTGCAACAATCGTCTGCCTATGCCCTATGTTTGGCTGTTAAAGAAAAAAACCTCAATAATTCTATTTCATTTAAAATAAAAAAGACTTAATTTGGGTTATTGTCAACTTACCTTTGACCATTTTCACTTTCCTTCCATTTTGTCATTATGTATAACATGCAAAGTAATTTGTTGAAAACGCCATTAGCTGCTTGACCTATTCAAGATAAGGTAAATAACCATGACATGTTGGTAATTTGTTGCAATTAACAAAACCAACCCCCAAACACCTAAATGTAGGCAACTCTGTTGTAAGTGTAAATTTGGCCTTTTTGGAATGAAGCCAACTTCTCAAAATAAAATGAATATCAAATTAACAAAACTCAAAGTAGCCCCCAAAAACAATGTGTTGAATATGCAAAGGAATGTTGGAATAACATTTTAAAAAGCATACATTTATTTTTTAGGCCATGTGAAAGTTTTTTTGTAAACTGCAACCTAAAAATATGCAGGTCTAAAAATAGTTGCTAGGCCCAGGTAAATTGCTAACCTCATAGTTTGTTAGCAAACTTGTTGCGAACATCAAAGTACAGGAAATTAAAGCTTTTTATATTGTAGTTGTTGTATTTCGTTTCACGAGAAATCAAACCATTTGCCAACATGTGTTTCGGTTATGCCACGATAAAGCCTAAAATCATGCAATTTCGTGTTATAGATATGGCTAGCGATTTGCTAAGTGCCTAAAAACAGGCAACATTTTGTGCAGGATAAGCAAACTAAGTGAAAACTATGCTATGAAGAAAAAATAGAAAAAAACAAACGTTTTGCTAAAACGTGAGAATTATTCGAGTACCAGCAGCACACCTTTTAGCAGCTTAATTGGCGGAAAAATTACCATTCGACATGTGCAAATGGATGGATTAGCATAAAACTTAAAAATTTTGTGTAGCATAACACGTAAAGTTCGGCTGGGATTATTTACTTGTAGTTTCTGGATCTAGACAAAATATTTTTCGAAAAAAAAAATAATCGTAGATTTTTTAAATATTTTGGATGACAACAATCGGGGATTTTTTAAATATTTTTGGATAACAATACATCTGCTCTTATTGTCGTGGAAAAATAATTAAAAAAAATCTGCTATTATTGTCGTGAAAAAATAATTAAAAAAAATCTGCTATTATTGTCGTGAAAAAATAATTAAAAAAAAATCTGCTATTATTGTCGTGGAAAAATATTTTAAAAATCCACGTTTATTGTGGTTGAAAAATATTTTAAAAATCCACGTTTATTGTGGTTGAAAAATATTTTAAAAATCCACGTTTATTGTGGTTGAAAAATATTTTAAAAATCCACGTTTATTGTGGTTGAAAAAATATTTTAAAAATCCACGTTTATTGTGGTTGAAAAAATATTTTAAAAATCCACGTTTATTGTGGTTGAAAAAATATTTTAAAAATCCACGTTTATTGGGGTTGAAAAAATATTTTAAAAATCCACGTTTATTGTGGTTGAAAAATATTTTAAAAATCCACGTTTATTGTGGTTGAAAAAATATTTTAAAAATCCACGTTTATTGCGGTTGAAAAAATATTTTAAAAATCCACGTTTATTGTGGTTGAAAAATATTTAAAAAATCCACGTTTATTGTGGTTGAAAAATATCTAAAAAATCCACGTTTATTGTGGTTGAAAAATATTTAAAAAATCCACGTTTATTGTGGTTGAAAAATATTTAAAAAATCCACGTTTATTGTGTTTGAAAAAATATTTAAAAAATCCACGTTTATTGTGTTTGAAAAAATATTTAAAAAATCCACGTTTATTGTGTTTGAAAAAATATTTAAAAAATCCACGTTTATTGTGTTTGAAAAAATATTTAAAAAATCCACGTTTATTGTGTTTGAAAAAATATTTCAAAATCCACGTTTATTGTGTTTGAAAAAAATATTTTAAAAAACCACGTTTATTGTGTTTGAAAAAATATTTAAAAAATCCACGTTTATTGTGTTTGAAAAAATATTTAAAAAATCCACGTTTATTGTGTTTGAAAAAAATATTTTAAAAAACCACGTTTATTGTGTTTGAAAAAATATTTAAAAAATCCACGTTTATTGTGGTTGAAAAAATATTTAAAAAATCCACGTTTATTGTGGTTAAAAAAATAGTTAAAAAATCCACGTTTATTGTGGTTGAAAAAATATCTAAAAAATCAACGTTTATTGTGGTTGAAAAAATATTTAAAAAATCCACGTTTATTGTGGTTGAAAAAATATTTAAAAAATCCACGTTTATTGTGGTTGAAAAAATATTTTAAAAATCCACGTTTATTGTGGTTGAAAAAATATTTTAAAAATCCACGTTTATTGTGGTTGAAAAAATATTTTAAAAATCCACGTTTATTGTGGTTGAAAAAATATTTTAAAAATTTACGTTTATTGTGGTTGAAAAAATATTTTAAAAATCCACGTTTATTGTGGTTGAAAAAATATTTTAAAAATCCACGTTTATTGTGGTTGAAAAAATATTTTAAAAATCCACGTTTATTGTGGTTGAAAAAATATTTAAAAAATCCATATTTATTGTGGATGAACAAATATTTTAAAAATCCACGTTTATTGTGGATGAAAAAATATTTTAAAAATCAACGTTTATTGTGGTTGAAAAATTATTTTAAAAATCCACGTTTATTGTGGTTGAAAAATATTTAAAAAATCCACCTTTATTGTGGTTGAAAAATATTTAAAAAATCCACGTTTATTGTGGTTGAAAAAATATTAAAAAAATCCACGTTTATTGTGTTTGAAAAAATATTTAAAAAATCCACGTTTAGTGTGTTTGAAAAAATATTTAAAAAATCCACGTTTATTGTGTTTGAAAAAATATTTAAAAAATCCACGTTTATTGTGTTTGAAAAAATATTTAAAAAATCCACGTTTATTGTGTTTGAAAAAATATTTAAAAATATTTAAAAAATCCACGTTTATTGTGTTTGAAAAAATATTTAAAAAATCCACGTTTATTGTGTTTGAAAAAATATTTAAAAAATCCACGTTTATTGTGTTTGAAAAAAATATTTAAAAAATCCACGTTTATTGTGTTTGAAAAAATATTTAAAAAATCCACGTTTATTGTGTTTGAAAAAATATTTAAAAAATCCACGTTTATTGTGGTTGAAAAAATATTTAAAAATCCACGTTTATTGTGGTTGAAAAAATATTTAAAAATCCACTTTTATTGTGGTTGAAAAAAAATATTTAAAAATTCACGTTTATTGTGTATAAAAAAAATGTTTTAAAATCCACGTTTATTGTGCTTGAAAAAAAATATTTAAAAATCCAAGTTTGTTGTGGTTGAAAAAATATTTAAAAAATCCAAGTTTATTGTGGTTGAAAAATATTCAAAAAAGTCAAGTTTGAAGAAAATATTTAAAAAACTCCACATTTAAATTTCTTTAAATTTTTATAGTTTTTCAAACATCATGATAACGTATATTATTCCGACTATAGCGGAGACTATGGTTTGAAATATAATCCCCTGGCATTAGTGCAAAAAAAAAATATATATATAATACAATCTGTGAAGCAAATAAATTCCCAAGAAGTGGAACACATCCCACTGATTTTTTTGTTCCTGGAAACATTGAAAAATAAGCAGATTCTGTCTTCTAAATTCGTTTACATTCCTTTTTCACTTTTTCTTGGCCTCAATGTCTCAGTGTTTGATGTTGCTGCGTTGCAATGTTTGCCAGAATTTGCCGTTTGCAAAGATTTACTACTACTTCCATTTACAAAACGGGAGCATAGACGATATGTTGGCAAAACGTATGAATAAATGTCTGTCCCCTCCAAAAAATACAAAAAATGGAAAGCAGACAACAATAGCAAGAACTCCTTATATATGAGTCAGACAGATTTCCGGCGCTTAAAATTGTCTGCGTCAAGGATCTAAATTGGAGGAGGAGGATGAGCGCCACAATAGCAGCGAAGGAAAAAGTTGTTATACAATTGTAATATTGTCGTTAAGTTGGGGGTGAGGTTAGGGAAGCACAACGTGGAAGTTCAACTTTTCAGCGACATTGTATCTAAAAGTAATATTTATATCCTGTCTTCATCTCTTTCTGCTGAGCAAAAATTTGTTTTTCCAAAATTTCAAAGATCATGTTTCCACCGCTTTTCGAGTTAACTTTTCCTACAAATTTGCCTGTGTGAGGTCGTCAGGCCGTTCGCGGTAATAGTAAAAGTTAAGTTGAGGCCATTGTGTGATGATTTAAATTGAAATTTATGGTCTGAAAGAAGATTTCTGCTGTTGTCAAAAGCAAATTAAAGTTTCAGAGTTTTTTAATCATAATTACAAACTGTGGGATTAAGGTGCTGGTGTTGTTGTATTTGTTGATAAAAGGACAATGGAAATATTTGCACTTTCGTCATTATTTCGGTGGCCTTAAATGTTTGGCGAAATTTGAGACGAAAAAGTTATAATTTATTTTTCTTGGAAATTAATTTAGTTTGAAAAATTGGTAATTTTCGAATTCTAAAAGTTTAAATAGTTTAGTTTTAAATTCAAGAATAATTTACTATACTTTCAATTCTATTTAATTTATTCTTCACTAAAATCTACACCTTGGAACACTGCGGCGTATGAGTTGTATCGTTAGTTATACGCCACATGTCATTGAAAAATTGTAGTGAATTCAATTCTTTATCAGTTTTGTTTTTCTCAAATATTAAACTTTAAACCATTCCTCTTTCTTTTTTTGGCTACCACAATGTTAAAGGTCACAATTCTTTATATTTCTTTTTTCGTTTCAAAATTTATTACTATATTTCCTCTACTCGACAGAGTCAAGTGCAACTCTTAAAGAATAAAAATTATTTTTCTTAATGGGATATGTTGAGACTGAATGGAGTTTTTCCTTCTTTAGCTTTTCTTTCTTTTTCCTGTTGTACGCCCCAAAATAAGAAACAGAATATAAAAATTGCCTTAAGTAGAATTTTTTTATATTAAATTTATGACTTTTTCTGGCTGGAAAGGTAGTTTCAGCTAACTCAAGCTAATATATATTGAAGTTTTATAGATACGTTTAAGTGTAGTTTGTTGATGTTGGCAGATAGTTTTTATTTTTGTTTTCTTAAAGTTTGTCAAATGATTTGTGAGTTAGTCATTTTTCTTGTTCTTCCAATAAAAAAAGAAAAAAACCTTGGCATTTCAATTGGTCTTGCCTATCTAGTACTGCTTCTCAGACTTATTGAACTTCTTTGGTCAGAGGTGAATTTGCAGTATTTCAAGAACATGTCGCAAAGAGAATAGAGAAATAAAGAAGTATGTCTAAGTAGTTGGTTATTGAGTGTTTACCATCCCGCAAGAAGTTTGAAAGAGACGATGTAATTGATATAGTTTTTTGCACTCGCAAACATTTCTCTAGCTCTTTGTCTACCTTTTCAATGTCCTTGAAAATTTGTTCGCTTTATTGAAATTTGTTATTCACCTTGTCAAATGTAAATTATTCCCGCACAGCACACTTATGCGCTTCAATACACTTAACACGCAGACAATGTGTCAGGTGGCCTGGACCTATAAATGCTACATTGAAATTTGAAATTCATGGATGCTATCTTCTTTGGCAGTAAAAAATGAATGTGAGTAATTGGAAATCAACCATTAAAATTTAAATTTACAAAGGAGAGCTACAAAATTATCCTTTTCTATGATTCAAATATCATAGACGTATACGTTGTGACATCAATCATACGCCATGGTAACTAAGTGGCAATATAAACAATAATTATCATACGCCATACGGGGACAAGCATTTTAGATGCTTAGTTTTTCGTGAAATGAATCGTTTATTGTCCTCGACAAAATGTTTAAAAAAATCCACGATTATTGTCCTCGAAAAAGTATTTAAAAAATCCACAATTATTGTCCTCGAAAAAATATTTAAAAAATCCACAATGATAGTGCTCGAAAAAAATATGTAAAAAATCCACGATATTGTCCTTAAAAATATTTAAAAAATCCACGATATTGTCCTTAAAAATATTTAAAAAATCCACGATATTGTCCTTAAAAATATTTAAAAAATCCACGATAATTGCCCATTATTGTCCTTGAAAAAATATCAGAAAAATCCACGTTTAATGAAAAAATATGTAAAAAATCCACGATTAATGTCATTGAAAAAATATTTTAAAATACCCACGATTATTATCGTTGAACAAATATTTTAAAAATCCACGATTAATGTCCTTGAAAAAAATATTTTAAAATATCCACGATTATTATCCTCTAACAAATATTTTAAAAATCCACGATTATTGTACTTAAAAAATATTTAAAAAAAAACTACGATTATTGTTATTGAAAAAATATTAAATCTCCACGATTACTGTCCTTGAAAAAAGATGTAAAAAATACACGATTATTGGCCTCGAAAAAATATTTAAAAAATACAAGATTATTGTCCTTGAAAAAATATTTAAAAAATACAAGATTATTGTCCTTGAAAAAATATTTAAAAAATCCACGATTATTGTTCTCGAAAAAACATTTAAAAAAATCCACGATTATTGTTCTCGAAAAAATATTTAAAAAATCCACGATTATTGAACACGAAAAAATATTTATAAAATCCACGATTATTGAAAACGAAAAAATATTTAAAAAATCTACGATTATTGTTCTCGAAAAAATATTTAAAAAATCCACGATTATTGTTCTCGAAAAAATATTTAAAAAATCCACGATTATTGTCCTTGAAAAAATGTTTTAAAAATCCACGATTATTGTCCTCGAAAAAATATTTTAAAAATCCACGATTATTGTCCTTGAAAAAATATTAAAAAATCCACGATTATTGTCCTTGAAAAAATGTTAAAAACATCCACGATTATTGCCCTTGAAAATAATATTTAGAAAATACAAGATTATTGTCCTTGAAAAATATTAAAAAATCCACGATTATTGCCCTTGAAAATTATATTTAGAAAATACAAGATTATTGTCCTTGAAAAATATTAAAAAATCCACGATTATTGAGCTCGAAAAAATATTTAAAAATTCCACGATAATTGTCCTTGAAAAAATATGTAAAAAATTCTCGATTATTGTCCTTGGAAAAATTTAAAAAAAAATCCACGATTATTGTCCTTGAAAAAATATTTAAAAAATACAAGATTATTGTCCTTGAAAAAATATTTAAAAAATCCACGATTGTTGGCCTCGAAAAATTATTTAAAAAATCCGCGATTATTGTGCTCGAAAAATCCACGATTGTTGGCCTCGAAAAATTATTTAAAAAATCCGCGATTATTGTGCGCGAAAAATCCACGATTGTTGGCCTCGAAAAATTATTTAAAAAATCCACGATTGTTGGCCTCGAAAAATTATTTAAAAAATCCACGAATGTTGGCCTCGAAAAATTATTTAAAAAATCCACGATTGTTGGCCTCGAAAAATTATTTAAAAAATCCACGAATGTTGGCCTCGAAAAATTATTTAAAAAATCCACGATTGTTGGCCTCGAAAAATTATTTAAAAAATCCACGATTGTTGGCCTCGAAAAATTATTTAAAAAATCCACGATTGTTGGCCTCGAAAAATTATTTAAAAAATCCACGATTGTTGGCCTCGAAAAATTATTTAAAAAATCCACGATTGTTGGCCTCGAAAAACTATTTAAAAAATCCGCGATTATTGTGCTCGAAAAATCCACGATTGTTGGCCTCGAAAAATTATTTAAAAAATCCGCGATTATTGTGCGCGAAAAATCCACGATTGTTGGCCTCGAAAAATTATTTAAAAAATCCACGATTGTTGGCCTCGAAAAATTATTTAAAAAATCCACGATTGTTGGCCTCGAAAAATTATTTAAAAAATCCACGATTGTTGGCCTCGAAAAATTATTTAAAAAATCCACGATTGTTGGCCTCGAAAAATTATTTAAAAAATCCACGATTGTTGGCCTGGAAAAATTATTTAAAAAATCCACGATTGTTGGCCTGGAAAAATTATTTAAAAAATCCACGATTGTTGGCCTCGAAAAATTATTTAAAAAATCCACGATTGTTGGCCTCGAAAAATTATTTAAAAAATCCACGATTGTTGGCCTCGAAAAATTATTTAAAAAATCCGCGATTATTGTGCTCGAAAAATCCACGATTGTTGGCCTCGAAAAATTATTTAAAAAATCCGCGATTATTGTGCGCGAAAAATCCACGATTGTTGGCCTCGAAAAATTATTTAAAAAATCCACGATTGTTGGCCTCGAAAAATTATTTAAAAAATCCACGATTGTTGGCCTCGAAAAATTATTTAAAAAATCCACGATTGTTGGCCTCGAAAAATTATTTAAAAAATCCACGATTGTTGGCCTCGAAAAATTATTTAAAAAATCCACGATTGTTGGCCTCGAAAAATTATTTAAAAAATCCACGATTGTTGGCCTCGAAAAATTATTTAAAAAATCCACGATTGTTGGCCTCGAAAAAATATGTACAAAATCCACGATTATTGCCCTCGAAAAAAATATGTACAAAATCCACGATTATTATTCTCGAAAAAATATTTAAAAAATCCACGATTATTGTTATCGAAAAAATATTTAAAAAATCCACGATTATTGTTATCGAAAAAATATTTAAAAAATCCACGATTATTGTCCTCGAAAGAATATTTAAAAAATCCACGATTATTGTCCTCGAAAAAATATTAAAACAAAATCCACGACTATTGTCCTCGAAAAAATATGTAAAAAATCCACGATTATTGCCCTCGAAAAAAATATGTACAAAATCCACGATTATTGCCCTCGAAAAAAATATGTACAAAATCCACGATTATTGTTCTCGAAAAAATATTTAAAAAATCCACGATTATTATCCTCGAAAAAGTTTTTAAAAAATCCACGCTTATTATCCTCGACAATTTTTTTACAAAATCCACGATTATTGTCCTTAAAAAATACACGATTATTGTCCTTGAAAAAATATGTAAAAAATCCACGATTAATGTCCTTGAAAAAATATTTTAAAAAATACACGATTATTGTCCTTCTAAAAATATTTAAAACTACACGATTACTGTCCTTGAAAAAAATATTTAAAAAATCCACTATTATTGTTCTTGAAAAAATATTTAAAAAATCTACGATTTTTATCCTTGAAAAATATTTAAAAAATCCACGACTATTGTCCTTAAAAAATATTTAAAAAAACCCACGATTATTGTCCTTGAAAAATATTTAAAATATCCACTTTTAATGTCCTGAAATAAATACTAGAATATTGTCTTACATAAAGTATTTAAAAAATTCACGATTATTGTTCCCAAATAATATTAAAAAATAGCGTTTAAAGTTCTCCAAAATATTTGAAAAAATCCTTCAAATTTGATTTCCTCCAAAAAATTGAAAATGTGCTAATTTTTCCTTTTTAAATATACTAAAACACGGTGTGCCTTAAACAAATTTAAATGGAAGGTGCTTACACCTGGGAAGTTTTTGCAGATTCTGAAACTACAATGCTCATAGATGAGAAATATCAAGAAACAAAAAAATCGCCGGAGGGATTTTCAAATAAATCGCGATTTAAATTCACATTTTTAGGGGTTCTTTATGTTTTCACGATTTTGCTTGGAAACCGCGAGTTCTATGTAAATGGGCCTACAGAAAATTTTGTAGCTGTGAAAATTCTCCACAAGATTGACCTCTATGATATTTTCGTAGGTTTTACCGTTTTTGATATATAGAAGTTAAAATTAAGACAATGCACTGACTGTATAGCCTCCTTATAAAACAATGGCATTATTGCAATTTCCCAAATTAAACTATATATATCTTGAAAATGGTACAACCGAGGAAAAAATAAGTTATCCAGTCTTGTAGAGAATTTTCACAGCTTCAACATTTTCTTTAGTCCCATTTTGATATGACTTGCGGTTTCCAAGCAAAATCTTGAAGACTTAAGATAAAAACCTAAAAGTTTGTACTGAACCACAATATTTCAAAAATGGTAGAACCTAGGAAAAAAACTAAAGGCCAGTCTTGTAGAGAATTTTCTCAGCTACAACATTTTCTTTAGACTCATTTTGATACGGCTTGCGGTTTCCAAGCAAAATCGTGAAAACCTAAAAAACCCTGAAATGGTGAATTTTGATCGCGATTTATTTAAAAATCCCTCCGACAATTTTTTCTGTTATTTTTATTTTTCTTATCTATGAACACTGCTGTTTCAGAATCCGGGAAATCTTCCAATGTGTAAGCGGTTTTCATCAATAGTTAGTTAAGGCGCACGAGCATGATATTGTTCTATAAGGAGGCGATACAGTCAGTGCATTGTCTCAATTTGAACTTCTATATATCAAAAACGGTAAAACCTACGAAAACATCATAAAGGCCAATATTGTGAAGAATTTTCACAGCTACAACATTTTCTTTAGGTTCATTTACATAGGACTCGCGGTTTCCGAGCAAAATAGTGAAAACCTAAAGAACCCCTAAAAATGTGAATTTAAATCGCGATTTATTTGAAAATCCCTCCGGCGATTTTTTTGTTTCTTGATATTTCTCATCTATGAGCATTGTAGTTTCAGAATTTGCAAAAACTTCCCAGGTGTAAGCACCTTCCATTTAAAATTAGTTAAGGCGCACCGTGAAAACTTAAGGAACTACAAAGAAAACGTCTTCGTTGGTCAAGCAATATAATGTGACGTATACGTCGTGACGTCAATCATACGGTCTGTGGAATGATGTAAAGTGTATGGAGGCGTATGGGAATTGTAAAGAACATCCATTAAAAACACTCATACACCTCATTGCACTCGACTAACAAATATCGGACATCACTTTTTCCAATTACTTTTTTGAATTTAAAATTCATTGATGCTATATTTTTTCCTGCTGCCATTTAATAGTCTAAATGGCTAATATAAAATTCAGTTAGTAGCACAAAAATATTTAATGCATAATGTAAGCTGTTAAATGAACTTGTTCATTTTCTTCTGTTGTTGTAGCCACGATGTCATGGACGAAAGGTACCCACATCCATGACGGTAAGAACACCAACAGAAAATGAAAACTTATTCAATCAACTTGATTCGTAACGATGGTTAGTTGTTAGAAGTGGATAACAAGCCATTCCATGTAAACGTTCTACTCGACAAAGGTGTATTAATATGGCAGAAACGTGCTAAATTGGCTAACAGTTCTTAAGTGGTTTGAATAACAAATAGGTGAAAAATGACAATGGATTTTTTGGAATGGCAGGCAGACAATTATAAGAAAGTTAGGTAGCAAAAGGATGAGAATTTACTTCGTTGGGAGAATGTTTTAAGAATATGGACTAATTAATCTTCATCATATATCCTGATTTTAATGTTTTAGCCCCGAACAACACCGAGTTAAGTTGAGAGGACAATAAAGGAAGGTATTTTAAATATTTTTTGGAAGGCATTTTTTCGAGGATAATAATCGTGGATTGTTTAAATGTTTTTTCGAGGACAATAATCGTGAATTTTTAAATATTTTTTCGAGCACAATAATCGTGGATTTTTTAAATATTTTTTCGAGCACAATAATCGTGGATTTTTAAAATAATTTTTCGAGTTCAATAATCGTGGATTTTTTAAATATTTTTTCGAGAACAATAATCGTGGATTTTTTAAATATTTTTTCGAGAACAATAATCGTGGATTTTTTAAATATTTTTTCGAGAACAATAATCGTGGATTTTTTAAATATTTTTTCGAGAACAATAATCGTGGATTTTTTAAATATTTTTTCGAGAACAATAATCGTGGATTTTTTAAATATTTTTTCGAGAACAATAATCGTGGATTTTTTAAATATTTTTTCGAGAACAATAATCGTGGATTTTTTAAATATTTTTTCGAGAACAATAATCGTGGATTTTTTAAATATTTTTTCGAGAACAATAATCGTGGATTTTTTTAAAAATTTTTTCGAGAACAATAATCGTGGATTTTTTAAATATTTTTTCGAGAACAATAATCGTGGATTTTTTAAATATTTTTGAAAGACAATAATCGTGGATTTTTTAAATATTTTTGAAAGACAATAATCGTGGATTTTTTAAATATTTTTGAAAGACAATAATCGTGGATTTTTTAAATATTTTTGAAAGACAATAATCGTGGATTTTTTAAATATTTTTGAAAGACAATAATCGTGGATTTTTTAAATATTTTTGAAAGACAATAATCGTGGATTTTTTAAATATTTTTGAAAGACAATAATCGTGGATTTTTTTAAATATTTTTGAAAGACAATAATCGTGGATTTTTTAAATATTTTTGAAAGACAATAATCGTGGATTTTTTTAAATATTTTTTCGAGAACAATAATCGTGGATTTTTTAAATATTTTTTCGAGAACAATAATCGTGGATTTTTTAAATATTTTTGAAAGACAATAATCGTGGATTTTTTTAAATATTTTTGAAAGACAATAATCGTGGATTTTTTAAATATTTTTGAAAGACAATAATCGTGGATTTTTTAAATATTTTTGAAAGACAATAATCGTGGATTTTTTAAATATTTTTGAAAGACAATAATCGTGGATTTTTTTAAATATTTTTTCGAGAACAATAATCGTGGATTTTTTAAATAATTTTTCGAGTTCAGTATTCGTGGATTTTTTAAATAATTTTTCGAGTTCAATAATCGTGGATTTTTAAATAATTTTTCGAGTTCAATAATCGTGGATTTTTTAAATAATTTTTCGAGTTCAGTATTCGTGGATTTTTTAAATAATTTTTCGAGTTCAATAATCGTGGATTTTTAAATATTTTTTTGAAGACAATAATCGTGGATTTTTTAAATAATTTTTCGAGTTCAATAATCGTGGATTTTTAAATATTTTTTTGAAGACAATAATCGTGGATTTTTTAAATATTTTTTCGACAACAATAATCGTGGATTTTTTAAATATAATCGTGGATTTTTTAAATATAATCGCGGATTTTTTAAATATAATCGTGGATTTTTTAAATATTTTTTCGAGAACAATAATCGTGGATTTTTTAAATATTTTTTCGAGAACATTAATCGAGGATTTTTAAATATTTTTTCGAGAACAATAACCGTGGATTTTTTAAATATTTTTTCGAGAACAATAATCGTGGATTTTTTTAATATTTTTTTGGAAGACAAAAATCTTGGATTTTTTAGTATTTTTTTGGAAGACAATAATCGTGGATTTTTTAAATATTTTTGAAAGACAATAGTCGTGGATTTTTTTAAATATTTTTGAAAGACAATAGTCGTGGATTTTTTAAATATTTTTTCGAGAACAATAATCGTGGATTTTTTAAATAATTTTTCGAGTTCAATAATCGTGGATTTTTTAAATATTTTTCGAGAACAATAATCGTGGATTTTTTAAATATTTTTTCGAGAACAATAATCGTGGATTTTTTAAATATTTTTTCGCGAACAATAATCGTGGGTTTTTTAAATATTTTTTCGAGAACAATAATCGTGGATTTTTTAAATATTTTTTCGAGAACAATAATCGTGGATTTTTTAAATATTTTTTCGAGAACAATAATCGTGGATTTTTTAAATATTTTTTCGAGAACAATAATCGTGGATTTTTTAAATATTTTTTCGAGAACAATAATCGTGGATTTTTTAAATATTTTTTCGAGCACAATAATCGTGGATTTTTAAAATATTTTTTCGAGAACAATAACTGTGGATTTTTTAAATATTTTTTCGAGGACAGTAATCGTGGATTTTTTAAATATTTTTTGGAGGACAATAATCGTGGATTTTTTAAATATTTTTTCGAGCACAATAATCGTGGATTTTTAAATATTTTTTTGAAGACAATAATCGTGGATTTTTAAAATATTTTTTCGAGAACAATAATCGTGGTTTTTTTTAAATATTTTTTTGGAAGACAATAATCGTGGATTTTTTAAATATTTTTTTGGAAGACAATAATCGTGGATTTTTTAAATATTTTTTCGAGAACAATAATCGTGGATTTTTTTAAATATTTTTTCGAGAACAATAATCGTGGATTTTTTAAATATTTTTTTGAGAACAATAATCGTGGATTTTTTTAAATATTTTTTCGAGAACAATAATCGTGGATTTTTTAAATATTTTTTTGAGAACAATAATCGTGGATTTTTTTAAATAATTTTTCGAGTTCAATAATCGTGGATTTTTTAAATATTTTTTGGAAGACAATAATCGTGGATTTTTTAAATATTTTTTTGGAAGACAATAATCGTGGATTTTTTAAATATTTTTTTGGAAGACAATAATCGTGGATTTTTTAAATATTTTTTTGGAAGACAATAATCGTGGATTTTTTAAATATTTTTTCGAGAACAATAATCGTGGATTTTTTAAATATTTTTTCGAAAACAATAATCGTGGATTTTTTAAATATTTTTTCGAGAACAATAATCGTGGATTTTTTAAATATTTTTCGAGAACAATAATCGTGGATTTTTTAAATATTTTTTCGAGAACAATAATCGTGGATTTTTTAAATATTTTTTCGAGTTCAATAGTCGTGGATTTTTTAAATATTTTTTCGAGTTCAATAGTCGTGGATTTTTTAAATATTTTTTCGATTTCAATAGTCGTGAATTTTTTAATATTTTTTCGATTTCAATAATTGTGGATTTTTTAATTATTTTTTGGAATACAATTATCGTGGATTTTTAAATATTTTTGAAAGACAAAAATCGTGAATTTTTTAAGTATTTTATGGAAGATAATATTCGTGGATTTTTTTTTTAATATTTTGGATTTTTAAATGTTTTTTGGATCCATGTTTTTAGCTCATCTTACCCTGTTGTATCTTTGCATCAAATTGGTTGAGGTACTTAGAATTTTTGAAGTTTTCCTTTATACCCATTACTTTTACATACTCAATTAAAATTGACAATATCAATCCATACATCCTCATATAAAATTGAATAGCCTCTTATGATTTTATCAATTTAATTGAATTCAATTTCTTATAACAACCTATCCACAGCCTCTTATGTTAAGCCTTCTTTTCTCTCTTTCAAAATCCGAATATTCAATATTAATTAAATACAATTTGAAAATTAATTGAATGGAATATCGTTGTCGGTTGAGTAAAACCACAATGCTAGAATTAATGATTTATATGCAATGTTGTTGACACACACATACACATGGGGCGTATGAGTGTCCATTAAAATAGTAAAGTAAATTTGAATGAATGGGCGAGCGTATGAGTAATATTAATAAATTAAATTACGTACATGCATTTGATAAATTGCATTTGTCTATGATGAAATATATTTCAATTAATGTCATTTTCAATATAAGAATAATGTGAAATGTTTGATAGAGAGCTTATGTCAATTGTTGATGATGTAGTAAATGCAATTGATGGGGAGAGTGAATGGGACAATAAATGGTTCAAATGCAAAGCAATAAAGGGAAGGAGAGTATAGTAAAGTACCACCAGAAATATGAAGTGTTATCAATAAATTTTTTAATCATTGATGACATACTTTTTATACATTTTAATACATTTTTACTTTTTTATCTCTCTCTTTAAATAATTTCTTCACACAGCTTTAATATCTATGTATATCGTTAAAGTGTTTTTACATATATAACAACAATAGCAACACCAGCAATATCATTTATTTTTATTTCCTGCAGAACTGTGCGAAGAAATGGAAATTGTTGTTTGCATTTACTTTCTACTTCTTCTGCGTTTGCCTTGTTTACTTCAATTGGCCATGTCATGCCTTGATGGTGGTTAGTAATGGCGGTGTATGGCGCGTATGCTTTCCAATATCCGGCCTATATAAATTTCCGTTACTGCCCATCCGCCAACTGCTAACCATCTAGGCTGAACTAAACTAGGGTGTTTTTATTTGTTTTTGTCTTATGTTAATGCTAATCAGAAATCCAATTGAATTTTATTGTAATGGTCATTCAACTGAGTGGAGTGGAGTGGACTGGAGATGAGGATGAAGTAGAAATAGCAAAGAAATAATCTCAAATAGCTGCTATCGAAATAGGTCTAATGTCTGGCAAATAAATACTAACAACCTGAAATAATATTCAATGTTCCATTTTGGCGTAAAATAAAAATAAGAAATGTTGGGTGTTTCATTTCCTGTTCGGGTGGGTGGTGATTATCCCCATCATTGATGTTACCAATTGCCAATGAAATGTAATTCATGTAATGTCTAAGAAATATTTTGGGGGATGTAAATCGTAAATCATTTGATAATGCGTAATGAAACAATAAAATATAAAACCAGGGCCAAAGACAAACGAGCACAATAATCGTGGATTTTTTAAATATTTTTTCAAGCACAATAATCGTGGATTTTTTAAATATTTTTTCGAGCACAATAATCGTGGATTTTTTAAATATTTTTTCGAGCACAATAATCGTGGATTTTTTAAATATTTTTTCGAGCACAATAATCGTGGATTTTTTAAATATTTTTTCGAGCACAATAATCGTGGATTTTTTAAATATTTTTTCGAGCACAATAATCGTGGATTTTTTAAATATTTTTGAAAGACAATAATCGTGGATTTTTTAAATATTTTTGAAAGACAATAATCGTGGATTTTTTAAATATTTTTTCGAGGACAATAATAGTGGATTTTTAAAATATTTTTTCGAGGACAATAATCGTGGATTTTTTAAATATTTTTTCGAGCACAATAATCGTGGATTTTTTAAATATTTTTTCGAGCACAATAATCGTGGATTTTTTTAAAAATTTTTTCGAGAACAAAAATCGTGGATTTTTTTAAATATTTTTTCGAGAACAATAATCGTAGATTTTTAAAATATTTTTTCCAGAACAATAATAGTGGACTTTTTAAATATTTTTTCGAGAACAATAATCGTGGATTTTTTAAATATTTTTTCGAGAACAGTAATCGTTGATTTTTTACATATTTTTTCGAGTACAATAATCGTGGATTTTTTAAATATTTTTCAAAGGACAATAATCGTGGATTTTTTGACATATTTTTTTGAGGACAATAATCGTGGATTTTTTACATATTTTTCCAGGACAATAATCGTGGATTTTTTAAATATTTTTTCGAGCACAATAATCGTGGATTTTTTAAATATTTTTTCGAGCACAATAATCGTGGATTTCTTAAATATTTTTTCGAGCACAATAATCGTGGATTTTTTAAATATTTTTTCGAGGACAATAATCGTTGATTTTTTAAATATTTTTTCGAGCACAATAATCGTGGATTTTTTAAATATTTTTTCGAGCACAATAATCGTGGATTTTTTAAATATTTTTTCGAGCACAATAATCGTGGATTTTTTAAATATTATTCCAAGCACAATAATCGTGGATTTTTAAATACTTTTTTCTAGCACAATAATCGTGGATTTTTTAAATATTTTTCCAAGCACAATAATCGTGGATTTTTAAATACTTTTTTCTAGCACAATAATCGTGGATTTTTTAAATATTTTTTCGAGCACAATAATCGTGGATTTTTTAAATATTTTTCCAAGCACAATAATCGTGGATTTTTAAATACTTTTTTCTAGCACAATAATCGTGGATTTTTTAAATATTTTTCCAAGCACAATAATCGTGGATTTTTAAATACTTTTTTCTAGCACAATAATCGTGGATTTTTTAAATATTTTTTCGAGCACAATAATCGTGGATTTTTTAAATATTTTTTGAGCACAATGATCGTGGATTTTTTAACATATTTTTTTGAGGACAATAATCGTGGATTTTTTACATATTTTTCCAGGACAATAATAGTGGATTTTTTAAATATTTTTTCGAGCACAATAATCGTGGATTTTTTAAATATTTTTTCGAGCACAATAATCGTGGATTTTTTAAATATTTTTTCGAGCACAATAATCGTGGATTTTTTAAATATTTTTTCGAGCACAATAATCGTGGATTTTTTAAATATTTTTTCGAGCACAATAATCGTGGATTTTTTAAATATTTTTTCGAGCACAATAATCGTGGATTTTTTAAATATTTTTTCGAGCACAATAATCGTGGATTTTTTAAATATTTTTTCGAGCACAATAATCGTGGATTTTTTAAATATTTTTTCGAGCACAATAATCGTGGATTTTTTAAATATTTTTTCGAGCACAATAATCGTGGATTTTTTAAATATTTTTTCGAGCACAATAATCGTGGATTTTTTAAATATTTTTTCGAGCACAATAATTGTGGATTTTTTAAATATTTTTTCGAGCACAATAATCGTGGATTTTTTAAATATTTTTTCGAGCACAATAATCGTGGATTTTTTAAATATTTTTTCGAGCACAATAATCGTGGATTTTTTAAATATTTTTTCGAGCACAATAATCGTGGATTTTTTAAATATTTTTTCGAGCACAATAATCGTGGATTTTTTAAATATTTTTTCGAGCACAATAATCGTGGATTTTTCAAGTATTTTTTCGAGCACAATAATCGTGGATTTTTTGAATATTTTTTCGAGCACAATAATCGTGGATTTTTTAAATATTTTTTTCGAGCACAATCATCGTGGATTTTTTAAATATTTTTTCGAGCACAATAATCGTGGATTTTTTAAATATTTTTTCGAGCACAATAATCGTGGATTTTTTAAATATTTTTTCGAGCACAATAATCGTGGATTTTTTAAATATTTTTTCGAGCACAATAATCGTGGATTTTTTAAATATTTTTTCGAGCACAATAATCGTGGATTTTTTAAATATTTTTTCGAGCACAATAATCGTGGATTTTTCAAGTATTTTTTCGAGCACAATAATCGTGGATTTTTTAAATATTTTTTCGAGCACAATAATCGTGGATTTTTCAAGTATTTTTTCGAGCACAATAATCGTGGATTTTTTGAATATTTTTTCGAGCACAATAATCGTGGATTTTTTAAATATTTGTTCGAGCACAATCATCGTGGATTTTTTAAATATTTTGTCGAGCACAATAATCGTGGATTTTTCAAGTATTTTTTCGAGCACAATAATCGTGGATTTTTTGAATATTTTTTCGAGCACAATAATCGTGGATTTTTTAAATATTTTTTCGAGCACAATAATCGTGGATTTTTCAAGTATTTTTTCGAGCACAATTATTGTGGATTTTTTAAATATTTTTTCGAGCACAATAATCGTGGATTTTTCAAGTATTTTTTCGAGCACAATAATCGTGGATTTTTTGAATATTTTTTCGAGCACAATAATCGTGGATTTTTTAAATATTTTTTCGAGCACAATAATCGTGGATTTTTTAAATATTTTTTCGAGCACAATAATCGTGGATTTTTTAAATATTTTTTCGAGCACAATAATCGTGGATTTTTTAAATATTTTTTCGAGCACAATAATCGTGGATTTTTTGAATATTTTTTCGAGCACAATAATCGTGGATTTTTTAAATATTTTTTCGAGCACAATAATCGTGAATTTTTTCCATATTTTTAGGACAATAATCGTGAGTTTTTTACATATTTTTTTAGGACAATAATCGTGAATTTTTTACATATTTTTTAAGACAATAATTGTGGATTTTTTACATATTTTTCGAGGACAGTAATCGTGGATTTTTTGACAAATTTTTTGAGGACAATAATCCGGGATTTTTTACATATTTTGTCGAGGACAATAATCGTGGATTTTTTACATATTATTTCGAGCACAATAATCGTGGATTTTTTAAATATTTTTTCGAGCACAATAATCGTGGATTATTTAAATGTTTTTTCGAGCACAATAATCGTGGATTTTTTAAATATTTTTTCGAGCACAATAATCGTGGATTTTTTAAATATTTTTTCGAGCACAATAATCGTGGATTTTTTAAATATTTTTTCGAGCACAATAATCGTGGATTTTTTAAATATTTTTTCGAGCACAATAATCGTGGATTTTTTAAATATTTTTTCGAGCACAATAATTGTGGATTTTTTAAATATTTTTTCGAGCACAATAATCGTGGATTTTTTAAATATTTTTTCGAGCACAATAATCGTGGATTTTTTAAATATTTTTTCGAGCACAATAATCGTGGATTTTTTAAATATTTTTTCGAGCACAATAATCGTGGATTTTTTGAATATTTTTTCGAGCACAATAATCGTGGATTTTTTAAATATTTTTTCGAGCACAATAATCGTGGATTTTTTAAATATTTTTTCGAGCACAATAATCGTGGATTTTTTAAATATTTTTTCGAGCACAATAATCGTGGATTTTTTAAATATTTTTTCGAGCACAATAATCGTGGATTTTTTGAATATTTTTTCGAGCACAATAATCGTGGATTTTTTAAATATTTTTTCGAGCACAATAATCGTGGATTTTTTGAATATTTTTTCGAGCACAATAATCGTGGATTTTTTAAATATTTTTTCGAGCACAATAATCGTGAATTTTTTCCATATTTTTAGGACAATAATCGTGAGTTTTTTACATATTTTTTTAGGACAATAATCGTGAATTTTTTACATATTTTTTAAGACAATAATTGTGGATTTTTTACATATTTTTCGAGGACAGTAATCGTGGATTTTTTGACAAATTTTTTGAGGACAATAATCCGGGATTTTTTACATATTTTGTCGAGGACAATAATCGTGGATTTTTTACATATTATTTCGAGCACAATAATCGTGGATTTTTTAAATATTTTTTCGAGCACAATAATCGTGGATTATTTAAATGTTTTTTCGAGCACAATAATCGTGGATTTTTTAAATATTTTTTCGAGCACAATAATCGTGGATTTTTTAAATATTTTTTCGAGCACAATAATCGTGGATTTTTTAAATATTTTTTCGAGCACAATAATCGTGGATTTTTTAAATATTTTTTCGAGCACAATAATCGTGGATTTTTTAAATATTTTTTCGAGCACAATAATTGTGGATTTTTTAAATATTTTTTCGAGCACAATAATCGTGGATTTTTTAAATATTTTTTCGAGCACAATAATCGTGGATTTTTTAAATATTTTTTCGAGCACAATAATCGTGGATTTTTTAAATATTTTTTCGAGCACAATAATCGTGGATTTTTTGAATATTTTTTCGAGCACAATAATCGTGGATTTTTTAAATATTTTTTCGAGCACAATAATCGTGGATTTTTTAAATATTTTTTCGAGCACAATAATCGTGGATTTTTTAAATATTTTTTCGAGCACAATAATCGTGGATTTTTTAAATATTTTTTCGAGCACAATAATCGTGGATTTTTTGAATATTTTTTCGAGCACAATAATCGTGGATTTTTTAAATATTTTTTCGAGCACAATAATCGTGGATTTTTTGAATATTTTTTCGAGCACAATAATCGTGGATTTTTTAAATATTTTTTCGAGCACAATAATCGTGAATTTTTTCCATATTTTTAGGACAATAATCGTGAGTTTTTTACATATTTTTTTAGGACAATAATCGTGAATTTTTTACATATTTTTTAAGACAATAATTGTGGATTTTTTACATATTTTTCGAGGACAGTAATCGTGGATTTTTTGACAAATTTTTTGAGGACAATAATCCGGGATTTTTTACATATTTTGTCGAGGACAATAATCGTGGATTTTTTACATATTATTTCGAGCACAATAATCGTGGATTTTTTAAATATTTTTTCGAGCACAATAATCGTGGATTATTTAAATGTTTTTTCGAGCACAATAATCGTGGATTTTTTAAATATTTTTTCGAGCACAATAATCGTGGATTTTTTAAATATTTTTTCGAGCACAATAATCGTGGATTTTTTAAATATTTTTTCGAGCACAATAATCGTGGATTTTTTAAATATTTTTTCGAGCACAATAATCGTGGATTTTTTAAATATTTTTTCGAGCACAATAATTGTGGATTTTTTAAATATTTTTTCGAGCACAATAATCGTGGATTTTTTAAATATTTTTTCGAGCACAATAATCGTGGATTTTTTAAATATTTTTTCGAGCACAATAATCGTGGATTTTTTAAATATTTTTTCGAGCACAATAATCGTGGATTTTTTGAATATTTTTTCGAGCACAATAATCGTGGATTTTTTAAATATTTTTTCGAGCACAATAATCGTGGATTTTTTAAATATTTTTTCGAGCACAATAATCGTGGATTTTTTAAATATTTTTTCGAGCACAATAATCGTGGATTTTTTAAATATTTTTTCGAGCACAATAATCGTGGATTTTTTAAATATTTTTTCGAGCACAATAATCGTGGATTTTTTGAATATTTTTTCGAGCACAATAATCGTGGATTTTTTAAATATTTTTTCGAGCACAATAATCGTGGATTTTTTCCATATTTTTAGGACAATAATCGTGAGTTTTTTACATATTTTTTTAGGACAATAATCGTGAATTTTTTACATATTTTTTAAGACAATAATTGTGGATTTTTTACATATTTTTCGAGGACAGTAATCGTGGATTTTTTGACAAATTTTTTGAGGACAATAATCCGGGATTTTTTACATATTTTGTCGAGGACAATAATCGTGGATTTTTTACATATTATTTCGAGCACAATAATCGTGGATTTTTTAAATATTTTTTCGAGCACAATAATCGTGGATTATTTAAATGTTTTTTCGAGCACAATAATCGTGGATTTTTTAAATATTTTTTCGAGCACAATTATTGTGGATTTTTTAAATATTTTTTCGAGCACAATAATCGTGGATTTTTCAAGTATTTTTTCGAGCACAATAATCGTGGATTTTTTGAATATTTTTTCGAGCACAATAATCGTGGATTTTTTAAATATTTTTTCGAGCACAATAATCGTGGATTTTTTAAATATTTTTTCGAGCACAATAATCGTGGATTTTTTAAATATTTTTTCGAGCACAATAATCGTGGATTTTTTAAATATTTTTTCGAGCACAATAATCATGGATTTTTTAAATATTTTTTCGACCACAATAATCGTGGATTTTTTAAATATTTTTTCGAGCACAATAATCGTGGATTTTTTAAATATTTTTTCGAGCACAACAATCGTGGATTTTTTAAATATTTTTTCGAGCACAATAATCGTGGATTTTTTAAATATTTTTTCGAGCACAATAATCGTGGATTTTGTAAATATTTTTTCGAGCACAATAATCGTGGATTTTTTAAATATTTTTTCGAGCACAATAATCGTGGATTTTTTAAATATTTTTTCGGGGGCAATAATCGTGGATTTTTTAAATATTTTTTCGAGCACAATAATCGTGGATTATTTAAATGTTTTTTCGAGCACAATAATCGTGGATTTTTTAAATATTTTTTCGAGCACAATAATCGTGGATTATTTAAATGTTTTTTCGAGCACAATAATCGTGGATTATTTAAATGTTTTTTCGAGCACAATAATCGTGGATTTTTTAAATATTTTTTCGAGCACAATAATCGTGGATTTTTTAAATATTTTTTCGAGCACAATAATCGTGGATTTTTTAAATATTTTTTCGAGCACAATAATCGTGGATTTTTTAAATATTTTTTCGAGCACAATAATCGTGGATTTTTTAAATATTTTTTCGAGCACAATAATCGTGGATTTTTTAAATATTTTTTCGAGGACAATAATTGTAGAAAAACTTAGATATTACTTAGACAAAAAACGATCTTTGAGTAAATAACGGCAGATATTATAATAAAGGTCTTCGACACATGAATATTGAAAAACATTGTAAAAATATCGAACTTTTAGCCTTAAAGGGGAATATTGTTAAAAATTCCACTGTATTTAATTACACCGCGTTTTTATTATTTCCCATGTGCACCAACATCCTCTCTTTTACCTCTTAAACGTGATAACATTAAGTGGTCTCATTTTAATGTGTTATGGCATCGTTCAACCCAATTTTCATTCTCATTTTCATGATGACATCATAACATTTTATAAGTGTTTCACATTTAATTATGTCTAAAATATGTTAACAAAAAGCAAACATTGTTGATAGGCTAAGGATGTTTCCTAGTAAAATTAAAATGCGTTTAATGTCATTGGCGAAAATGTTTGCTGAAGTTTATTGAAGAAAATTGTTATTAAAATCATAAAAATAATGATAACTACACAGGAGCAGTGATGTCGTTATTTTGGAAATAATGGAACTGGAGTTTTTGAATCAATGATTAAACTCTGAATAACTCAAGATATTCAGATATTTAAATAAATTGCAATTTTTTTCCTCCGAAAACAACAAAATTTGGCCAACCTCACAGTAGACTCCAAGGAACTACTCTTCAGTTTTGTTTTAATTTTAAAATTTTGAATTTATAATTCTCGAATTTATTTCTACTTCCTTTTAATGACATTGTATTTTATCATATTATACTTGATTAAACATTTACAAAGAATTTGTCCTTCTTTGTTAAGAACAAGTTTTCGTTTGCAATTGTATTTTACTTTGTTAAAGTCTTTTGCTCTGGATATGTTTTTGGCATGGAAACAAATACTTTTTTTATGCCAGCGTCTTTTTTGTTGCAATTGTAAAACAAATTTGTAGTTATTGGGTGTTCTAATTTTAGTTAGTTAAGAAGGAAGATACATAAGGATAAAGGAAAATGCAAATGTTACATTGTGATGTAAAAAAATCACAAAGATCACAAAGTATAAGTTACCGTTAAAGAAATTATTTAAACCATTTTACTGCTTAAGCTATTTGTATTAAACACTGTTACTTACTTACTTACTTAGTTGGCCCATTACAGAACATTTGTTCCATAGACCGAACTAAGAAAAGATCTCCATTCCTCTCTGTTTTTGGAATACCGCGCCTTTCCATTTCTTCATCCACTTGTGTGCTCCATCGAAGCTTAGGCCTGCCGATTCTGCGTGCACCGCCATGTGGCATGTATTCATACGCCTTTTTAGCGGGTTCATCATCGCTCATTCTCATGATATGGCCTAGCCAACGCAATCGTTGCATCTCGATACGTTTAACTATATGCATGTCTTTGTATAGCTTATATAGCTCGTGCTTCATACGACGTCGATATTCACCGTCAACGCAAATCGGCCCGTAGATCTTTCGAAGAATTTTCCTCTCAAACACACCAAGCACTGCCTTATCTGCTTGCGCAAGTACCCATGCTTCGGAGCCATACATTAGCACGGGTAGTATCAGCGTTTTGTATAGTGTTATTTTTGTTTGACGAGATGTGGCTTTGTTTTTAAATTGCTTACTTAGACCATAGTAGCATCTGTTGACCAATACAATTAATCTTCTTATTTCACAACTGATGTTGTTTGTTGTGTTTATGGCAGTGCCGAGGTAGACGAAGTCTTTAACTACCTCAAAATTGTAGGTACCAACTTCCACAGTTGGTCCGAGCTCTATGGACGCTTTGCGCGTCGACACCATCAATTTGGTCTTTTCGCCGTTTACCGCCAGACCCACTTTCGCAGATTCTGCTTCGACCTTCCTAAAGGTATCAGTTACTTCCTTTACTGATCGTCCCATGATGTCTATGTCATCAGCATAGGCAAGTAACATGTGGCTATTGGTGTA
This sequence comes from Musca autumnalis, assembly GCF_047663935.1. Taxonomy (NCBI): domain Eukaryota; kingdom Metazoa; phylum Arthropoda; class Insecta; order Diptera; family Muscidae; genus Musca; species Musca autumnalis. The sequence continues at coordinate 50,106,996 of NW_027411755.1, forward strand.
AATTGTGCCATTTCTTTTGACATTTGCATCTCGTATTACCTTTTCCAGCAAAATGTTGAATAGGTCACACGAAAGGCTGTCTCCTTGTCTGAAACCTCTTTTGGTACAAATTTCTTCGGAGAGGTTCTTTCCAATTTTAACTGAGGACCTAGTATCAGTTAGTGTCATCTTACAAAGTCGGATGAGCTTTGCGGGAATACCAAATTCAGACATTGCATGGAATACCTTTGATCGGAGGGGACTGTCGAATGCTGCTTTATAACCGACAAAAAGTTGAAATGTGTCGATCTTCATCTCTTGGGTCTTCTTTTTTTTTTTTTTTTTTTTTTTTTTATTTTATTTATTTATTTATTTATTTTGTGTTTCTCCTGCACAACAAGACAAAAGTCTTATAAGTTACAGTACAGGATTGTAAATATAATCACATATCCGTGTGTTAAAATCATTAAAAATTACATAATTTTACTATTATAATAAGGGTAAAAATTGGGGATATATAAATTGTAATAAAGTTATGATAACAAAAATATATGAAATGAATATGAATAAGCATTAAAAATTGAATTACAATAAAAATTTTAATGTTTAAGTTACATATCCGTAATGAAAACAGCAGAAAGGACATTATGATCATACCAAACGTTTCATGTTATGATTGAAAAATAATGTTGAAGCCTTTTTTTGAAAGTAGTAACATTGTTGACGCGTTGTAAAACAGATGGTAGAGCATTCCAATGACGTATAGTGCCAATAAAAAATTGCCTTTCAGACACAAGGGTCCTCCGTCTAAAAGGTATAATCTTCTTTCCTCTACGCGATCTTGTAAATGATAGTCTTTTAAAGAGATACTTCGGTTTTTCTTTGAAAATAGCCTTATGAAGAAATTGTAATGATTTAATTTTAAGAAGAGTGTCAAAGTTTACCCCATAAAGTGATTTGGAGAATTGTGTGACATTTTGTCTTTTTCTTAAGCCATATACATAACGTGTTATACTATTAAATGTCACGTTCAGTTTATGACGACTTAGTGAATCGCAATTAGCAAATATTTCACACCCATACAATAAACCTGGCATCAAGAATGTTTTTGCCAAAAGGCAACGAATTTCGGGAGGAGTGTATGAATGCGTTAACCACAACGCCCGAAGTTTGGAATAGGTTTGACCAACGACAGCGTTTATATGGTTGTTCCAGTTTAAGGTGTTGTTGAAAATCACGCCAAGATTTTTTACGCTGGAGACCTGTTCAATTTTTTCATTGTTGACGAGGATATCAAAGTTTGGCAGTGAAACTTTTTTGTTTTTATGAATGATCAAACATTTTGATTTAGTTGGGTTTAAAACTAATCCATTCGCTTTAGCCCATTCGCACACTAGGGAGAGATCATCATTAAGTTTTCCTACATACTGACTAATCTTGTTTAGAGGACTACTCAAAAATATCTGCACATCATCGGCATACATGTGCACTTTGCTATGGCGTAGTTCTCTAGGATTTGCCGCAGGGTAAATATCTGGTCAATGGTGGACTTGCCAGGTCTAAAGCCACATTGGTACGGTCCAATTATCTGGTTGACCATAGGCTTTATTCGTTCGCACAGTATCCCTGACACTATCTTATAGGCAATAGGGAGTAGACTTATGCCCCTATAGTTGGAGCATACAGTCTTATCTCCTTTTTTGTGGACGGGACATAGGATGCTCAGGTTCCAATCGTCGGGTACGCGTTCTTCCTGCCAGATGGTGCTAACTAGCTGATGCATACACCTTATCAGCGCGTCGCCTCCGGTTTTAAACAGCTCGGCTGGTAAGCCATCGGCTCCTGCTGCTTTATTATTCTTCAGCCGGTTGATTGCTGTTTTTACCTCATCTTGGCCGGGTGGTATACATTCTATACCATCTTCTGGGATTGGATCTGCGGTATCATCGTCTTCGCCACTATTGGATACCAGCAGATTGGAGAAATGTTCCTTCCATATCCTGAGCACGCTATCTGTATCTGTTACCAGATTACCTTGCTGGTCTCTACAGGAGGATGTGCCTGTACCAAAGCCATCTGTTTGATGTTTCACTCTTTGGTAGAATTTTCGGACTTCATTCTGGCTCCTGTACATCTCGATTTTTTCACACTCCCGCTTTTCCATTTCTCTCTTTTTCTTGCGGAAAAGACGTTTCTCTTCTCTCCTTTTCACCCGATATGTCTCTCGTGCGCTACGCGTTGCTACTGATTGTAAAGTAGCTCTATATGCCACATTTTTATCTTCGGTAGCAGCACGACACTCCTGGTCATACCATGAATTCCTTTGTGGAGGTCTCTGGAATCCAAGTATGGATTTTGCGGCTGTTTGCATGGAGTGGGCAATATTTTGCCATTGTGTTGTTATGTTATCGGGACAAGGAGTGCTCGCGTTAAGCAATTGGGCTAGTTGAGTGGAATATGCTGTGGCTTTCTGTTGTGTTTGCAGCCTATCGATGTCCAACTTCCGCGTTGTGTCTGTTCGTGCTTTATTTGCAACGTTTAGACGGGTACGTACCTTTGCTGCAACAAGATAGTGGTCCGAATCAATGTTTGCGCCTCGGAACGATCGTACATCCAACACGCTGGATGAATGTCTTCCATCTATCACAACATGATCAATTTGATTACTTGTTCTTTGATCTGGGGACAGCCAGGTGCCCTTATGAATATCGAGATGATTAAATCTGGTACTGCTAACTACCATGTTTTTTGCAGCTGCAAAGTCTATCAGCCTCATACCATTGTCAGATGTTTCACTGTGGAGACTGAATTTCCTGACTGTTGGGCCAAAGATATTCTCCTTTCCAATTTTGGCATTAAAATCGCCTAGAATGATTTTAACGTCATGGGCAGGGCAACGGTCATATGTTTCTTCTAAGCGCTCGTGAAATATATCTTTGGTCTGTTCGTCCTTTTCTTCAGTGGGAGCATGAGCGCAAATAAATCTGATGTTGAAAAATTTAGCTTTTATTCGAATTGCAGCAAGTCTTTCATTCACTGGGGTGAAGCTGGATACCAGATGTTTTAGTCTCCGACTAACTACGAATCCGCAAGCAAACTCATGCTTTACGTCATGGCAGCTATAATACAGTGCGTCACCTTTAGGTGTTGTTGTGACGCCTTTCCCAAACCATCGTATTTCCTGTATGGCAGTAATATCGGCCTTGTACTTTTCAAGTACGTCTGCCAATGCGAAGACTGCACCTTCTCTATAAAGAGTGCGAACATTCCAGGTGCAGATTCGCAGATCATGGTCCTTAAAACGTTTGCGGGGTTCGTCAACTGTAGAGGGGTTTGTTTTTCTTTTCTTTCGTTTTTTCATAGTAGGCAGTTTTTTTCTAGGGGAGGGTTACTAACCCGACGCCCAAACCCAAGTTTTTAACGTTCTTATGGGTGAACGCGCGGCACATGTTAGCTCACTACCTTTAACGGGTGTTAAAGGCAGTTCCCCAGGTGACACCACGGGGAGGTCAGTGTCCACTTGAGATGAAAGAGGGACCAAGATAAATCCTGGGCTTTGCCATGTTAAAACCGGTCAGGACCATTCCTTGGTATCTTCCATCCCCTACGTCACCCATTAAACACTGTTAAGTTAGTATACTTTTGTTAAGTTAGTATAATTTTGGAATTGAATTATAAAAAGTGATGAAACTTCGTGCCATAACATATATTTTGCTTAAATGAAGTGTTTTAACTACAAAGACTTTACAGCCTGTTTATGTATTTCGAAACGCATGAGCGCATGAAAAATTAAAAACACCCTCAAATTTGGTAGTGTTTCTTACGAATTCATTTTCTTATCGACACACATAAATAGGCCCTCAATTAACTTAAAAATATTTAATTTACATTTTCTATCAATTTTACTGATTTGATTATTTATTTCTCTTTATATTTACAGGTAGGCACACGCTTAACAATAGTTTTTGAATTGCATATAATTTAGTAAGTAATATTGAAGTTTTCAAAACTTCATAGTTTTATCAAACCTAATTTAAACGCCAATTGCATTAGAGCTTTCTTTTGCGGGTTAACCTTTTTTCTGAGGATTTATTTGTCGTACACGCAATCGAAATGACATTTGAAATACAGTGGATTTATTATTTATTTTATTTTTGAAATATTTATTACAATTAAAAATCATAATAAAAAAATTATAAAAAAGGCACTAGCAACTAGGGCTATCGGCCTTAGGATTTATTAAATCCGGTTATATGTAAACGTTCTATTAAAATGCTATCATTATAAACATTTTCACGTTAAAAGCAATAATTATAGGTTTATACATTTGATAAGAAACATACATTTATGCCATTTTAGTTTTTAATACAGAACCACAGCCTGTGTTTAAATGACATGAAGGGAAATTTGAGGTAAATTATTGACAACACCCGTCGCTTTTGATATCTAGTAGTGAATTAGTTTCACTACCCAGTGACGAGAATTTGTGTAACACCCTGTGACTGAAAAACATTTTCATGGCAGGTGTGTGGAGTCGGAAAAATTGTGCTTCAGTAGTGCGATTCTCTAACTCATTTTTTGAGTTACCGAAAAAAATTTGGTAAAATTAAAATGTTTATAATTTCGGTAATTAACCATGTTTGTCGGTAGTTTAGCGACGAATAAAAAGTTTTCATAAACTTCTAGCGATAGCAAAAGTGTTGCCAACTTTTATTTGAATTTTTCATTCATAAATTTGGGTTTTAATTTTTTAATGCAGGTGTGTGGAGTCAGAAAAATTGTGCTTCAGTAGCGCGATGCACTTACTCATTTTTGAGTTACCGACAAAAATCGGTAAAATTAAAATGTTTATAATTTCGGTAATTAACCACGTTTGTCGGTAAGTTAGCGACGAATAAAAAGTTGTCATAAACATCTAGCGATAGCAAGAGTGTTGCCAACTTTTATTTGAATTTTTCATTCATAATTTTGGGTTTTAATTTTACCGATTTTTGTCGGTAACTCAAAAAAAGAGTTAGAGAATCCCACTACAGTTGTAGCTCGAGTGAAAAATAATTCATCCCCGGTGATCTATTACTAACGGCGAAGAATAATATTTACAGTGGTGCTCAAAAAGTTGCAACTAAAGTGACTATTTCACATTTTGTATATGGGCACAATATTTTCAAAATCAAGTTTTCCATTAAAAAAAATCAAAAATAAAATTTTGATACTGCATCAATTTTACATAGATTAAGACAAAAATCATCATTCCAAATCTGTGTTTGTTACCCACTTTGATCTTTGCGCGCAAACCGTATGGCGGTAGTACAGAAATCCTGCTTATTTTCATACATTCTTACTTTGTCCATTCCAAGCTGACACCATGTTTCAAAAAGGTCCTCCCTCACAGACCTATAAACGTGCATTTTAAAAGAATATTTGCCAAGGTCTATCAGGCCAACAAACTTAGATTTTTTAAAGAATATTTTTTAAGGACTATCAGACCTATAAACGCGGATTTTTTAAAGAATATTTTTCAAGGACTATCAAACCTATAAACGTGGATTTTTTAAAGAATATTTTTGAAGGACTATCAGACCCATAAACGCGGATTTTTTAAAGAATATTTTACAAGGACTATCAGTCCTATAAACGTGAATTTTTTTAAGAATATATTTTCACGGAATATTTTTAGAATATTTTTTAGGGACTACCAGACCTATAAACGTGGATTTTTCAAGGAATAGTTTTTCAAGGACTATCAGGCATATAAACATGGATTTTTCAAAGAATATTTTTTCAAGGACTATCAGACCTATAAACGTGAATTTTTAAAGAATATTTTTCAAGGACTATCAGACCTATAGACGTAGATTTTTTAAAGAATATTTTTCAAGGACTATCAGACCTATAAACGTGGAATTTTTAAAGAATGTTTTTCAAAAAAGCATTTTTGGAAGGAATATCAGACCTAAACGTGAATTTTTAAAGCTTATTTTGCAAGGACTGTCAGGCCTATAAACGTGGATTTTTTAAAGAATATTTTTCAAGGACTATCAGACCTATTAACGTGGATTATTTAAGGTTATTTTTCAAGGACTGTAAGGCCTAACAAAGTGGATTTTTAAAAACATATTTTTTAAGGATTTTTTAATAATATTTTTAAAATAATTTAATAATAATTTAATAATATTAATAATAATATTTTTAATAATATTTTTAAAAACTATCAAGAATATTTTTCAAGGACTATCAGACCTATAGACGTAGATTTTTTAAAGAATATTTTTTAAGGACTATCAGACCTATAAACGTGGAATTTTTAAAGAATGTTTTTCAAAAAAGCATTTTTTCAAGGAATATCAGACCTAAACGTGAATTTTTAAAGCCTATTTTGCAAGGACTGTCAGGCCTATAAACGTGGATTTTTTAAAGAATATTTTTCAAGAACTATCAGACCTATTAACGTGGATTATTTAAGGTTATTTTTCAAGGACTGTAAGGCCTAACAAAGTGGATTTTTAAAAACATATTTTTTAAGGATTTTTTAATAATATTTTTAATATCATTTTCAATGACTTTTTAAGCATATTTTTCAAGGAGTATCATACTTATAAATGTTTATTTTTAAAGCATATTTTTCAAGGACTATCAGGCTTATAAATGTGGATTTATATATGTTGTAATATGCTGTAAGGTTGTTCTTATAATATTCAAGCAATTAGCAAAAAGTAGACGATTTTATGAAGAAAAAAATCTATCTTTAGGAAGGTTGGCGTTTTTTATTTGGGATGACGACTTCTATTTTGTTTTTCAAAATAGTCAGGCTTAATCCCATATTCGTTGTTTTAATATTTTATAAAAACATAACTTAAAGTTGTTTGTGGGAAAAATTGGCGATGTTTACCAAGGGGTAAGGCAGGGAAGACTTTAGTTTCAGATCTCGCCACAGATCTTCATCAGTTCCCTTGTTTCTTGTTTTTCAACAAGAAACTTTTTGTACCCAAGTGTCAATTGCTCGCTCAAATAGATACTTGAGCAAAGAAACACTCTGATCGAGAATTTCTTTGTCACTACCTAAACTCGAGCAACTTCACTTGCAAACAAAACCAAATCTTGTTGAAGTTGCTTGAGTTTAGGTAGTGCAAAAGAAATTCTCGATCAGAGCGTTTCTATTCTCAAGTATCTATTTGAGCGAGCAATTGACACTTGGGTACAAAAAGTTTCCCAATTTTTCCCACTAATAAATTAATTAAATTAATTAAGCCTGACTATTTTGAAAAACAAAAAAAATCTATCTTTTATAATATTTTATTGAATAATAACGAATACAAAGTCGGCCAAAACTAAAGCATCCCCTCAGCAAATTTTTTTTAAATTATAATTGTTTTAACAAAACAAGGTTGTAAATTTGTTGTATGTTTCTTTTGATATCCTCCACCATAATATGGAGGGTATATTTAAATTTGTCATTCCATTTGTAACACATCGAAATATTCATCGGAGACCCTATAAAGTTTATATATTCTTGATCAGTGTAAAATTCTAAGTCGATTTAACCATGTCCGTCTGTCCGTCCGTCTGTTGAAATCAAGAAACAGCTTGTAATTTTTAAGTTAGAGCTTTGTAATTTGGTATAGAAGTTTCTATTACTCCTAGTGTTTAGGTGAGAAGAGAAAAGACAACCTTTCGGTTTGGTTGAGGATTCAATTCTAAATATTTATTGAAAAGTATTTTCTTAAATGCTACCTAAACTATTCTAACTTAGACTATACGTTGACATATCATGCATCTTATCAACGCAAGCAGCGCACATGGAGAGTGTTTTGTCCCCCCATGCTACAGTGTATGCCTTCTATTGATCGCGTCACTATCTTTGTGTGTGGACCTTATTACATTATTTATTCTCTGTACACACACATCGATTTTACGACCCATAATGATAATTGATACATTTATACTAATGTACTTAAGCTATTATCATAAATCTTAAATACTTAAAAATAACATAAGTGTTTTATTCTAAATTGAAAGTGCCATGCCATGTTCATAATTTTATGGACACCTAGGATATTTGGTATTACAAATGGGCTATAGCGATCCACGTTTTGATATAGCCCCCATAGAACGGTATCACCCGATTTTCGGTATTTTTGGAGGTTTTAGGTTTCATTATCAGGGGCCACCGTGGTGCAATGATTAGCACGTCCGCCTTGCATTCAGAAGGTCTGTGGTTCGAATCCCAGGCCAAGCAACATCAAATTTACAACGGTGTCAAAATTACCCCTCAGTAATGCTGGCGACATTTCCTGAGTATTTCAGCCATGAAAAACTTCTCTATAAGTGGTGTCGTAAGACACGGCGTTCGGACTCGGCGATAAAAAGTAAGTCCCATATCATTGAGCCAATATGAATCAGCGTGCACTCATTGATATGAGAGAAGTCTCCCTTCGGCGATGTTGTGGGAACATATGTGTAGCTTCATTACCACCCCAAAATGACTGAAATTTGGTACTTAGCCTTCGTTGGTGGTATACAACTTTCTCCCCAAATTGTGTCGGTATAGGTCACGCCTTCATATAGCCCCCATAGAACGGTACCTCCCGATTTTCGGCATTTTGTAGGTTGTGGCATCAATATTCCTCCGAAATGGCTGAAATTTGGTATTTAGTATTCGCTGGTGGTAAAAACTTTCCTCCGGTACAGTTCCACGATTTAATATAGCCTTCACAATTTTCGGTATTTTGAAGGGTATGGTCACAATAATCCATCGAAATGGCTGTAATTTGGTATTTAGTAATCGTTGGGGGTACAAAACTTTCCACCTTAAATTTGTAGGTATAGGTCTACGCCTTCATATTGCCCCCATAGAAGGGTACCTCCAATTTTTCTATATTTTTATGGTTGTGGCTTCAATATTCCACCAAAATGGCTGACATTTGGTATCCGATGGTAGTATAAAACTTTCCCCCAAAAATTTGTCCGAACAGGACCACGCCTTCATCAATATTCCTCCGAAATGGCTGAAATTTGGTATTTAGTATTCGCTGGTGGTAAAAACTTTCCTCCGGTACAGTTCCACGATTTAATATAGCCTTCACAATTTTCGGTATTTTGAATGTTGTGGTCACAACAACCCAACAAAATGGCGGAAATTTGGTAATTAGCCTACGTTGGAAGTAAGAACTTTTCCGACTGAAATCCGTCGGCATAGATCGACGTTTCGTTATAGCTCCCATAGAACGGTTATCATCAATATTTGTCATCGGAACCTTTGACAAGTTGATGGTGGCTTAGAACGCTAAGACAATTTTATTTCTTTCGGTTGATTTTTGAGGTAACGATCTCCCAAAAGTCCCAATTGAAAGCTAAGATCAGGAGTTTGGGCAGGCCAATGGAGAACTTCTGGCGAATTGTTTTGGAATCTTTTCTTAACCACTTTCGATGCATGTTTTTTGGCTCGTTATCTTCCTGGAATATCCATCTAAGTGGCATTTCTTCTTCAATTTAAGACAATATCACGCCTTTTAATACGTTACGATACTTGAAACTATCCATCATTCCATTAATTTTATGAATTATAACAATTCCTTACCCCTAGAAAAAATTCCAGACCGTTATGTTCCGCCTCCATGTTTTACAGTGCCTTTGCAATATTTAGAATTTAACCGTTGCCATTTTGTCCACGCATTATGCCATCTGAATCCTTTAAATTAAACTTAGATTCATCAGAAAACAGCACGGTCCTCAATTTTTAGACATTACAGTGAAGGTGGGTCCTTGCGAGTTCAAGTCTGGCTTCTTCATTTTTTGTTTTGTTTTTTTTTTGTCGTAAACTGAATAAGCCGGTCTTTGCAGCTCTTCTGCAAATCGTTATTTCGCTAATTTTTAAATCTAAGCGATTTTGTATTTGACCAGAAGATGCTGTAGCATTATTTTTGACCGAATATGAACAATATCGGCTAATGTTTTGGTATATGCCCCTTATAGCGGTACCTCTCGATTTTCGGTATTTTGAGGATTTAAGACACATTTTTCTGTTAAATTAGCTGTAATTTGGTACTTAGAGTTCCTAGTGGTCACAAAACTAATTAATAATTTAAAATCCTCAATGCCTACAAGATGTGCGAGTGTCATCCAGAATAAAGGATACGCAACAAAATATTGATTTTTCTAGTTTTTTTGTTCCTTAAATTCCAGTTTTGGAATTTTTAGTAAAAAATTTGGAAAAAGAAATATTTTTTATACGCATCATTTCGTCCAAAAATATGTTGTGTTTCAGAACTAAAAAGTTTTTACAATTTAAACAACTCTTGCATATTTTTCTCAAACGCCAAAAAGTTGAAAATTGTTCCCTTCTCATTAAACAAAAAAACCCTTTAGAACATTTTTCATGACAAATTTTGGCGGGTATGTCGACTTTGAAATGTCTTCCAATTTTTTGACGTTCCTGTACTTCTTGTACAAATGTGTATGTGGAACTCATTGTTAACATTTCGTTCATTGTTAACATTTTTGCTCTTTTGTTTACTATTAAAAAGTGCGGGAACGAAACTATGCGTGGTATCCAAAAACATTATTTTAATTAGCACATTTTGCATCGTATCAAAGTTTACATGCTGAAGAGTGTAAGCCTGAAGGCTGAAGGTAGAACAAAATTGCTATACATTTGTAACCGCCGTGCAAATATAAAACAATTTTGTTTCAATAATTTAGCATCGACTGTAGTATGTGTCCGATTGTTCACCCGGTTTTTCTAACGGTGAGTGCATTGGTTAAACGGTTCTTGTCTTCGATAACAGGAACGTGCGAATTTAAATTTTTCAGGTTACACCCTGTGTTTTGATGGGAAGTTGTGGGTCATTAATCGGCTACACCCTGTGTTTTGATGGGAATTTTGGGGTATTGTTCGACTACATCCTGTGTTTGGTAGTAATACTACACCCGGTGGTTTGTTTCGTTGCTTATTAAGTTTCTTACAAAATTGGTGTCTTAAAAAAGACCGGCAAACCGACAATAATCTCTAATTTATGTCATTTTAAATAGATGGCACTAATGTAGCACAGCACCTCTATGACACTCACTATATTTCTTTAGGAGAAATTCGGCCAGACAATTATGAATATAAGGAGCTTCATACTCTTAAAACTCTTAGACGGCATCGTAGGCGGTCACCGTAGTATAAAAACGAATGATATTTCAATGAAAATACAATAAGACTAAAGTTTGCTAAAGTTTTCTTCAGTACTGACGATCCAACATTTAGAATGTGTTATATTGGTAAGAATGTAGCAGCCCAGCAAACCAATCGTACCGACATCTTAAAGAAATCGGAATAAAATTCGGAGGATACGTCCGATGTCCGATCTGAAATCGTAACGATATCTTAACAAAAGTTGTATGAAGTGGTTGACATAATTTCGGAACGAAATGTCGGGGCGACATCGTATCGATTTCGATCCGATTTCGTAACGAAATCTGAAGAAAATCCTTGGGAAATTCTTTCCGACATTCGTTCCGAAATCGGAAAATCTATACTATTTCCGCTCCGAAAAATCGTTTAGAAATCGGAACGAAATCTGAACGACGTTGCTTCCGAAATTGTTCAGACGTGTCGGACATCCGACATTTGGTTCGCTGGGAGTCGACACGATAGTGCTCCATACGCAGTAGTAGTGGTTTGGTTCTTGATACTGGTTTGTAGTATTTGCGTTGTAGCGGCTTTGACATAGTTAGCGTGCTGATGATACTCGCAGACTTTGTCGGATTGATTATACTTGTCGTGTAGTCGGGTTGAAGTGACTCAGCTATAATAGGCATGTTGATAACACTTAGAACAGAAGTCGGTTTGATGATACTCAACTGTAGTAGTCCTACTGATGATGCTTTAAAATATTTTTTTAAAAAATCCACGATCATGAGAAACCTTTAAAAATTTTTTTAGAAAATCCACGATCATGAGAAACCTTTAAAATATTTTTTTAAAAAATCCACGATCATGAGAAACCTTTAAAATATTTTTTTAAAAAATCCACGATCATGAGAAACCTTTAAAATATTTTTTTTTTAAAATCCACGATCATGAGAAACATTTAAAATATATTATTTAAAAAAAACCCACGATCATGAGAAGCATTTCAAAGATATTTTTAAAAAATCTACGATCATGAGAAGCCTTTAAAATTTATTTTTAAAATAAACCTTTAAAGGATTTTGTTTAAAAAATCCACGATCATGAAAAGCTTTTAAAAGGTATTATTAAGAGAACCACAATCATGAGAAGCCTTTAAAATATATTTTAAAAAAATCAACGATTATGAAAAGCCTTTAAAAGGTATTTTTAAAAAAACCACGATCATAAGAAGCTTTTACAAGATATTATTTAAAAAATCACTATCAAAAAAATCCACAATCATGAGAAGCCTTTAAAAGGTATTTTTAAAAAACCCACGATCATGGGAAGCCTTTAAAAGATATTTTTAAAAAACTCCACGATCATGAGAAGCCTTTAAAAGATATTTTAAAAAATCCACGATCATGAGAAGCTTTCAAAAGATATTATTTATAAAAACCACGATCATGAGAAGTCTTTAAAGTTTATTTAAATAAAATGTATTTAAAAAAAAAATCCACAATCATGAGAAGCCTTTAAAAGATATTAAAAAAAATCCACGATCATGAGAAGCCTTTAAAAGATATTTAAAAAAACTTACAATCATGAGAAGCCTTTAAAAGATATTTAAAAAAAACCGATCATGAGAAGCCTTTAAAAGATATTAAAAAAAATCCACGATCATGAGAAGCCTTTAAAAGATATTTAAAAAAACTTACAATCATGAGAAGCCTTTAAAAGATATTTTAAAAAATCCACGATCATGAGAAGCTTTCAAAAGATATTATTTATAAAAACCACGATCATGAGAAGTCTTTAAAGTTTATTTAAATAAAATGTATTTAAAAAAAAAATCCACAATCATGAGAAGCCTTTAAAAGATATTAAAAAAAATCCACGGTCATGGGAAAACTTTAAAAGATATTTATAAAAATCAACGTTCATGAGAAGCCATCAAAAGTTATTAATAAAAAATACTCACGATCGTGGACTCAACTGTAGTAGTCCTGCTGATGATGCTTTTAAAAATATTTTTAAAAAATCCACGATCATAAGAAGCTTTTAAAATATATTTTAAAAAATCCATGATCATGAGAAGCCTTTAAAACCAATTTTTTAAAAAATCTATGATCATGAGATGCCCCTACAAGACATTTTCCAAGATCATGCTTCAAAAAATATTTTTAAAAAATCCACGATCATACAGAGACTTAAAAAAATATTTCTAACAAATCAAGGATCATGCAGAGACTTCAAAAACTAATTTAAAAAAAATCGATGATAATGCAGATACTACAAAAAATATTTTTAAAAAATCCAAGATCATGAAGAGACTTCGGAAATTATTTTAAAAAAAATCACGTTCATGCAGAGACTTAAAAAAATATTTCTAACAAATCAATGATCATGCAAAGACTTAAAAAAATATTTTTAAAAAATCCACGATCATGCAGAGACTTAAAAAATAGTTTTAAAAAATCCACGATCATGCAGAGACTTAAAAAATAGTTTTAAAAAATCCACAATCATGCAGAGACTTAAAAAATAGTTTTAAAAAAATCCACGATCATACAGAGACTTAAAAAATAGTTTTAAAAAATACACGATCACGCAGAGACTTAAAAAATAGTTTTAAAACATCCACGATCATGCAGAGACTTAAAAAATAGTTTTAAAAAATCCACGATCACGCAGAGACTTCAAAAATTTTTTTTTTAAAAATCCACGATCATGCAAGTCATACGGTGACTTCAAAATTTTTTTTAAAAAGATCCACGATCATGCAAGTCATACGGTGACTTCAAAATTTTTTTTAAAAAGATCCACGATCATGCAGAGACTTAAAACATAGTTTTAAAAAATCCACGATCATGCAGAGATTTAAAAAATAGTTTTAAAAAATCCACGATCACGCAGAGACTTAAAAAATAGTTTTAAACCATCCACGATCATGCAGAGACTTAAAAAATATTTTTAAAAAATCCACGATCATGCAGAGACTTCAACAAATATTTTTAAAAAATCCACGATAATGCAGAGACTTAAAAAAATATTTTTTAAAAATCCACGATCATGCAGAGACTACAAATTTTTTTTTTTTAAATCCACGATCATGCAAGTCACACAGAGACTTCAAAAAATATTTTTTTAAAAAAATCCACGATCATGTAGTGACTTCAAAACATACTTTTAAAAAGATCCACGATCATGCAAAAACTTAAAAAATATTTGTAAAAAATGCACGGTCATGCAAAGACATCAAAAATATTTTTAGAAAATTCACGATCATGTAGATACTTCAAACATATTTTTAAAAAATCAGCTGTAATGAAAAGATTTCAAAAAATATTTTAAAAAATCCACGATTATGAAAAGCTTTGAAAAAAAAATATTTTTAAAAATTCCACGATTATGAAAAGCTTTGAAAAGATATTTTAAAAAATACACGATCATACAGAGAACTCAACAAATATTTTTAAAATATACCCGATAATGTAGAGACTTAAAAAACTATTTTTAAAAAAGTCCACGATCGTGAAAACTTCAAAAGACATTTTTAGAAAAATCTACGATCATAAAAACTTCAAAAATTATTCTTAGAAAAATGCACGATCATTAAATATTTCAAAAAAATAGTTTTAGAAAAATCCACGATCATGCAGAGACTTCAAAAAATATTTCTAAAAAATCCACGATCATGCAGAGACTTCAAAAAATATTTCTAAAAAATCCACGATCATGCAGAGACTTCAAAAAATATTTCTAAAAAATCCACGATCATGCAGAGACTTCAAAAAATATTTCTAAAAAATCCACGATCGTGCAGAGACTTCAAAAAATATTTCTAAAAAATCCACGATCATGCAGAGACTTCAATAAGTATAAAAAAATCCACGATCAAAAATATATTTTTAAAAAATTCAGGATCATGAAGAGACCTCAAAAAATATTTTTAAAAAATCCCCGATCCTGAAAAGCTATCAGTAAATATTTTTCCTTCAAAAAATAACTATCGTGGAAAAATATTTTGAAAAATAATCAACAATAGATACGTATTTCAGCTATCGGCCAACATGTAATATTACGTCATCACATTTGTTATATCAAAGAAGCTAGTAATATTGTGTTATTATTCTTCAATTAGTTCATATAGATTAACCACTCATACCTAAAATAAGGTTTCCCATGGCGATGTTTTCAAGTGTACTGCTTACTAATTTATTTATTTTTTCTTGTTGAAGGCTTTTGATTTATTTGTGAGATTACTGTCTTATCGCTGTTTGACTGTCATCAACAACTTTATGATACATTCTTGTTTTATGATTATAGATTCTTTGTATGGATACCTACCGAATACCCCACGTTGTTTGAACTCTCTCCTTCTTATCTTGAGATTATTTAGCTTAGCAAATACCTGTTTCTTTATTTAACAATCAGTGCGATAAGCACCAAATGATTTATTAAAACACAAATTTATATTTTTAAAAATACATATTTTTTATTTTATTTTTATTTTTAATATTTATGTTTAACAAATGTTCGTTGTGTTCTTCTTTTTCCTTGATTTAATCATCCTCTGGTGGAACACATGGTACCTTTTCGACGGGTTCACTGGCTTGGCCGCCTTCGTTATTGCTGCCACCGCTACCGCCACCAATCATACCCAAAATGTCAGACAAAGTCATATCACCAATCATGTTATTAACAGCTGGCACCAAATAGCCATTGGTCAATTCAGGAATATAATCGGTATTATCGTTAATGGCCAAGTATACCCATTCTTCAATGACTTGATTCAATTTTCTATTGATAATGCCGATCTTGGAAAGACCACCGATGTCGGAAATAACTTCACCAACGGAAATGTACAAATCGAAGTTGTTCAACTTGATGGCACCACCCAAAAGACCCATGGAATATTTGAAATTACCCCAAATGCGGAGATTTTTCAAAGCAAATTTAGCATTACCGGAACGGGTCATTTTAACGCCACTTACTCTGGTGGTCAATGCATAATCGGTATCCAAGTAAACATGATTCCAGTTGAATTCAAAGGTACCCTTACGCAACAAAGCTTGGATTCTGAATTGCAAAATATCGAAATCGTTCAAACCGTACAAACGGAAATTGTCAATGGTACCGACAGCCATCAACGAGCCAGAATCAATGTTCAATTCTTGGTGGGAAATTTTCAAGGGAGCCAATGGTGGAATGCCCATGCTGGGGAAACCGCATGGCATTTGTTCTTTGGCAGCTTCAATGGCATCGACAATTTGGCTGGAAATGGAACGATCTTGGGCTGAAAAAAGAAAGCAATAATTAATAGATGCTTATTTTTAATCAAAAATATAAAAATAGAAATTTTCAATATCCTTTGTAATTTGGGGCATTTATTTTTCATAAAAAAACAGTACCCTTACTTATTGTACAAACCAGTCTAATACAATAACGAAATATTTATTATATCTTGATGGGGAAATTGTTATTCCAACTTAAATTAAAATCATTCAAAAATAATCTTCAAACCAAATTTCATTTATAAAAATTATTTTAAAATACACGATTATTTAAAAAATAAAATCGACGATAATTTAAAAAATTATTTTAAAATCCACGATCAAAATTCAGAAAATTATTTTTAAAGTCCTCGATCAAAGAATTATTTAAAAATCCATGACAAAAATTAAAATTAATTCAAAGTATTCAAAGTATTATTTGAAAATCCATGATTATTCGACAATTAGAAAACAATTAAAATCCACTATCCATCAAAAAATAATCTCAAAATTTCACGATCAAACTTTTCTCAAAAATCCCCGATCATTCAATAAATATTCTTTAAAATCCACGATCATTCAAAAAATATTCTCAACAAAATATACTTAAGGGGCTATGGGCACTTATTGAGCACGAAAAATTAAATTTTTCGTGAATTTTTTACAAGAAATCTACCAAATTTTTGTGGAAGATTTTGTTTTCACCTGATTGATCACACTTTGAGTTACTTTATTATTTTTCTTTGTTGGAAAAAATTGCACAGTGTTCTGATAAATGGCCGTATACAAAACACTGTTTTTACTAAAGCAGTTTGGGGTGCCCACTGTAGCTCGAAAACGAATAAACCGATCAGCTTATGCTTTTGTGCGATCGTTTAGAACCTAATAGCCTTGTGCTTTAGCGAAACGTAATTAAAAAATAAATAAATAAATAAGTTTTAATAAAATTGTGGACTGTCAAAGTCAAAATTTTGAATTTAACTAAAAAAAAACGATAGCTTTTTCGCCATAAATCCGTCAAAATTTTTTTCAAAAAAGTCTCTCGCTTTAGTACAAGCTTTTTATGTGTATAACAATCTTACTAAAACATATGAAGATCGGATCATCCGTTTTCGAGCTACAGTGGGTACCGCATTCCAAAATGCCATTTTGAGAAAACCACGTTTCAAACTTCGATGTTACATACAAATCACAATGAATTTTCTCTTTCTAACGCTCATATCTGTAATCATATCTCGAAATTTTTCCAACATATTCTATTCTACCTGTACTTTAAAATGAGTCAAAAAAATTTTTTTTCGATTTTGTAAAATTTGTAACCCCTTAAAAAACAACGACCATTCTAAAAATACACGATTATTAAAAAATCCACGATCACTAAAAATATTCTAAAATATCTACGATTATTAAAAAGTATTCTCAAATATCTACTAAAAAGTATTTTCAAAACATCCACGATCACTATAAACTATTCTTCAAAATCTACGATCATTCCAGAAATTTTCCAAAAACTCATGATCATTTAAAAAATCCACTATCAATCAAAATACTCTCAAATATCCACAATCTCTAAAAAATATTCTCAAAAAATCCACATTCTCTAAAAAATATTTCCAAAAATCCACGATCACTAAAAAATATTCTGGACAATCTATGATCATTTCTATTCTACCTTTACTTTAAAATGAGCTAATAGACAAATTCGATTTAGTAAAATTTGTAAGTGGCCATAACCCCTTAAAAAAACGACGAACATTATTAAAAAAATATTCTCAAAAATCCACGATCACAAAAAATATTCTAAAATGTCTACGATTATTAAAAAGTATTCTCAAATATCTACTGAAAATATTTTCAAAACATCACAATAAAATAATCTCAAATATCCACAATCTCTAAAAAATATTCTCAAAAATCGACATTCTCTAAAAAAGATTTCCAAAAATCCACGATCACTAAAAAAATATTCTGAAAAATCTATGACCATTCAAAAAAATTCTCAAAAATATTCTTAAAAAAAAACACAATCATTCTCAAAATCCGCGATCATTCGAAAAATATTCTTAAAAAAGATCATTCATAAAATCCACGATGATTCGAAAAATATTAAAAAACATGATCAATCTTAAAATGCACGATTATTCGAAAAATATTCAAACATCCACGATCACTAAAATATCATTTTAAAAATCTACGATCATTCAAAAAAGTATTCTTTTAATTTCACGATCATATGAAAAATATTCTGAAAATCACGATCACTAAAAAATATTCTCAAATATCGACGATCACTAAAAAACATTCTGAAATATTTACGATCATTCAAAACATATTATTGAAAAGGTTATTAAAAAACATTTTTGAAAATTCAGGATCATAAGAAAACTGTTCTTTAAAATTCAAGATCATTAAAAAAGTATTTTTGAAAATCCACGATCATTAAAAAATATTCTTAAAAACTCACGATCCACAACCTTCAAAAATATTTTTAAAAACCACGATCCACAACCTTCAAAAATATTTCTTAAAAATTCACGAATCTCAACCTTCTAAAAAAGGTTCTTGAAAATTTACGATTATTAAAAAATATTCTTGAAAAACCACAATCCTCAACTGTCAAAAAATATTCTTAAAAAACCGCTATCCTCAACCTTCAAAAATATTCTTAAAAATCCACTATCCTCAACCTTAAAACAATATTTAAAAATATAACTGTAAGATCCCTTACCCTGCGTTTACAAATGCCAGTATTGGCAAGACAATAGCAAAAATACAAACCTTTTTCACAAATACATTTACAAATTTTTAAATATGTTTGTTTTGTTTTAGTTGAAGATTCAATCATATGATTGTTTAAGTCTGGAGTTTCCCCCATTGGCTTAACTTCATCACTTTCCTCTTTTGCAGTGCGTTTTGTAAACATTTTTCTCTGCAAAAGAGGAAAGTGATGAAGTTAAGCCAATGGGGGAAACTCCAGACTTAAACAATCATTTTTAAATATGTATAGAGAAAAGTATGAATGTGCTGGTGAAAATGGTTTGTAACTTTGCTATTGTCTTGCCAATACTGTCTGTGTGTAAACGCCTAGTTAAACATCAAGTCCAAAAAAGTCAATGCTAATTGTCCACTGCGGAGAATTTAAAACCGCCTCAACAAAAACTAAGCTTAAGCAAGCTTAAGAATTTCAACAAAGTATTTCTCCTATTAAAAAACCGGATTAAATATTGGGTACCCCGAATTAGCGGTGATCCGCCTTTCGATAGGAACACTCTAAAAAGAAAACAGTAGATTCAAAGTCACACACCACTTATCATGGACACTCACCACCATGAAAAATGAAGGAGTAAAGTTGTTTGCAGAAAATAATGCAATTGCGAGAGAAAAAAAGGTAACTACTGGAAATCGAAAACGATCGCCTCTTAGCTTGATAGAAATGTAAAATGCCATATGATATTACGTACAAGCGCTGACTACTGGGAAAGTTACGAATTTGTATCTTCAAGTTCACGTAACGTCATCGGGAAGTAGCTAATCTATATGTATCCAAAGTCCCTTTGCAATTATCATGAACCTTCACCAGCTGGGAAGATTGTGTATGTGTGGGAATTATTTGCATAAAATGATGGCAATTGCGAAATAAAACCGCAAACTAAAGGAAAATAAAATTTATCGGCACTTGGCTTAGCCCCTAATGATGATAGAAATTAGGAAATATGACTTTCATGTAGCGACTACTGGGAAATTTTCAAAAATATATCTTCAAGCTCAAGACAAACATCGTGAAGTAGCTAAATTATATGTCCATAGTCTCTTACCACTTATTATGGTCTCTAATCATCAGGAAATGTGTAGGTGTGGAAAACGTTGCGAAATTGGCAATTGCGAATGAAAAACGCTAACTTCAAGGAAGGTAAAATGATCACCACTTAGCTTGATCACTAATGACTACAGAGCGTGCGAAAACTGTATCTTCAAGTTCACGCACTACTATCGGAAAATACCTACACTATATACACGGTGCTCTTGAATCAAATTTAAATGGAAGGTGCTTACACCTGGGAAGTTTTTGCGGATTCTGAAACTACAATGTTCATAGATGAGAAAAAACAAAAAAAAAAAAAAAAAATAGCCGGAGCGCTTTTTAAATAAACCGCAATTCAAGTTGACATTTTTAGGGGTTGTTTAGGTTTTCACGATTTTCCTTAGAAACCGCAAGTCCTATCAAAACGAGACTGAAGAAAATGTTGTAGCTATAGACATTCTCTAGAAGATTGGCCTTTACGGTATTTTCGTAGGTTTTACCATTTTTGAGATATTGAAGTTCAAATTGGGACAATGCACTGACTGTATCGCCCCCTTATAAAACAATGCCATGAAGGGTGCGCCTTAACTAACATTTAATGAAAACCGCTTACACAGGGGAAGTTTTTGTGAATTCTGAAACAACAATGTTCATAGATGAGAAAAATCCAAAAACAAGAAAAAATCGCTGTAGTGATTTTTAAATAAATCGCTGTCAAAATTCATATTTTTAGGTGTTTTGTAGGTTTTCACGATTTTGCTTGGAAACCGCAAGTCCAATCGTAATGGAGATAAAGAAAATGTTGTAGCTGTGAAAATTCTCTACAGGATTGACGTTTATGATTTGTTCTCAGGCTGTACCATTTTTGAGATAAAGAAGCTCAGTTTACATTTTTAGGTTTTTTTGTTAGGGTTTCGCGATTTTGCTTGAATACGGCAAGTCTAATCGGCATGGGACCTGAGAAAATCTTATAGCTGTGAAAATTCTCTACAAGGCTGGCTGAAGTAATTTTTCCTAGGTTGTACCATTTTTTTAGATATATAAGTTGAAGTTGGGAAATTGCAGTCATGACATTGTTTTATAAGGAGACGATACAGAATTTAATTGAATTTGAATTGTCCCTATTTCAACTTCTATATCTCAAAAGTTGTAAAACCTACGAAAATACCATTAAGGTCAATCTTGTAGAGAATTTTGATAGCTACAAGATTTTCTTTATTCCCATTTTGATAGGACTTGCAGTTTCCAAGCAAAGTCGCAAAAACCTGAACAACCCCTAAAAATGTCAACTTGAATCGCGATTTATTTAAAAAGCTCTCCGGCGATTTTTTGTTTTTTGATTTTTCTCATCTATGAACATTGTAGTTTCAGATTCCGCAAAAACTTCCCAGGTGTAAGCACCTTCCATTTAAATTTGATTCAAGAGCACCGTGTATACCCAAAGTCGCATACCCTTATCATGGACATTAACCACCAGAGACTGCTAAATGAAAACCTCTAATAAACGAAACAAAAATGTTAGCCACCTAGCTTGGTCCCTAACCACCTAATTATTTGGTTTTAGAAGGATGAGAAGAATTATGTTAGTTTCTGGCAAAAAAATTAGTTCCCATGAACATCACCTAAAGAGATAAGGAAAAACTTCTTTCATATCAATGGGCGCAGCAGAATTTTATTTTTAGTTTATTGAGTTGGGTACTCCTTTTCATCGCCTCATCCTATCGACGTGTCGAACATTGTACCAAATGTTCATAGCCGGAAAAATTCCGCACTACATCTCGAAGGCATCTCTACAAAGAAAGTAGCAAAATAGTTTATACTGAGGTTCAGCCCTTTTATCAAATTCACTCATGAATCTGCTAGAATTTAATGTTTCAAGAGAATTCAATAATAAAGTGAAGGGAGAATTAAATAATGCACAGCATTCTACAATTCACGGCTTCGTAGTTTTAACATTAAGTATCAATGAAACTCTTTGCATCTGACGGGACAGTAGCAACACTAATTGTTCATGGGTTCCGCTCACTTAGAAAGATTGGAACGCCTTGAGCCCATACGCTTACCCAGATCTCGGAAATATTATCTGTAACATAAATATTTCTACGTCCCGGTCCATGGTAGAGTAAAATCATAAAATTGCTGTAGTGGGGAATCGATTTAAGAACACCTAATTTCATGGAAGTTTTTAATGAATTTCACGCTAGTGTGGACCGGGACTACCTAACATAAGAAATTCAAGACATAACCAGGTTTCACTGACATTCCGCTCATTGAATTCCGCATATTTATCAAATACACTCATCATTTTCATAGCAGCTCATGCTTTCCAGAAAATTCAAAAAAGAATGAAGGGAATATTCAAAAATTCACAGTTCTCAATTATTGACTGTTTGGGAATTTCAACAGTAAACATCAAAGGAACTCTTTGCATCTACCAGGACAGTCCACATAGCGAAGACACTCACCTCACTAAAGATTTGTAGTTTAAAATATTTCTATGGCTCAATTTCTTTGTAAAAAGGGAGTAGGTAGAGATGATAGCTAATTATAAAACATTTTGAATCGCTTCAGTTGAAACGTTACGTCTCCAGAATCAATTCTGCCTCAGAGATATTATTCTCGGAACAAAAATGTTTTGACACAATCTTTGTTAAAATTTCTTAGAGGACATCCGAACTTTAGATATAGAAAGAAATGTTTTAATGGAATCAAGTGGGATACAGACAATAATTAATGAAATTTCTTGGAAGGAATTATGTTCACTCTATGAATATCAACGATGCTAAGGATTTGATTCTAAAGCTCTAACCTGAATGATAATCTCACAATGCCAAATTTCCTCATACTTTAGTGTTTTAGAGACAAAAAATTAATTATAATTTAAATTATGGAGCTCTAATCTAACAAAATGACCTTGTGTCACTAGAAAAAAACGTAAATAATAAGTTACGAATCAATTTAATTACAAAATCAAAATTACTTTCTAATCTTGACGTCTTGTTCTACTACAGAACCTACGGCTTGTATTGTCCACAAATCAAATATGAATCTTGTTTATGTCTTTAGGATAATCCAACTGTAATCTTAAAGACTTGTACTATGTACTGCAGAATCAATGACTTAAAATTCTCCGAAACAAATAAAATGTAAAACTTCGATACCTCTTAGAAATGATCACAAATAAGGAACACGGCTCCTAGTGGATAAACTTACTAACTATAGACATGCACCATGCATGTATATTTAATTAAGGAGTTCATTTTTAGCACAAGTCTATGGTATTTCTATTGCTATGGGATACTTCTTCAGATCTCCATATGAGCGATAGGGAATAACAATAAGTGAACACATTAATTAGGAGCTGTGTAATCTAAAAGTCTTATACTACTATGGAAGCCATGATACGAAATGTTCAAAATGTTCAATTTGGAACTACTCTAATTATATTGTCCACAAATAAAATATAAATCCTCTATACTATTTTATAATAATCCAATATATGAATTTCCCCGGCAATCTTATTCTCCCACAAATTAAAACAAAAACGACAACACAATATGAGCGATCCGGAAAAACGCGACTCCTTGTGGACAAATTGTAGATACTACTTAAGCGAAGACATACCCCATACATACACAATTAATACAGGATTTACCAAAGACATACAATCTTAAAGAATGGACATCATGCAAAATTTTTTAAATTTTCATATTCAAGCATAGAGGGCGTTTATGTATAACATACAATTAACAGAAACAAAAGCGTACACCAATGTGAACTATGTTAAATATAACATAATTCATGTCACAATATTGTAACTTCGCATTATGTTAGACCACCTGCACCATCTGCCGATGTATAGTAGCAATGGAAATGTCTTATCTTGTTATGTTATACATCTTTGGATTTACTTTAAATCACAAGCAGATGGCACTTCTGCTGCTATGGGATACTTCTTTACAATATATGAATGTTTCCGGGCATACCAATTCTTCGCAAACT
Source organism: Musca autumnalis (assembly GCF_047663935.1). Lineage (NCBI taxonomy): Eukaryota > Metazoa > Arthropoda > Insecta > Diptera > Muscidae > Musca > Musca autumnalis. The sequence continues at coordinate 50,131,150 of NW_027411755.1, forward strand.
AAACCAAAAATAGACCCAAATGATCCATCAGAAATAACGTGGCACGTAGTGGAAAAAACCCTGGCACAGTAATTGGACATATGTGCTATCAGGAAAAAGCGGCTCCTAGTGGAAAATATGTAGACACCAATTAAGCATAGCAAAGACTACAACACCAATGCACCATTAATTGAGGAGTTTCTGCTATGCAGATATAGACAGCATTTCTGTCCTAACTTATCCTCCTCCTCTACAAAACATCTCTATAATTATTTTTACATAAACAACTAATTTACATTCATAACCAAAAACGTGTCTTTTTCACTTGAATTCACATATCTCATATCAGCGCAACTACTATATGTTATCACTTCAATAATAACTACTTACCAGCAAAAGCTACTTCCAAAACTTCTTGACTGGCCAATGCCAAGGGCATTAAAGCCAATACGACCAATAAGTATTTCATGTTTCCTGGCGTGTTTACTACACGAATTTAGTGAATAAACTAAACTAGAATATGAAAAGTGATTGGCATTATATAAAATTTTTCTTCATAATTGATAAAGTTTTCAAATGTTCAGTTCTGTGGATTAAGTTAAATGTCATAATAAATAATCGATATAATGTCCACTATATATAACAAACGATAATGCGGATGATGGGTGTATGATAATCAGTTACTGCTTAACCAAAAATGATAAGATTATATTATTATTATTATTATGATGATTATTTGCAACAATAAACAAATTAGTTTACACAAAAATTCTCTTATACAAAGACTTTCTAACAGCTCTCTTCGAACATTAAAAGCTGTGGTTTATAAATGCTTTTCAAGAGCTTTTGAAAAAAGTATAGAAAAGCACAAATGTTTTGGGGAAAAATATGTTGATTGTTATTTAGGCGCCAAAATTGTATTTCGTAGAAGAAGATAACACGTAAATAATATGTTGAAACAGTTGGGAGGACTAGCGAAATGATATTGCCATTAATCTGCTATTTTTTTTTTGTTCTACAGGGACCAAGAATTGAATGATAAAACCATAGACGGATATACTATGTATGGTCGACTTTGTAGTACAAACATTTAACGGATATTTACTGAAACGGCGAACTAGTATGCCCCTGAACTAAAATATCGAATGTATCGGAATATAAATTAGTTGTGTTCCTTACTTACCTTAGGTTACCATTTGTTACCGTTTTTAACGTGCAAAAAGTGGTAAAACTGGAAGCATTTTTTAAGAGAGAGGGAGAGGAGAGAGCAGAAATGCCTTTCTCTTCTACCACAGGCTACCAGACAAATTTCTTCGGGTAAAAAATGGTAGAACTGATTTTTCGACATTCGTTTGAAAGAAGAAAAGCGATTTTTTTTCTTTTTGACATTGCTACCAGATCTACCACTTTTTCGTTCCTTTACTTTCTCTCTCTGGTCATGAGAAAGCAATTATGACAGTTTTCTCTTTTACCACTTTTACTATTTAAAAAGTAAAAGAACAAAGCTCTTTATAGCATTTATTTGTCTAAGATTTTTAGATAATATAATGTAAACAGTTGATATCGTAGTAAAATTTTTAGATTATTGAAGGTTATGGAGCAGTGCAATAATCTTAAAATGGAATAGTATGATAATGTAAATATGTACAGGTTTGCATAGAAGCCGTTAAAGTTCAAAAACAAAATAAAGTTGAACAGATTTGCATTGTAGAATATGTAAAAGCTTAGATACTAAACGTTAATTTTAAATAGATCATGGAAATAAAGTTAATTCGCTTCAGTCTCCCCCTTCGCATGATAGAATCATCCTTATTAAGCATCAAAAATTATGGATTGTTGAATCTACTAAGGCTCAGGAATAATGGGTTGTGGGATCTGCTGCGGTGAACTGTATTAACATTAACGCTTCAATAATGGTATATAGATGGCGTAGTATTTCCTGTTTCAGATGTCCAAACTATTTCGTAAACTTTCATCGAAACCTCCGCTGGAGTAAAAGTGCATCATGCATTGTTGTTGAAGTGAACAATGTGTCAATATACAAATCTGCTGCGTAATCCGCAACAAAGATATCTCTATGTTTCGGGGGTGGCCTTGTACAAAAATATTAAATGTTGAGTTAAAATAGTGGTGTTGCTGCTGGGTTCTTCTGTGCAAAAATATTTATTAAAAATCCAAGATTATTGCCAGGAAATGATCTACAATAGTCAGTAGTCATACGCGCAAAGTTTGCGGTAAAGAAAATTGAGTTTTCGGGTGAGAGCGTGGATGAAAGAGTATAAAGAGGCTCTTTCATATTCGCTCTCTCCCAAAAGCTCAATTTTCTTTACAGTAAACTTTGCGTGTGTCACATCTGACATATGTATATCCATGTGAAAAGTTTATAAAAATTATACTTTATCGAATAGTTTTTTTTTTAATTAATTGTTTTTATGTACCCAATAATTAAAACTCGCTTTTCTTTTCTTTTTACAGGTATGTTTTCCAAATAGCGTTAATTAAATTTTGGTGATGCTGTAGGTAATATTTTTTATTTAGTTCAATGGAACAATAATGAATAAAATGTAATCTGAAATTATTGAATCCAAAATCGAGATTAGCAAAAAATTAAATTTTGGTGATGCTGGAGGTAACATTTTTTATTTGGTTCGATGGAACAATAATGAATAAAATGTAATCTGAAATTATTGAATCCAAAATCGAGATTAGCAAAAACGTTGCAAAACTTTAATCAATCCACACATCGCACTGTGGGCGAAATTCAAATCTAGCGGAGCAAAAGTCCGAAAACTGGCCTTATGTAATATGGAAATAATTAATGGCGTCCTGTTCTAAACATCTTGCGGCACCCGAAAACAATAAACAAATTTGTATTTTATTGTAGTTGGCTGTTATAGCGGTACATACATTGGGAGTTTTTATTCGTGATTGCTAAATCGACTTTTTTGGTATTTGTTTTGCTCGTCAAAAATTGTGGGAAAAATTAAAGTAAAGAGTGCATAATTGAATTTTTTCCAACAGTTTGGATGTGCTGGTTTAAAAAGAAAGTGACAAAACTTTTCGACTTTAAGTATCTTATATAAAGTACAACTAACCGGGGATAACCGGGGATCACTTCCGAATATTGTTTTTCTTAAAATACATACTCCGAGGTAATTACTCCGAAAATTCCGACTGCTACTATTTGCAACTCTTCATTTTATCGCCATTTTATTTTGAAGTAAAAAAGTCGTTTAGTTTGGATATCATTACATGGAACCTATACCAAAACGTGAAGCTATGCCTCCACTTTTTTGGGAGAAGTTTTTTTGGCCACTGGTTATCCTAAATGCCAAAATAAAGCTAAGTCGGTCAGAAAATTTTGTTAAAAACTTTGAAATAAGTAAAATCAGACAATACCTATATATGGAGGCTAAACCAAAACGTGGATCTCTGTCCCCAATTTTTGTGGAGAAGTTTTTTGACCTCAGGGAATCCGAAATGTCAAAATACAGTTGATTCGGCCAGACAATTTAGCAAAGTTATTCAAAACGCCGAAAATCGGGCGGTACCGCTATATAGGATCTACACCAAAATGTGGGCCAATATAGACCATATTCCATAACATGGGGCCTACGGTCATAAAAAACATATGATCAAAATTTCAATAATCTATCTTAACTAGTTTAAAAGTTATTACTTTTTCCCCGCTAGATTTGGATTTCACCCACAGTGCATCGGTCACGTGTGGAAATGGGCGAGTATCATGTAGTGGGACGTGCGTATCACATGCGTGCTAATTTTTGTGTTCAGAAATTACCTTTTAAAAATCGTGTATAAAGAAAGTACTATACACTAAAATTAAATCTGTTATGCAATGTCAACAAGAATATAAAACCAACAAAAATAAAAACGTCCAAACTTTAGTTAACGTAATATTCAGCGCCAAATCATTCGTAGATCATGAGTGAAATTATCTACACCAGTCCACATCATATACGCGCTATTATTGCTAAAAATCGCAATATCTGAGCAAAAATCACAACATCTGTCATCCTAAGAGCTGATAAAATTCATAATTCATCACAATTGTATATACAAGAAAATTACCTCCAATCCCTCATCGAAAAGTCTGGAAAGTATACATTAAATTTAAACACCTTTTTGATGGTATTGTCATCAATCAGCTGCCCTACCAACGAATAAAATAACATTCCTGTTGGATATCTTTGAGACTAAGAAAAATTCTCAACACAACTAATAATTTAGAAGAACCCATGAAGAAAAACTGCACGAGTCCAGAAGATGGCATTGAAAAACAGTAAAAACGGAGATTAAAAATTCCCTACTTCTGTTTATGGTAGAACAAAAAAAGGTAACATTAATACCCAGCTGACTGAACTGGGCTGTAATGTTAGTGTCAAATTCCATACGACATTTTATTTATTTACTTCTATGTTCGATATTTTTTTAGAAAAAAAATATTAATCAAAAGAAAAAAAAAACTATTTCCCATAAAGAGTTCAGAAGATGACGTTGAAAAGCAGTAAAAACGGACAGTAAAAATTCCCTTCTTCTGTTCATGGTACAACAATAAAAGGTAACAGCAATACCCAGCCGACTGAACTGGGCTGTAATGTTAGTGTCAAATTCCATACGACATTCTATTTATTTGTTTCTATGTTCGATATTTTTTTAGAAAAAATATATTAATAACAACAAGTAAAAAAGCATTAAGTTCGGCCGGGCCGAACTTTTCATACCCTCCACCATAAAATATTCATTCCTGTCCCCAACTTTAAGTGAGTACGTTAAAATGTCAGATAATGTACATAAAATGCTTCATTCGGGAGGTCTTTTTTATGGTGCCTATATCTAACTGTTGACAATTTTTGGTGGGCTAGAAATTGGGAGGTACTGTTATATAGGGGTTATAATAAAACATGGGCCTATATTGACAGTTTTTGATGGAAGCCTTTAATGTCAAATAGCTTCTAATTCGGTTAAAAAATTTAGCTAGAATCCTCAAAATATCGAAAATCGGTACATAACGTGGGAACTTCAAATGTCATTAACAGCTAGTTCGGAGGTATCTGGACTATACGAAAATATGAACTTAAATGAACAAATTACAGAAAGTTCGTCCAAAAAATAAAGCTAAGGTACGGAAAATCGGGAGGTTTGTTTTGTGGCTATACAAAAACATGGACCTAGGTTCGGTTAAACATTTTAAGTAAAATCCTCAAAGTACCGAAATTCGGGAAGTATCGTTATATTGGGGCTATGTTGAAAATTGTTGATGCAGATGTGTGGTGACCACTACAACCTTCAAATGTCAAATTACAGTTAGTTCTGTTAAAAATTGTAGCTAAAATTGCCAAATTACTGAAAATTGGGAGGTACCGTTACATGGGAGCTATATCCGAACATGGACCTATGTTGACAATTTTTGATGGAGAGGTGTTGTGACCACTAAGAACTTCAAATGTCAAATTACTGCTAGTTCGGTTTTATATTGTAGGTAAAATCATCAAATTACTGAAAATCGGAAGGTACCGTTATATGGGGGGTTTCTTGACAATTTTTGGTGGAGAGGTGTGGTGACCACTAAGAATTTCAAATGTCAAATGTTCAAATTACAGATAATTCGGTTAAAACTTGTAGGTAAAATTCTCAAAATACCTGAAATCGGGCGGTAACGTTATATGGGGGCTATTCCAAAACATGGACCTATGTCCACTAGTTATAAATGTTTATTGACATTTAAGAACCCTAAATGTCAATTGATAGCTAAATCGGTTTGAAAATGTAGATAAAAGCGTCAAAATGCCGTAAATCGGGGGTACCGTTATATGGGGGCTATACCAAAACCTGGACCTTGGTCCACAACTTTTGTTATATAAGTTTAGTTACACTTAAGAACCCTAAATGTCAAATTATAGCTATATCGGTCTGAAAATGTAGCTAAAAACGTCAAAATACCGTAAATCGGGGGGTACCGTAATATGGGGGCTATACCAAAACGTGGACCTATGTCCACAAGTTTTGTCACAGAAGTTTATTGACATTTAAAAACTTCAAATGTCAAATTATAGCTTCATCGGTCTGACAATGTAGCTAAAACCGTCAAAATACCGCAAATCGGGTGGTACCGTTATATGGGGGCTATACCAAAACGTGGACCTATGTCCACAAGTTTTGTTAAATAAGTTTAATGACACCTACGAACCCCAAATGTCAAAATATAGCTAAGTCGGTCTGAAAATGTAGCTAAAACCGTCAAAATACCGTAAATCTGGGGGTACCGTTATATGGGGGCTATACCAAAACGTGGACCTATGTCCACAACTTCTAATATATAAGTTTATTAACACTTAAGAATTCTAAATGTCAAATTATAGCTACATCGGTCTGATAATGTAGCTAAAAACGTCAAAATACCGTATATCGGGGGGTACCGTTATATGGGGGCTATACCAAAACGTGGACCTATGTCCACAACTTTTGTTATATAAGTTTATTGATACTTAAGAACCCTAAATGTCAAATTATAGCTAAATCGGTCTAAAAATGTAGCTAAAAACGTCAAAATACCGCAAATCGGGGGGTACCGTTATATGGGGGCTATACCAAAACGTGGACCTATGTCCACAAGTTTTGTTATATATGTTTATTGACACATAAGAACCCTAAATGTCAAATTATAGCCAAATCGGTCTGAAAATGCAGCTAAAAACGTCAAAATACCGTAAATCGGGGGGTACCGTTATATGGGGGCTATACCAAAACGTGGACCGATATAGCCCATCATCGAACTTGACCTGCCTGCAAACAAAAGACGCATTTTCCCAATATTTCAGCGTCCTATCTCCATTTTTGTGGATGCTAGAGTGATTACCACAGACGGACGTACGGACGGACGGACGGACGTGCTCAGATCGACTTAGAATTTTACCCTGATCAAGAATATATATACTTTATAGGGTCGCAAATGAGTATTTCAATGCGTTACAAACGGAAAAACAAACTTAATATACCCTCCATACTATGGTGGAGGGTATAAAAAAAAAAAATATTTCCCATAAAGGGTTCAGAAGATGACATTGAAAAGCAGTAAAAACGGACAGTAAAAATTCCCTTCTTCTGTTCATGGTACAACAATAAAAGGTAACAGCAATACCCAGCCGACTGAACTGGGTTGTAATGTTAGTGTCAAATTCCATACGACATTTTATTTATTTAATTCTATGTTCGATATTTTTTAAAAAAATATATTAATCAAACAAAAAAAAAAAAAAAACTATTTCCCATAAAGACTTCTTCATATCAACGACATTTAACCTCCTCCAAGTCCGAACGACGTGCCGCACACTAAAACACAGCTTATAGAAGCGGTCCAACATTTCTTAATATGTGTGGTATTTTGTTAAGTTTGAAAAAATAAAGCCCTAATAAAGATGAGCTTTTTTGATTTTAAAAACCAAATGTAAAAACAACTTCTCCTTTTCATTCAAATTGAAGACCTAACGAGTTTTCATTTATGTTTTCCACAATATTCAATCAAATTTGAAAAATATTAGTTTTTTAAATTTCAATAATTTATAGACATTTCCTTATTATACCCTCCACCATATGGAGGGTATAATTAAATTTGTCATTCCGTTTGTAACACATCGAAATATTCGTCGGAGACCCTATAAAGTATATATATTATTGATCAGCATAAAATTCTATGTCGATTTGACCATGCCCGTCTGTCCGTCCGTCCGTCAGTCCGTCCGTCTGTCTGTTGAAATCAAGATACAGCTCGCAATTTTAAAGATAGAGAGTCAAAATTTGGTACAGAAGTTTTTATTACCTGCAGGATGGTTGGTATTGAAAATGGGATATATCGGTCCACGTTTTGATATAGCCTCATAGAACGGTACCTCCCGATTTTCGGTATTTTTTAAGTTTTAGCTTCATTATCCTACCAAAATGGCTGAAATTTGGTACGTAGTCTTCTTTAGGGGTATAAAACTTTCCCCCAGAATTTTGTCGGTATCGGTCCACACCTTCATATAGCCCCCATAGAACGGTACCTCCCGATTTTCGGAATTTTTAAGGTTTTAGCTTCATTATCCTACCAAAATGGCTGAAATTTGGTATATAGTCCTCTTTGGGGGTATAAAACTTTCCCCGAGAATTTTGTCGGTATCGGTCCACACCTTCATATAGTCCCCATAGAACGGTACCTCCCGATTTTCGGTATTTTGAAGGTTTTAGATTCATTATCCTACCAAAATAGCTGAAAATTGGTACGTAGTCTTCTTTAGGGGTATAAAACTTTCCCCCAGAATTTTGTCGGTATCGGTCCACACCTTCATATAGCCCCCATAGAACGGTACCTCCCAATTTTCGGTATTTTGAAGGTTTTAGCTTCATTATCACACCGAAATGGCTTAAATTTGGTACGTAGTCTACGTTGGTGGTACAAAACTTTCCCCCAGAACTTTGTCGGTATCGGTCCATGCCTTCATATAGCCCCCATAGAACGGTACCTCCCGATTTTCGGTATTTTGATCGTTGTGGCATCAATATTCCACCGAAATGGCTGAAATTTGGTATTTAGACTTCGTTGGGGGTACTCAAACTTCCCCTTTAAATTTGTATAGGTATAGGTCCACGCCTTCATATAGCCCCATGGAAAGGTACCTCCATTTTACTTCAATAGAACTTGTGGTGGAGGGTATAACAAGTTCGGCCCGGCCGAACTTAACGCCGTTCTTACTTGTTTTGTTTACATAAACATGTGACACTAACATTACAAACAAAAACAAATTTCTATGTGGTTGCTGTTGAGTTGTTTTTATTGTAGTATTTACTTTACCTTATTTATTCCACCATAACAAACACAAAATCAACAACTCTACAACCAAGCAAATAAATGTAAGTGAAGCAATTACTTACATTTATTTGGACTCCATCCCACATCGGCATAACTTCCAACGAACGGGCCAAATTTGCCGCAGATTTTGGCTGCACAATAGCATCACGCATAGCAGTAAAAAACGGTCTCGCTGCCATCTATAATGAGATCTGGAGAGAATGTGAAACCAGCTACAAAGAAATATCTATATATTCAAAGGATTTTTTTCCATCAATTTTTCCCAGAGCTTCCAAAATCCCACTGGCACTCAGGATTATCAATGTCACCTGCAAATATAAAGTTAATAAACAGTCTACTTACAGGCCAAACTTATGGAAAAACTTACCTACATAGAATAAACATTGCCTCGTTAAATCTCTGTGAATCATGCAACACCACTGAAACATACAACCACGTAATCTTCCAATGCTGCAAACATAACACTGCCAGGTATAACTTTTCCGTCTTTAACAAAGTTACTCCTCAACAGATCAACTATTGAAGTAGAAGAACAATGCAAATTCATACATCACGCCAAAATCACACTTTATTCAGAATAACCGAACTCAGTATTACTTCGGATAGTTAACCAAACGCCTGACAATTGCAGCAGCAGACAAATAAAAAACATACTTTCATATACGGTGCTGCCAGGAACAAATGTTCCATCTTTAACAAATATACCAACCGAAATGAGTTACTCCTCAACAGATCAACAACTGAAGTAGAAGAACAATACAAATTCATACATCACGCCAAAATCACACTTTAAATCATGTGATCTATTAACTTAATCACAACACACTTTATTCGTATAAACGAACTCAGCAAGTTACCGAATAACCAGCCAGTGGATATGATTACTTCGGGTAGTCAAAAACGCCGAACGTATTCTCTCTTAGCTACGACAGCATTTAATACTTTGTGAAAACACTACACTCCGAGAGGAGAAAAAACCCTTAATAGGATTAAGAAATGTCCTGATCATATTTAGTGGTATTCATAACAACTGTTTATAAATTTTCGTCTGACTTAAAATATCAATACGCATCACCTATTGTTGACACTTTCAACTTCGAATATAGTGTAAATCCACATAATAGATCTCCTGCTAGGATCTTATAATCTGCAAATGAAATTGTCACCATATTAAATAACAAAGGTATTTTTAACGGTTGAACCTTCCGAAACGTTCCTTTATCACTCAATTAGAACTTAATTTATGAGGAAAAAGCGACACCTGTAGGTGAATAAACAAAACAAAAGACGAAAATTAAGTAAGTAGTTCCTGAAGAATGCTTGTAACATAATCACGATTGATAAGGAAATTCTTAACTAATTGGGAGTCGCACAATAGAAAAAAAAGTTCGCTAATGAAAATAGGCGATGTTATACACTGGGAAAATCACATACTGGTAAATATATCAGTACAATGTGTAGTAAAGACACTTGTCTTTAGCGGAGATTATTTGCTTTGAACAGTTTTAAAGGAAAGGAAAGGAAAGGAACGAAAGAATGGTAGATCTGGTAGCTATGTCAAAAAGAAACATAAAAATAAAATTTTCGTCTTTTATTTCACAGTTTTTAATTTTGGTTTGTCAGCGTTCGCCTTTATCTTCTGTTTTTTTTTTCATTTTTTCTTCATTGTCAAATAATCTCAAACAAATGTCGAAAAATCTGTTATGCCATTTTTCACCTGGAGAAATTTGTCTGGTAGCTTGTGGTAGAAGAGAAAGACATTTTCGCTCTATCTCCTCTCTCACTCTCTTAAAAATTGCTTCCAGTTTTACCACATTTTGGGGTTAAGGAACACTTTGCAAATGGTAAAAATGGAAACTTCAGGTAAGTAAGGGAACACAACTATAGGCAAGACCTTTTTAAAACGTTATATTCATATTTTGCTTACAAAATATTGAGGACATTTTGTAGTCTCTCAATTCCTGAAATGTTGGAAGAGCCACCTTCCTACTGGTGAAAATGTCAATAATATGCGTAGTAATGATCCTCACCAAAAGTTATCAAAACCACTGCAGCGGGTACCGAATTGACCTGAAACTGAAAGCATTTCATTTATTGTTGTCTTATTAGGACGAAGGCCATTATTTATGACTGTTTTTTAATTAAGTGCATTTTTAATCGAGCTAACATGACCTAAGGAGTTTTTGTATTGAAATGTGAATTCTAGCGAAGTCACCACACTCAACAATATGCTACGATCTTTTCGCTGGTGGTTGAATTCAGCTCATCAGGCATTTTGAAAGTGAATGACTAGAAGACAAAGGCTGATTTTGATAACTTCTATTGAAGTATTTTTGAAGCCTTTACTTATCAAGTCAACCTAGTGTCTTTGTCTAGAAACCTTTCTCAATACATCACATTTACAATCGAAGAGGGATTTTCTGCGATTTTCTTCATGAATTGTTCGTTAGTTGGAGAGGACCCATGTTCAAACCTCAGCCGGGGCAGCTGGTCTCTGCTGTGAATTTTTATTTATTGTTGTCTTATTAAGACGAAGGTCATTATTTATGAAAGTTTTTTAATGCATAGAATTTTAGTCGACTCAGCTATCGGCTTCCAACCCAGCATCAAATATATGCTGCTACAACAACAACCAATAACATGTCTATTCCTATTAGCTGTAATTCATTCTCTTCACTTCTTGCAATCTGCAAATTCTAAAAAATGCAAACTGATCGAAAGCCCGTATAACGCTATCTATCAAGTAAAATGACAATACTTCATGTAGCAAAGATCCGCAAGATCATTACCTGTACCTAAAGTCAGTCAGGCTATGGATTCCTTCCTAAAATAAAATGTTTGAGGCAAATAATGGATCAACCCAATAACTTATGCCCTCTTCTAAAGCGAATACGGGTACTGGCGTTCCTTATCAATTGAAATAAATGATCATCAAAAGAGCTAAGGTCTGGCCTGTAGAACAGATTTTCCTTGATTGCGCTCATCAAATGAATCAAAAGTGTGTTATTCTTATAAGTACCCTGTGATTGTCTGATCAAATGTTAACAGCTCATAGAGAAAACACCTTTCAGATACCACCAAATACAAAGATTAATTACTTAACCCTATTGATATTTGTCTACGGCTTTGATTCGGCTGACTTCCAGGGCTTTACCCATGACTCCTTATGCTTGTGGTTACTGAAATATATCTTATATATAGAAAAAGACACAATGTATTGTAATCTACCAGTTATGTCACCTATTGGGCAATATGTCATTTCTAACTTTAGCATAGACCCTAACCGGAATTAGTTACGATTGAAGACCTTGGTTCAATTCAAATCTAGATGTCACTGTAGTCAAATGATATACCAAAAATTCGTTATCCCAAAGAGGACAATGAGAACCCTGGCATATTTCTAAGATTTTTTCCGGGTAGATGTATAGGTCACAATATTAAGACTTCTTATTATTATAAGGTCGAGGAGGTTTGACAGATAAAAGTAATTTGAAGATTTCATTTCCATCCAAAGATAGATGACACTGTAGTCAAATGGTATTCTCGAAGGTCGGAATGAAGCTATTGTACATATACATATGTTTATAAGCGCTCTTGACGTTATTTCTATACTAGAGCAAGAAATACATAAGTCGATATCTACTCTATGAATCCTAAAATATTCACCTTCGTTTGCGGTTATGGTGTGTCAGCCATAAAAACAACTTACTTTTGCCTTCCTTTGGCTTAAACCATTTAATTGATTATTCGAATTAGGTCCTCTTACTCTATAAATGTTATACATTGCAAGGTATTTTATATATCAAGTTACGCCATCTACGTGTGAACATGTCAAAAGCAAATATAGCAAAGAACCAAACCACTGCTACTGAAATATATGGAATCTTCATTACTATCCAAATATAGATGACGTTGCAATTACAACATTTTCTGAAAGCAAAATCAATCAGTTATGCGATGGAAAACGATTCGACTCTTTTTCCCATAAATCGAAATTGTATATTTCGAATTTTGGTGAATATTTTATTGAAATTGAAAGTAGATTTTGAAGAATATTTTTCAAATGAGGGACGTTTGCGAAACAATACTATATATATTATAAAATACACCCCGAATATACATATACCGTTTCGATTCTGCAAATCGAGTCGATTTGGTTTTCATCACATACCTGAATATTCGCTATATTGTGTTGAAAACTCTGGATATTTTTACAAAAAAAAAATATATTAGATCGTTTTTATTTGAAAAATTTTGGAAAATACTGAGAGGTTCTATCGTTCTTTGTTATCTTAATTGGTTCTATGCTAATAGTTGAAGGTAATTTAATTATTTACGATACGTTGCCTTTTCCAAAGAAGGTCAACATAAAATATAGAAACGTTCTTAACCACTGCTATCCAACTACTTAGAGGCTTCGTTTCCATCAAAAATAGATTGAACTACTCTTATACCATTCTCCAGTCCTATTGTAGATATATTAGAATCATGACTTGCATTTTAATGCTATATCAAATTGAAACTAGGAACAGACAAGTGGGCTTTTGATTAATTGACCTTTCGATTTGAAACGTCCAAAAATCCAAGACGATTTTCGATTATGGAGAACATAGAACCGTCTAAATGTCGGCTTGCGTTCTAATGCTCTATAGACAATATTACGTTCCACAATGGATCAATTATATGGGACTTCCTTCTTTTTTTAGAGATATATCCGTGTGTAATAGATTAATGGGAAAACGTGGACCACCAAGACGTTATAGCAGAGACACGAATGATACATTATGTATGTTTATAGATCAAGTTACGCCATCTACGTGGCGAGCATGTCAACACTAAATATAGCAAAGACCACAACCTCTACTACATAGCTACTTGGAAGCTTTTTTAACATCCAAATATAGAGGGCGCTTTAGTAATAATATTGTCGAGAAATAATGCTAGTGGAAGTAATGGCCGGTTTTTCTAAAATGATTCGAATTCGTCCGAATAACTACCTATTTACCGGAATTCGTAACTACCCAGCAAAATGTTCGATTACAAATCATGAGTTGAATCATGGGTGCAAGTGACATGTCATCGGTGAAAATTCCGGTGAATCACCGATTACATTTACAAGGGAGTGACACACGCTTTCACCAATTAATTATCATAGCATCTTCCACTAGTTCATTGTCATGACATTTTGCACCAGTCCATTGTCATGCAATCTTGCAGCAGTCCATTGTCATGTCATCTTGCACCAGGTCGTTGTCATGACATTTTGCACCAATGCTTTGGATCCGGATTTTCACCAATCAGGAATAAAATTTTCAGTCCAATTGTGTTATTTGTTGGACTAATAAAAATACAATCAACAGGTGACTTCTATTACCATCTAAAACATCGGATCTTTCACGACTCCATTGGAACTCATGAAAATTAGATAAAAAAGATCGGATCTTTCCCGAGTTCATTTGTACTTATGCAAAAGAATCAGTAAAATCATGATTTCACATGGAACCACTTCCATTTAATTTTGCTGGGTATGAACATTTTTGGTTTGATAAAAAAAAATAAAAACAATTAAAATAATTTTTAAAAACACAAAGGTTTGCTGGTAGTTCGAACAAATTTGAATTGGAAAAATACAAAAATTCGATAAAAGAAACATCGAATCTTTCACGACTCCATTCGAACTCATGATAATTTGATGAAAAAGATCGGGTCTTTCTCGAGTTCATTTGAACTCATGCAAAAGAATCAGTGAAATCATGATTTCACATGGAACCACTTCCATTTAATGTTGCTGGGTATGAACATTTTTGGTTTGATACAAAATAAAAACTAATAAAATATTTTTCAAAACATAAAGGTTTGGTAGTTCGAACAAATTTCTATTGGAGCCGTCTTACTGAAACTGGCCATCCTGTACGCCGAAATACCCATTACCATATGATTATTATTATGCCCTTTTATTCCCACCAACTAACATGTTCCCATAAAATTTCCGAAATCATTGAAGAGAATTCCCGATATGCCCCCGATAGTAATACACCATAATAATTTTCGATTATTTACATTTCTTTATTCATTTTTCAATGAAAAATGTTTTTCAATATTGAACAAACAAAAAATTTAGTTATCGGGCATGGGGATACATTCGGTCTTTTCGGTACCATCACCACCACCAATGCTGCCAACCAAATCGGTCAATTTGAATTCATCCAAAACACCGTTAACCATGGGCAAAGCCATAGCTTCAATGGTTTCGGTGATCATATCTTCGTTTTCGTTGATGGCCAATTCGACGGCTTCAGCCAAAACATCGTTCATCTTGTGGTTGACAACACCTTCACCCAAAATACCTTCAATATCAGATTCAACTTCACCAATGTGGGTGCGGACTTCCAAGGACTTCAACTTCAATTTGCCAGACAAAACACCCAAAGAGTATTTCATGGTACCCCAGATTTGCATATCCTTGATGGCGAATTTAGCTGGGCCAGCACCGACCATGTTGATGGTGAAACCGTATTTCTTCAACATAACAGAGAAATCGTACAAGGTATCAACATTGACGTTGTTGAAGATGAAACGGAAAGTGACCTTGCTGGTGATGGCATTGACTTTCATTTCAGCAATATCGAAATCGTTCAAGCCATTCAAACGGAAGTTATCGATGGAGCCGACCAAACGGAGAGCGGGGTAGTCAATGTTGATAGCTTGGTGGTTGATCTTCAAGGGAGCCAATGGTGGAATGCCCAAACCGGGGAAACCGCAAGGCATTTGGTCGCGGACGCTTTCAATGACATCGACAACGGTGCTGGAGATGGAACGATCAGCTGGAAAGGCCGAGAGAAAGAGTGGGATTAGAATTATTATTTGCGGAATTTGTAACATTTCCCCAGGATTACAGAGATATTGAACAAATGTGTGCCAAATTTTTAAGGTGAATTTTAAACTTTTAGTGGGACATAAATGCAATGTTTTCCCCTAGATGCGTTTTAACAATCCCCCTGGGATAATTTGTGAAATCACACATATTGGTGCAAAAATTATAAAATCGGAAGATTAATGTAATTATTGGAGATCAATATCGAAAATTGAAATTTTCCTCATATGAAATCCTCAGAGGAACTTTTATACATCCCGTGGAAAATGTGTAAACACAAAAAAATGTTTAAACGTATTTTCATACTCACCGAAGGGATCGGCCACTTGAGCGGCGGCAGCGAAGGCAACTAAGGCCAAGAGAGCAATAGCGGTTTTCATTTTGAAAATGGAATTTCTTTGTTTGTATGAACTGCTCGTGAAACTTACAGTTAGTATACTGCTTTATTCGATCCCACCAACTTGGCTTTTATAGAATGCAAAGAAAAGAACCGTATTCAGATAAGAAGGGCCAATATAGAAAATTCGCAACATATAATCCAAAAAGAGTTCAAATTTAGCGACCATCTTATCTTTTACCTGTTAAACGAGTATTTTTATTCCAGTATTTTTCTGATTTGTTATTTTCGAAAATTGATCAGCGATCAGCCAATAATATTAACAATTGTTATTGTGCGATAGAAATATTAATTGTTTTATATTTGGCAATTGAAATCGTAAATTATTTTTTTTTGTTGAGAATAAGCTTCTTAAGTGGGGGGTATTTTGATTAGGTGACGATGAAGATAGTGCGGTTTATTGGCCCCCTATTATTTTGTCCAGTTGAGATTGGAAAACGTAGAATATGTTATACTTGACAATTTTACTGCGATTTCATGAAATTGCATGAGAATTGTTGGTATTACATGAGGTATGAGGTGTTGTTCTAATCACTTTTTTGACGCACTTTCATGATTTTAGCATAAATCAGATTTTCCAAAACATACCCCCCAATATCAGTGGCAAGTTGTTGAAACATGTTTTTATGATTTATTTTGATTTTTTATGGAAAGACATATTTATTGACGTATTACAAATTTTAAATCTAGAATTTCCATAATCTGTTTTTTTTTTAATGTTCGATTTTTTTTCGGGAACATTCTGTGGTGTTGACATCATTTGAAAATTAGGATTATTCAAAATGTAGTTCAGGGCCGGCGAATGTAGTCTTATCACTTAAAATGTTTCAGGCCTTGTTTAAGATGAAGTTGGCAGCTCCTGTTTTGTAAAAAGTTTATACAGTGTCGTATATCTTTTAGAAAAAAAGTTTACACTTTTATGGCTGCCAATTTAAATCCTAACAACATTCGCAAAACAGCCCATTTTTTCAGAATCACACCTCCAAATTCAATAACTCATTTAAAAAATGTCCAATATTTCAATATAAATGTTTTGGAAAATCGTTAGTTTTTGCTAAAATCATTCTGTAACTTTTTAACAACTTTACACATTGTTTATTTTACAACAATTTCAATTGTTTTGTAGTTGTTACAGAAACAAAAGAAATTTTAACAACTTTTAAATCGATAAAAGTTATAGAATAGGCCTACAGGTAGGGTTAAAAAGGCTATGGAACAATTTTTCTACGTCATGCTTATCTATTAAAGAAAGTCCACTTATATCATTTGAATTGTCAATAAAAATTTTAGATGGAGCTGAAGTCAAATCAAGCGGCCATTAATTCAATCAATCATATATAAAAACTCAATAACCCCTTTAAGGGCCCTCTTTAATATTTCCAAAAATTCTAAGTTGTCGTTTTTGCTAAAACCACACCAATGATTTTGAATCTTTACTTTGAACTGTATATTTGGGCTGTTTCGGTCAGATATGTATGTGGATAAAAAAACTAATTTATATCATTCTAATGTGCGTTTCGTAATGTTGATTCCAACATCTTCAGGTGTCTTTATTGAAAATCAATTAGATGCTCTTACATAGTCGTGATATTATTCTCAATGGACTGGACTTCAAAACACAAATTATGTATAAATAAAAATAATAATCACAAACTTAAATAAAAATTATAAATATTGCAGCAAAACCTTAAAGAAAATCAAAGAATTGTATTTTTTCAAATTTTCAAAATATTGCACCCATAAAATAAATCACAAAACTGTTATTTTCAAACTATTGCAACCGAGTATTGATATTTAGTATTGTCTTTGTCTTCTTTTATGTTCATAGATTCGTACATTCTCTCCTGTATCCTTAAACTCTCAAGAGTTTATATCTCTCATTTTCATTTTTCTCTTTGATGAGTATTTTTACATTTGCTTTATGATCCCAAAACAGAGAGAAATACTGTTTTGAATCTTTTTTATTTGAATCTTTCCAAATTAGGGTGAAAAAAAAGTTTTGAAACATATTTCAGGGTCGTATTTTACTAAAAAAGTCCACTTATATATTTGGAAAATTCAATCAAAATTCCAATTCCAATATTTCTTTGGAACAGTGTCGGAAAAGTCTTGGTTGCTTATCGTTTTTACTAAAACCACGCCATTGATTTGGAATCTGTCAAATTTATATGTGTATATGTATATGTGGTTCCACAAAATTATAGAAAATATTCCAATGTCCTAGTTGTTCTAGAAAAGAAAGTCCACTTCCAAGTTCCTCTGATGAAATGTTTCACGAAAAACAAGGGATTTTCGCAATAGCCAACATTTAGAAATTCTCTTTATGCATGTTTCAGTCATATATTTAAATTTTAGCAAAAAAAGCTATTGTTAACGTAACCCAATATTTTCTTGGAATAGTATTTTGAGAATGCTTATTGGCCTTTTTGACTCAAAACTACTTCATAGATTGTAAAGTATAATTTCATGCTTAGCTGTCTTTCCTCACACAAAAAATTTCAGGTAGTTAAGACTGCTTCTACAGAATCGCAGACACTTCGCAATTGAATTTGATTATCAACTCAGCTAGATTCAAGCAAAATTGGCAATGTAATTCGATATAGGCTTGCCAAATAAATTTAATTTTATTCAAATTAGTTTTGAAATATAAAAGAAATGATATTTCTTTTCAAGGCTATTTGGTTAAATTTAATTCAATTCCTTTCAAAACAGACTGGCACTTTTAATAGGCCCAATTTTTAATTGAAGATCGTTCTTTCCTTTTGCCAATGTTCTCACAGTAATCAAAACAATTCGCTGGTTTCAGGCAGTTAATGCTAGCGACAGAATGACAAATTGTTTCGAAATAATTTTCCAATACAGTTGAAGTTAGTTAGTAATTCACAACAACTTAGATTGGCATTGCAATTCGATGTAAGCTTGGAAATTCATTTCAAGTTCGTTTATCAATTTAGTTGGGCTGTGTTCATTCATTTTGTTTTAATGATACAATTTGGAATAAATAATTGTATTAAAATTAGTTTGGTAATGCAGTTAAAGTTGGTTAGCAATTCAGATGAAGTTAGATTGGCAATGCAATTCTATGCAGGCTAGACAATTCAATTCAAATTTACTTTGTAATTTTGTTTGCATCATTTTGTTTTATAATGCAATTCAAAGTGGGCAATTTGTTGAGCATTTTTTTTTTTTGGATTGAGTTCACTTTGTTTTAAGAATACAACTCAGATTAACCAATTGTAGTTTGACTATACATTAGAAGTTGGTTAGCAATTAAATTGGCAATTCATTACAACTTAGTTTATCAATTTATTTGAGTTGTTTCAATTCATTTTGTTTTAGTAATACAATGTAGTTTAAAATAGTAATGCAAATCAAGTTAGCTCCGAGATTTTGTTGATTTTGAATCTTATAATTCAACTAAATTAAATTATTCAATTACAATTAAAATTCAACAACACTTTAATTCGCGTTATTTGAAGTAATTGATTTACAATTTACTATGAACCTAGATCTGAATTGAAAATTTAATTCTAGAAGATTTACCAAATCAATTAAAATTAGTTTGACAATTTGTTTCAATTAGATTTAGCAGTAACTTCAGCGAGTGAGACTGGGACGCCTTTGAGTTCAAATTAATTGTGTTCAATTAATTTTATTGTATTCTATTAATTTTTTTGTGTGATGTAAATTGAATTAGGCTGATGGATCAATTTGTGTATGGTCAGCAAATCAATTAGCATTATATTCAATGTTATTCCTAATCCAACTGAATAAATAATTCAATTACATCGAGCAACACTTTAATTCACGTTACATTTCAAGTATTTGAAATACGGACATGAATTGGATGGAATTGGTAATGATATTCTAGACGATGTAGCAAGTCAATTCAATTAGTTTGACAATATAATCGGAACATATGTAGTGGTAACTTCAGTGAGTGAGACTGGAAACCATAGGATAATAATAATGAAGCCAAAGGTTGGAAATGTAAAAAAAAAAATATTGGATATGTAGAAAAATAGCGGACTGTCACATTCTCATTTTGATAAGCTCCCAATGCAATTAATGATATGAAGAACTACAGTTCAAATAGATTTGGAAAGTTGTAAGTTATATTGTAATTCAAATGGTTTAAGTCAAGTAATTTGAATTCAACTTATGTTTATTCAATTTAATTGAACCTATACCAAATTCACAAGTTATAGTCGACTTATATCTGAATTCAATTCAAGTCCAATTCAATTCAAATTATATTCGAAATTATATCGGTCGTTAAGGAAACTGAGAACCCTGAAACTGTTGATCTAATGAAGCCGAAGTGAATTCAATTGAATTGTAGAATAGAACGTGACAAATGAATGGAAATTGAGAATTATTGAACTAGTGAACTAAAGGAAGCAGGCAAATGACTGTCTAATTGGAACTAATGAAACAAATGAACTTGAGAACTGAGGAAACTATAAAACTGCAGACCTATTTGAGACAAAGATAATAAGCTTTACTGAAATAACGAACGACAAAAAAACGATTGAACTAAAATGGCGGAACTAAACCTAAGTTCAAAGTCAATATCAATTGATCTCTAATTAACCTGAGGAATATTGAAGTGGTAATTTAATGGACTATTAAGGAACAGAAATAAAATGAACTAATTGCAAATGGGACTGAGTACACGTAACAGATGACAGTTTAAATTTACAGAAACAACGTTCAAAGGAACTAAACAATGGAGGTTAGTCTCTAATGACATAAAGGACCATTGAAACCTAACCTAGCTGGATGAATAAATGAGCAATTGATACATTATAAATCGGAGGAATTGAACAGCTAAGCTAATGGTCTAGTAAAAAGAAATAAGAATAATATAACGTACTTAAAATTAGTAATTCCCAACAATTAAGCTACAGAACCAAAATGAATTGAAATGGGAAAGTGATTTATGGAAACTGAGAACTAAATGAACTGACAATTGAACTACTACCTTCACATAACAGTAAAGTATTACAGAAACAAAGTTCAAAGGAACTAAAATAATAAATGAGGAATTGGTCTCTAATGAAACTGATGAATATTAAACAGGAATGGAGTCAAAAATAAAGTACCTAAAGTTAGTAGTTCCCAGACTATTAAACTACAGAACTAAAATGAACAACTGATCTTTAGGAAAGTGAGAACTAAAGCTTCAGAGAAATGAACTAATGATACAGTGGAAGTATTGAGTTACAGAACTAAAATGATGGTCAATTAGTCTCATGGAATCAGAGCACTAATGAATCTGACAAACGAAGTACTTACAGGTAACCAACTGACAATAAAACTGATAAAGAAACTGTATAAGTTCGATACATTGGTTACGCCAATGTATACGTTCGATACTTTGTTTCCCCTTCTGCAGCATTCCAATTACCCACGCTAATTGGCCGCTCTTACGAGCCCTATGGGGATATCTTCTCTGCACTTCTTCCAGGAGCCTTATTCGCCTAGTTCGGATTGTAGGAGAGAGTTCGCTCTTTTCTACTACCTCTCCTGGAAGCCTTATTCGCATAGTTCGGATGCAGAGGGGCGCTTTCCAATGCTGCAGTCGTAGTTGATGTCACGGCCTTTGATCGCTATTTCGCCCTCTTGGCAACACACTTGCTATTTCACTTTCGAAGGAGTCACACTCCTATTGCAATCATTTCGTTGTCGAGTCAAACAAAAGGTAATGTTTCTCGTTCGCAGAAACCCTATACCAACAATAAACCGAAAATATATTTGAACTGATACACTCGTGTCTGTCTTTTTATTTCTTCTCTTTTCATCCCTGAGCTATCGACGGTCAGTGGTATCACGCCAACATTTTGGTCCTTCGAGCCGGATCTGTTCCAGTCGAAGCTATTTGTTGTTGCCCGCTGAACAAATTACATTTGTTCAAGAAGAGAAGAAACTCGGACATTGGATTCTTTGTTGTTGCCATCAGAGCAACTTGCTATCGTTTTGAAGGAATTAACTCATAATTTCGATACATCATTCCTTCATCATCATCAATTACATCAACAAAACACAGGTACGTAAATCAGTTTCTGTGCAAAAATTGAGCAAACCCGCGAGTGTTGTTGGTTTTAAAAATTCCAAAATTCTCGAAAAATACTTTTTCGGTTTAAAATTGTTCGCTACGTCGCGCATTGGTCGCCTTGATATTGTCCTTTTGTTTGTACATCGTCATTTCTTTGCTTTCATCGCATAAAATACAGTCCACTCACTTAGTCGTAGCAGTAATTGTAGTGATCCTCGCCAACAGTGCTGCTTATTTCAATTTGTTGCTGTCCCTTAATTATTTTGGTTCTATTTTCGAAAATAAAACACTTTAATAGTTAACACAACAACAAATTTCCATTTGTCGTTGATCTTTTCAGAGATCATTTTTAGCAGTGCTGTTCCTTTGAATTTGTTGTTTTCTACTTTTCTCGTTTGGTTCTGCTTTCTAAGACAGAACCCTTTTAAAGAAATAATTACAACAACATCACTACAATTATTCGCTATTCATTTCGCAGTGTTTATTTATTTCTCACTTAAAGGCTTCATAGACCCCCCTACTTTCTTGTTGATATCCACAGCCAGCAGTGAGAAATAACGACACCCCTTTCTTCCAATAACTTTGCGGCTACATTTTGAAATCTCGTTTCTAACCCAATTTACACTATCGATCTCCTTTATTAGTTGTTATTGTTGTTATTCCCCAAGGTCTTTTCTAACGAAGCCCTTTAGTTGAGAATTTGCATTGGCAAATTTGCAATAACAACACACATTGCTACAGTCATACGGTCGTTTGGTTTATTTGTTGTATAGTTCGTTCTTCACCAACCAAACGCATTCGTTTTTATTCTCCTGGAAGTATTGATATTCCTATTTGAGAATTTGCATTCTAATTGCAATAACAACGTACATCTTTCCACGCACAATTATAAAGCGTCGGTTAGATTACATTGTAAACATACCAACAAAATTCTGTCGATCACTGTTTGGTCGTTTGTAGCGTCGGTACTTGAGTGGGAGCTTCGCTGCCCACGCATAGCCTTTTCTCTGCTTGTGTTTTATTACGTTTTGTGCGGATATTCGTAGTAGACACTCGCACAGTGGGACATATCGTCTCAAAATATTTATTTTTTCTTATATTTTTTGTTGAATATTTTCGATTCGATTTTTTTGCTTTTTACTTAGCGTGGTGCTACAATACCATTTGTTGTTGTTTATCTTCGGTTAAGGCACCCTACTTTCGGCATTTTTGCAGTTTATAAATATAATTATATTAAATTTGGTTGAATTGAATTACAAACAATATCGAATTTATTTATCTATATTTTTTATACAAATTAGTCGTTTTTGAAAAAAAAATCTTGCATTTAAAAATCGTGTACCCTACAGTCGGTACTGGTACATTTTATCATTGGTCAAAGCAAATAACTCTAAAAAAAATCTGGCAATTTAAACATTTTTCCATTTTTACCTGCTGCTTTCGTTTAGAAATCTCGTTCTTGAAATTTGTTTGACTTTTTTGACGTCTTGTTCATTGTACCCTACACCCTGCAAGCTAGGTTTGGGTACAACATTTGGCAAAATTTGCAATTTTTGGAAATTTTCTTCTTGTCTTTCGTTGCTTGCGCTAAATTCTCAGTTGGGAATTACATATCTGTCGCCATTCTTCAATTCTTTTAGAAACAATATCGATAATTTCTATATTCTCTAGTCGGCAAATTGTCCCAGTTTGGAACTTGTGTTCAATTTCTTATCCTTCTTGGAACTTTGCTATCTACACGCGTACTCTACTGGTGGAATTTTGCATTTTATATTTCATTGTCGCAAATTAGAACAGTTTTCGACCCTTTCATTGGTTGAGTATTCACACTTGTTTGTACTTCTTTGGTTTTTTTCTTTCCCCAATTAGTAGGATTCGAATTTTCTATAGATTGATTTTCGCTTCAAGTATTTCCATAGTTATCGTTTTTCTAAATTTGCGACGCTTGGACTCGTTAGTCTTGTCCTAAACTTCTGAGCCCACATACCTTTTTGGAACTGATTCGTTTCCCTCTTTCGTCCCCATTCTCTTATTCGTTGAAATCATGTCCATAAATCCCCTCGTGCGTTTCATTCGAGCTGCCGACGCTCTTGTTAAATATGACTCGTTTTTCGAACGTATAAATTCTGAGAAGCACACCGTATTTAGTCTCGAAATACATGATTCCGAGCTTTCTCAGTTATGGACAACATTCCAAAGCACTCATCAGAAGTGTCTTGACCATCTGGCGACATCACAGAGTCCTCAACCCTCTGACAAAAATGTCGTCGAGGGTAAATACGACAGTTCCTTTCGGGCTTATCAACATTGCCTATCGGCAATAAATCAGAAGCTAGACGAGCTAAAATCGTCCAAGTCCTCTCCATCTTTGAATGGACCAACCCCACCCAACAATCCACCAATGTTTCCTCAACACCTCTTACCTTCGGAGGAATTCCACGTTAGTGCATCTGCTCCACCATCCACTAGTTTGAACACAATACCTTCTGTTTCCAATGTTTGTAAACAAAATCAAGCGCCTCCTTTGAATACAAGCGAATCACTCGCATCTATTTCCACCCAGCCAAATCCACTTAGTAGTTTCACTCCGGTCGATCCACCTTCTCACAATTTAGTCTTGCCTCCTATCGACATCGAAGTCTTTAATGGAGATTTTATATCATGGCCAACCTTTCGAGATCTTTTTAGCACAATTTTCATCAAAAATTCTCGATTAAGCGACATTGAAAGATTGTGTCACTTAGTTCACAAAACCAGCGGTGAGGCTCGGGAAATTGTTTCGAAATTTCCACTCACCCATTGTAGTTTTAAATTGGCTTGGAAGGCATTGACGGATGCGTATGATAATAAACGTATCCTCGTGCATAGTCACATCAATCTTCTTTTCGGTCTTCCCGCCATAGAAAAGGAATCGATCTCTGGCCTAAAAGCTCTCCAGCGCGGAATAAATAGTTGTATTTCCGCTATGTCTGTTTATGATGTTGTAACGGATCATTGGGATCCAATTCTTGTTTATATTTGCATACAACGTCTTCCTAAACGTACAATCGCTCTGTGGGAACAAAGTGTCAAAGAGAAATCGTCTCTTTCGACATGGAAACAATTAGATTCGTTCCTAACAGATAGAATACAAACTTTGTTGTGCATTGAAAACTTTACTGCTATGGAAACTTCCAAAACATCATATTTGCAAAAATTTCGATCTCCGCCAAAATCATCTTCACCAATTAGTCGTCCAAATTATAAAACTAGTTCATGCATCTCATCAAATTCGTCAATTAGTCTTTCAAAATCTTGCTCATCTATCTCCTCAAAACCAGCAATTAGTCGTTCAAATTCTACAACTAACTCATCTAAACTGAAATCTTCGTTGAATCATGCTTGTGTGATGTGCCCAAATCACGGACATCTGCTTCGACACTGTTCTCGCTTTCAAAAAATTTCGTTTGAGAACAAGTTTTCGTTTGTTAAAAAACATCGCCTTTGCATTAACTGTCTTTCGAATGGACACCAAGTTAAAAAATGCAATAGCAAACACAATTGTTCGGTCTGTAAAGGTAGGCATCACACGCTACTCCATCGTAGCAAAAATCGTAATACTTCGACAAACTCGTTGATTTCTCCTTCATCCAATTCTTCTATTCCACTGAAATCCACCTCTAGTCGCTTATATTCCAATCAAAATTCTAAATCTCTCACACAACACGAAATAGAGATGTGCTCTTGGGAACTGCCATCGTTAACATCGTACACAATCACAGAAATTATGCTGTTCGAGCCATAATTGATCCTTCGTCGGAAGTCTCAATCATCACAAAGAGACTACAAACCACAATTGGAGTTAAAACTCGTCCTGCTAATGCCACTCTTTCTGGCGTAACTAGTAATTGCACTTCAAAAGAAATTTGTTCTCTGAAGTTATCGTCTCCTAAAAATCCATCTCTTACTGTACCCACAGATGCTTTAATTTTACCAAACATTTCGAAAAACTTGCTGTCGTTGTCTTCCATATCGAATCTGCGTTATAATTTGTCTCACCTAGAACTAGCAGATACATCCGAAGGCAAGCCAATAGATTTGTTATTGGGCGCTGATATCTACTCCAACATTTTGTCGCCTGAGTCGCCCCACATTGTTTCAAATTCTCTGGTGGCTCAGAAAACTATATTCGGTTATATCCTTACAGGCCCAATACCTCGTAGTCAAATTACATAGTCGATCAAAGCGAATACTTTTAACTAAATCGTAGTTTAATTTCATTCGAAAATCTCGCACATTATTTGGACATGCTCAATTGAAACTTGATTTGCGTACCTCTAACTTGAAACACAACCTACTAACTCTAGTTTAAGTTTGCTCGCGAATTTAGTCTAACCCTGTTGCCTTGCAGATAGCGCGTCAAGGTGGGCGGCTAATGTATAAGTTCGATACATTGGTTACGCCAATGTATACGTTCGATACTTTGTTTCCCCTTCTGCAGCATTCCAATTACCCACGCTAATTGGCCGCTCTTACGAGCCCTATGGGGATATCTTCTCTGCACTTCTTCCAGGAGCCTTATTCGCCTAGTTCGGATTGTAGGAGAGAGTTCGCTCTTTTCTACTACCTCTCCTGGAAGCCTTATTCGCATAGTTCGGATGCAGAGGGGCGCTTTCCAATGCTGCAGTCGTAGTTGATGTCACGGCCTTTGATCGCTATTTCGCCCTCTTGGCAACACACTTGCTATTTCACTTTCGAAGGAGTCACACTCCTATTGCAATCATTTCGTTGTCGAGTCAAACAAAAGGTAATGTTTCTCGTTCGCAGAAACCCTATACCAACAATAAACCGAAAATATATTTGAACTGATACACTCGTGTCTGTCTTTTTATTTCTTCTCTTTTCATCCCTGAGCTATCGACGGTCAGTGGTATCACGCCAACAGAAACATTATTTAGAGGACTAAAAAATGAGCAATTGGTCTCAAGTGAAAATTAGGAATTTGAACTGCAAAGCTAATGGACCAATAATATGATGAAAACGAAAATAATACACTTAAAGTTAGTAGTTCCCAGACTATTAAACCACAGAACTGAAATGAACAATTAATCTTAAGGAAAGTGAGAACATATGGAGCCGACCAAAGAATTACTTACAGTTAACAGATGACAATAAATATCCTCCAGAAAAAACCAAGTAATGAACGATTGATATCTAATGAAATTGACGAATACTGAACTGCTAAATTAATGGAGTTACTACTAGGATGAAAAAATGAGAAATGAGCAATTGGTCTCTAGTGTCCCTAGAGTGATATTAAATACTAATTTTGAATACTAATATGACATAACTAGGAAAGCACATGTTATTGAACGTAGCTACTCCCGTTTTAATTCCTAAGAACCTTTTTAAATCCCATTAAGCTTCCAAATTGCAAATTCCCCAAAACCAATTCATTATTTATACATTCTTTAAATTTCAAACGCTTAGATATAAAAAAATTTCTATATGCTACCTCTAACATATACACACATTTATAAATGGTGGTGGTTTATTGAAATACCAAGCACAAAAGCAACAACAGACACATAGGTATATACAAAATTCCAAAGAAATACATAACAGACTTAAATAAAAGAAATACGGAATGAAATAATTTATAAAAAGTCACACTTTTAAAACGAAAAAAAAAATTATATACAGATATAAACATCTTTGAATGCTTCTCCTTAGTTGTGAAATAAAACACATTTTCCTCAAAGTTGAAATCATCAGCGGAAAATCGGCATCTGGAATTAAATGATTATTTAATGTAATAAATAGGTACATACATATTTCAAATATACATATGTACCTAGCAAAATGTTTGATGCCAAAAATGCCATTCAGTCATGGGTGCAAGTGATCTGGCATGTCATCTTTTTAGCATCGTCATCGATGAATTTTATATGAGCGTGTAAATAATTAATCTTATATATAAATAATTAATCTTATATATTTAGAAGAAATGTGTATAAATAAAAACAAAAAAATCATCTCTATTGGATCGGTGCTGATGAAAAGATCGGATTTTTCACGACTTCCTTTGCATGGGTTCAAATGCTGATGAAAGGATCGGATCTTTCACGACTTCGTTTGAACCAATGCAAAAGATGCCATGAATTCACGTCATCGCATGGAACCTCTTCCTTCAAATTTTGCTGTATATGTATATGAAAAATGTATTGATGTATTTACCAATATTAAATGCGATTTCTTTCTTGTCCAATAAAATATTTCCATTCACCTTTTTGATTCAATTATAAAATTTCCAATTATAAAATGTATTGGGCATTTAATTTACTAAAAAGCACAATTTCTTTATGAAAAAAAAACACTGATTTATTCACTCACTTCACCGTCTTTACTCAACGAATGCATTTAGAAAACTGAAGGAAAAAGAACAACATAATTAATACCATTATTTTCTGTTCCTCTTCGCTTGCTACGTTGGTTAACAACAACAAAGCACGAAACAAGCGTGCTTGTGCGCATACACACCACCAAAGCATCTGCGTCTCCTATTACACCATACACACAGCTCTTTCTTATAAAACAGCATTCCGCAGCCGCGAGAGCCCTGTTGTTACTCTCTTTGACAAAAATCCTCTCTCCACCCATAAAAAATATGTTCTAACATAAAAAATATGCTGGTACCCAAACAAATAAAATTGAGATATGTTACAAAATGTTCCAAACATATATTTGTTTGGACACCAACAAATTATGTTTGGATCCAAACATATATTTGTTTGCAACCAGTCCAAAAACAAATATTTGTTTAGATCCAAACATATTTCTAAAGGTAGAGTTACATTAGGCAAATATTTGCTCCAGCGACCGGCATTGTGCGCTTACAAAGAGCAAGTTAGCATAAATTCAATGTATTATTAACACCACTTGATCTCAGTAAGCGCACAATGCCGGTCGCTGGAGCAAATATTTGCCTAATGTGACCTTACCTTAACAAATATTTTTCTTCGTGTTGGTAATGGAAAGCAATAATCGATTTTTCGAGTTTTACAATTTGGTATAAAATTAAAAATGCGATTTTTCGGTTTGGCGATTATTTCAATTGTCTAAAAACTTGACTTTCGACTTTTTCATGACCACAGAAAATCGATTATAATGGACTATTCGTCGATTAGCGAGATTTCTTTTGAAACTGTCAACCGCCAAGTCAACAATCCATGGGCAAACTCAAAAATCGATCACAAGATAATCGATTATGCCATTTTTCTTCCAGCCAAAAGTCGACTACGATTTTTAGAGTTTTGACTGTCGAAAGTCGACTTACCTATCCCTAATCCAACCCTGTATGCTGGTAACAAACTTGAATAAAATATTAAAAAGCAGATGTTTGTCAGTTATTCGAATGAATCTGGTTCCGATTTGAATTACTTATGACCTGCGATTCTCTAACTCGTTTTTGAGTTATCGACAAAAATCTTTAAAATTAAAATGCTTATAATTTCGGTAATTAACGATATTCTTCGCTAAGTTAGCGAGCAATAAAAAATAGTCGTTAAGTTCTACCAACTTTTATTTGAACTTTTCATTCATTATTTTGCGTTTAAATGTTACCGAATTTTGTCGGTAACCCAAAAAAATGAGTTAGAGAATTGCACTACTGATTCTCTAAGACGATTTGAATTAAAATTCGTTCGAACTACTACCAAACATTTGTTTTTTGAAATATATTTGATTCATTTTTGCTTTCAATCAAATAAAACTTTTCCACAATAACAGGTCTTTTAAAATATAAGTAACACATCGTACCACAAAACAGCTGTCATTACAATTGTAACATCAATTATATCTCAAAAATTTAATTATAACTAATTTGATTTCGATTTGTAACACTTAATCTTGCGAATAAATAGGATATTTTTATTCGAATTAAAGTAATTACCCCATCTGGGAATACGGCCACCGATTATAATAACAATATCTCAATAATTTTATTGTTATTTACTGTGATTTAGAATGATTGTTACATTGAATTGTAAACTAGATTAGATTTTTAAAAGCAAAAAAAAACATTTACAAGATTTTAATGGGCCAATAAAATGTCTTATCAGCAACAGTTGACTCTAAACAACTTTTTCGAACATATGGTCGAGAATTTTTGGTGATTTTGTCTGAAATTTTGATTGGAAATTGAAAGACCGTCATATTAAAGTTAGTAACACCTGTGTGACATTTTCAAGTGGTTAATTTTTAATTTGAATTAAAACATTAACACGTGTCACATATCAATCACAATAAAATATCGAATGTTGCGTTTGTCATAGTTGGGCGGTTTGTTTTTCGAAAGGAAATAGTGAAAAAGTTTTTTTAATTCAAGGGAGATTATAGAAAATTGAATAATTAAAAAAACAAGTACATTTCTAGAATATGCAAATTATTTTAATGGTAGTAGGTGTAGTTTTTTAAAGAATGCTACGTATAAATACATGATACTAGATTTAAAAATATTCCAAAAATTACACTATATTTTATTAAGACTTTATTACTAAGTTGGCAAAAATATTTTTTAATAATAATTTATATTTTAAGACTCTACTAAACCAAAATAATTTAAGATCATAATGCTGATATTTGTAAATAAGAAAAATAATTTACTATATCTTAATGTCCAGTCAACATTTTAGTAGATCGAATAATACCCGTGGAGGACTTGAAAATATACCAACTCTAACTATGTATTTTAATGAGCAGATCTTCATTATACATACAAAATATGACAAAAACGACACTATATGTATGTTAGTGTGTTGCCAAAATTTTAATGAATCTAATAGTCTTTCGGTAGGGCTCTATCAGAACAAATTTGTTCAGATTCATTGTTTTGATAGAGATTTGGGGAATTCTACTTTTAGTTGCCAAGGTTTAATATTATTAAATTTCTAAAAATATTTTTAAATATATTCTTATCATTAGTTCAATTAAATATTATGTCATTATCTGTAGTTATTTTATTTAATGAAAATTGTACTCTAAGTTTGCAAATATTTAGATGTCTTGATAAAATAAGTTGAAAAATGTACAAAGTTCGTTTGAACCATAACTCAGTGAACTCAAATGTTACTGACTTTTACCGGTTTAGTTAGTATAACCTAAGGAGTATATTCATGTAGAGTAACATGTGAAAATATCTATTACACAAAATTATAGCTGTCAATGATATGTTTCCTATTTTTTCCATACAGCACGTATTTCCTAAAACCTCAGTCCTATTTTGCACATTCGCAGCTATGTGACCGATATGAAAAATTTCATCATATAAGCTTTAGTCCTCTTTCCTCCACGTTGATGATCAGGCAGTTACTGATTATCAAAGAATTTTATAGATATAAATTCATTAAACAGATACAACTATGACTGTACTAAATAAAATATTAAGTATAATTTTGGTCCTATCCTATCATCCAATCGAAATCCCAGCTTCTTGCCCATTTATTATTAGTCTGTCAGTGAGTCACTCATCACAAAAGAATTTTATAGATAGACTCTTACAGAAGCAACTTTCAATTTAATTAAAATAAAAAATGGGCAATAAATCGCTAATGAAATTGAGGAATATTGAACTCCTAAGCTAATAAAGATGAACATAAAGTACTTAATTTTAGTAGTTCCCAATCTATTAAGATACAGAACTAAAATGATTGATGGTCAATTGATCTTTAGGAAAGGGCGAACTAATGGAACCGCCAAAAGAACAATTTACCGATAACAATTTGATTTTGACCAAAGTGAAAGGCAAAGGAATTACTTGCAGGTAACAGATAATTTATTTACAGGTCAAAGATCTACAGAAACAATGCTCAAAGGAACTAACATAATCAAATGACCAGCTATGCTAATGGACTACTAATAGAAAGAATACGAAAAGGACAAGAATAAAGTCAGTAGTTCCCAAACTATAACGCGGTAGAGCTAAACTTAATTAAAACTAATTGTGGAGAGAACTGAGAACTAATGTAAAGGGCAAATGTTGTACTTTTATAAATACGAGAATAATGCACTTGGAGTTAGTAGTTCCCACACTATTACGCTGTAGAACTAAACAAAAGTTGATGGCTAATTGATCTAAGCAAAGTGAAAACTAATGCAGCCGTCAAATGAACTATTGACAGTGTAATCTTATGGGAAGTGTGAATTGACCCAGTAGGGAAATTAATTAGTTACAGGCATCAGACGGAAGACAAATTCCTACAAAAACAATTTTGAAAGAAACAAAAATGAGAGAAATATCAATTGATCTCTAACACTGTGCAACAAAATTCAATTTTTTTTCCAAAATGATGGGAAAAACCGAGTAGATTATGAAAGTATAGCTAAAAATATGAGACACGTGTATCGGCGTTTTTAAAGTTTACATCGAAAAGTGACCAAAGTAGGCGGGGCTAGTTCCGCCCATTTCTAGTTTTTTTTCGAAATATTCGAGTTAAGATATTATGGAATCCTTGCATTTTAGGTATATAGTGTCTTTTGAAACTTTACAGAGGAAGATGTGGGCAATATTTTTGTTAAAAATTTTAACCCTCATGCGGTTCATCAAAGGGGTCTTTTTGGTCCTTTTTTTGAAAATCTTTCAAAAACTCCTTCAAAATGTGATCATGTCAATTCCAAATATTCTACAAAACTGTTCGTCACAAAATTTTACTTTAGGTCTCAGAAACTTATCTAATCGCCAGCAATCTCTAAAAATGAAAAAAACACGATTTAGGGTTAAAGTCGGACTTCATCTGAGTTTATTTAAATTGTCCCACAAAACATAATTTTAGAGAGATGACGTCAAAGACAAAAATATTCTTCGTCAAATTTCACTATGAGTCACCAAAGAAACGAAATGTCTATTTACATTATATATCATAAAAATAGCAGTATCAATTTTGCAGAAAAAAACATGAAAATATTTCCCAATTTTTTGATGAAATTTTTATCCTTCTTTTTCGAGTTTATATATGAAAGTAATATGAAACTTGGTTCTAGGTGAAAAGTGCCAGAAGATTAAAAACTCTACACAAAATTTCACTATGAGTTTCAGAATATACCATATATCTAGGTATACTATTTCTTTAAAAAATTAGTTTACAAATGTATATATATTAGGATGAAATTATGTGTTTTAATTTTGGACTGTTAATTTTACATAATTCCATACTGGATCAAAATCTAGCAAAATCCTTTGCTTTTTGAGAATATTGTTAACAAAAGAAATGTTCCAAATGAAATATCATTATGAGTCTCTGAATAAAAGAAATCTGTAACCACATCATATAGCATTCTTAGCAGCCCTTGTTTTTGATATAGGGTTTAGGGCCATATTTTACAATTTTTATCCAGATTGTCGTTGTGATTGGACACTATAAATATCAAATTGATGGTTTTTTCGTTATGAATTCATACAGAAGATGATGTGCACTACATTTAAATGGCTTTAGAAGAATTTGTGGTGAATATATATATGAAAAATATAGAAAACCCCGATCGTACCTGCGAAAAATGGATATTTTTAGTACTTTTAACTTAAATTACGTAGTTAATAGTATGTAAAAATACGTGAGAGCTTTACGGCTATGGTCCAGTGAAAATATAGGTGTCATATGGGCCCCACATGCATGATTTTACGTGGTTCAAAATGATACAATGATGGGAGTTACTCCTGCTCTGGTGACATTTACGGAATGAAAATGACATAAATGGCTATATTCTAGGATTAATTCCTTAATGTTACCAAACCAAACTCCCATCATAGTATTATTTATATGATATGATCACATTTTATAGGAGTTTTTGAAAGATCTTCGAAAAAGGACCTTTGATGAACAGCATGAGGGTTAATATTTTTAACAAAAATTTTGCCCACATCCTTCTCTGTAAAGTTGCCAAAGACACTATATACCTAAAATGCGAGGATTCCATAATATCTTAACTCAAATATTTCGAAAAAAAAAACTAGAAATGGGCGGAACTTGCCCCGCCTACTTTGGTTACTTTTCGATGTAAACTTTAAAAACGCCGATACACGTGTCTCTTATTTTTAGCTCTACTTGCATAAACTCTTCAGATTTCCTTGTAATTTTTTGTTGTTGTCGCACAGTGTAATAAAACAGACCAACTAATTTATTCTCCCCTTATGAACTAAAAGGAGTACTTTCCACCGAAGAAATAAATTACTACTACTCTACCCCTAGAAAATAGAGGAAACTTAATCATAATTACCCGTATTGTACGTAATTAATAACCAAATTCTACGGAACTGTTTTATGCTTGTAATTTTAAATAATTATAAATTCGAAAATTATTTCTATCCACATTTAAATATTCAAACAATCAATATGTCAATGTTTTCGTTCACAACTATAAATATTACAATATTATTTGACGATTGAAAAATTAATATAGTAGTTTATCTATCGCCAACAAATAATATAATGCTTATAAGAAGCTTTATTCTTATTTTATTATGTGGTAAGTATATCTAGTCTATATTGAATTTATTTCTTGCTATCGAATTCGTAATCCAGTTCGAACCTCAGCATTGGCAAACAATTTTTGCAATTTAGAACGGAAACAGAAGACATTCATATTGTCGATGGTAATGAAACTTTAACAATTGTAAATCTGTGCTATTTTATTACTGCAATCCTAAGCAAATTTCTAAATTTCTATTTGAGTTCAAAAATGTCTTAAAAATTCTTAACACGTTCGCGGACGTGAATGCTATAGCATTCCGATGCAAAATGACGTGAATGCTATAGCATTCACATTGTCAGCCAATTTTTGTTAATTTACTTGTATACAATCTTAAGTTTTGGTGATTAATATACATAATACGATTTATTTCAACAAGATACATTCTATAATAAATAAAATATAATAATAATAATCAATAATTAATAAATAAACACAAAAAAACTAATTTCGAAAATAATTGGGTGTCATGTTTTTCACCTCTCTGAATTTGCTTGCGTCCGCGAACGTGTTAACTAAGACCCAATCGATGCTTCATTCTTAGTAAAACTGATAAGGAATGGCAGCAATTTCAATCATTTTTCGCAGAGGTCTCTTTTGTCTTGATGATTCTGATCGGACTCTAGTCAACATATGGCAAAGTATATTCAATGATGGCTATCGATATTTACCTCCAGGATTTTTGATACAATATAGCAATATCTGAACTGAGGAACAATTGTCTCTCTCCCTCTCGCTAAGTCTGCCTCAACAAATCTTATTGAATTTCTCGCAGTGGATTTTGTTCCGACAATTTAGAATAAAGTGTGAATAATATATTATAAAGAATACTTTTACAGAAGACTTGATTGCAGATATTTGATACCACAGAAGTGTGTCTGCAAATGACGAACGATTTATTTTTTACGTACGGCATAACAACCTGAGAATCCAAGAATTATTGCAACTCTTCTAAAAAAATGTTACTCAATTCCTTGTTCCAACAATTATACAATATTCTTCAAGTCCCCGACTTCGGGTATTTTGAACAATAAACGTAAACAAACAAAACGATTCCCGTACCAATCACACAAAGCCACAAACTTTTCAGCTTCCCTGAATCGTTTCATTCTCATAACCACAACAAAACAAGAAACTTTTCAATGTAAAAAGATGGAAACCGTACGATTGCTGAAATGTAACTTCGGCTATGCTTTGTCGAGTTGTTTCAATTACCACCGAAACAAAAAGAACTTTTGGCAAATGTTTGCTGTGCCTTTTTGTCAATGACACACTTAACAACCCTATAACGATCACACGCATACGACATCGAGAGAGTAAATTTCGCTCTCTCCAAAACATCGTGTGGGGTATTGCATTGATAAAATTAAAAATCATTGAAAAAACCGACAGCACAACCTTCTTCGTTGACTTCTGAGTGAAGACTAAATGGTGGTTGTTTTGCTGTTACTCTCATCAAGGGCACGTGTGCCCCTTTTTGCCGGATGCAGCTATAAACTAACATCAACGTACCACATTGACTATTTTATCTACCACCAAACGTTTTTGATTTGTTCACATGTGTTTAGTACATGGATAGGCAATGAGCGCTTGCTGAGAGCAAGTGAGCATACATTTCAATGCATTTTACATTGAAGTTTTCGCTCACTTGCTCTCAGTAAGCGCACATTGCCTGACCTGGGTTTAGTACTATTTAGTTTTCTATCTGCTCTTGTGAAGTTGAATACTTTTCGCTTTTCGTTTTGTTCGCACTCACGAATGTAAACAAAACGAAACTAAACAGCGAACTCCGCCAGCATGAGTTATGTTTCGTTTTGTATTGTTCCTGTGGAAAATACGAAACGAAACGATTGGAAATGTTATTTAAAGTATTTTTACGTACGCTGATTTTGAACTCCCAACTATTGTCAGGTGCTTTATTTTCTACGCTTTATTTTCTGAACTATATATGAGTAATTAGTTTCCTTAGTTCTTAACTCCGATGACCATGAGTCTATACGTCACTTCCAGAAATCTAAATATCGAATCGAATGGAATCATTATAATCGATATCTATAATTTCTGAAATTCAGATACAGCAGAAGACTATCTGAAGTGATGAATTATTGCAACTCGTTAGACAAATCTGTAGTGCGATTCTCTAAATCATTTTTTGAGTTACCGACAAAATTACCGGTAAAATTAAAATGCTTATAATTTCGGTAATTAACGAAATTATTCGGTAAGTTGGCCACCAATAAAATGTCGACGCAAAGTTCTACCGATAGCAAAGGTGTTGTCAACAATTATTAGAACTTTTCATTCATTATTTTATGTTTAATTGTTACCGATTTTTGTCGGTAACTCAAAAAATGAGTTACGAGACTTATTTTGTTCCAACAATTCTGAATGAATTCTGACTAAATGTAGGATATTTTCCAAATCTTATTGATTTCGATGTTGATATTTTTTTGTAAATTCCGAAAGTCCAATTAATTGGTAATTCTTTTGTGTGACTAAGTTTAGCACCTTGTATCTTGTGCCAACAATTCTGATTGAAGAATGATCGATACATGCGAAAGTATTTTTCTCGGTTGTCATCGATATCTATAATATCAAATGCCGACGAATTTAGTTCCGACAACTCTGAATAAAGTCTGATGGGCATGTTTGATGGAATATTTTCTGATAGTCTGAAGAGTTAAGGCCTCGACACATAAAAAGCATGGCATTCTTGCTTAAGTCATATCTGGTAAATGACTAAAGATCAAGTTCGACCTAATTCAAATGTGATTCTGAAATGTTTTTATTAGGTCGAACTTGGTATTTAGTCTTTTATCAGATATGACTTTAGCAAGAATGCCATGCTTCTTATGTGTCGAGGCCTTAAATTTAGGTTACTTGATAACAATTTCTGAACTGAGGAATCATTATAACTCTACTTACAAATATTACTGAGTTTAAGCAGTGAATTTGCTTCCTAAAGTCCTGAAAAAAGTCTTATGTATTATTTCTATGGATATTTGTTGATATTTATATCGTTAATGTTTCGAGAGATACTATTGTGTTCTCAAGTAATAATGCTTTTAATTCTATAACGTTTCTGGATTTAATTTAATTTGAGTTTAGACGATTCTGATAAAATTCTGAAGACAATCTGAAATCTGTCTTTTCCATTTGTTTTCGCAATATCTATGATACAGCATGTCCTTTATGAAAGTCCAAATTCTAAATCGCTTTTGGAATGTTGGTAGGAAATAGTAATAACGGAAGATGAGTTCCAATGCCAGCTTTGGCAAACAATTCTGCCGAAACCAATGAAACCTTCACGATTGGAATTTCGTAATATTTTGGAGTTCTGAAGAGTGTGATGGAATTCCTAATGTTATATCGTAAATTTTTATTGTTTTCAGTCATATATTGTGCCCCCACTACGTTTTGGGTTTACTTTAATTTGACTTCAGACATTTCTGATTAAATTCTGAAAAAAAAATTGGAAATATGTTTTTTACTTTTGTTTTCTATATATTGATAGCAGATAAAACAGATGTTTTTGTGACACATTTGACTTCAGACATTTCTTATAAAATTCTGAAGAAAGTCTGAAATGTTTTCTGGGATACAGAAGTCAAAATGATCAATGGCTTCATATACGTATATTTTTTCCAATGAAGAAAATCATGATTAAAGACAGTCAAATAAATCATTACATTCTGGAATATTGGTAGAATTGTTTTTCTAAGCAGAAAACCATGAATTCGTACCTCAAATTAAAAAATAAAAAGTGAATACCAAGAAAGTTTATCGAAACTTGAACGATTGTAACTACGGTTCTGTGAATTTCATTCCGGAGATTCTGAAAAAAGTCTTATTGATGTATTTTTAAGGCTATTTGTTGATAGTCATCGCCATCTAACTATGTCGACATTTGTCAGAACTCTGACGTTATTTGTGTATGTTTAGAAGAGTCGAGGCCGGAAATCATATTTTGATGTCGTAAATGTTTTTTTAGACTTATTTTGATCCAAAGAATTTAGATGTGAAACTTCACTACGTATTTGAATTTACATTTATTTAACAGCAGACATTTCTTTTAAAATTCTGAAGAAAGTCTGAAATATATATTTTTTTTTGCTTTGCTTGGTACAGAAGTCAAAATGGCCAATCGCTTCTAAAAAGAAAATTATGAGTTCGAACACCAGCATTTGCAAACTAATTTAAAATTAAGAAGCAAAGTAGTAAGAAAATTCGCCGCAATCAATGAAACCGTCACGATTGTAACTCTGGTGTATTTTGAATTTAGTTCATGGCCATAGAAATCTTGACGCCCTTTGATTGCATATCGAATATCTCACACAGCAAATCTATGTCTGAAATGTGAAGTTATTTTCTGAGCTCAAATGAAATTTTGAGACACATTTTGTTTCCACGAATTTATATTTATAAATTCACTATATATTTGGTTTTACTTTAATTTGACTTCAGACATTTCTGATAAAATTCTGAAGTAAGTCTGAAGCTTTGTCAAATAATTTAAAAATGCTGTGAATTTTATTTTAGATGTTCAGAAAGTATCAGATCAGATGGTATTCTTATCTTGACATCATATAAGCTTTTGTTATTGCGACATATTGGGATCCTACGAATTTAGAACTGACACTCCATTACGTATCCAAATTTATATTTTTTGGACTTCAGACATTCTTGATAAAATACTAAAGAAATTTTGAAATTTGTATTTTTCTCATCCGGTTTCTCATTGGGTGCCACCGTGGTGCAATGGTATGCACACCCGCCTTGCACACATAAGATCGTGGGTTCGATTCCCCGGCCAGACAACATCAAAACACTTTTCAACGGTGGCAAAATACCCCTCAGTAGTGTTGGTGACATTTCCTGAGTATTTCAGCCATGTAAAACTTCTCTACAAAAGTGGTGTCTTAGACACGCCGTTCGGACTCGGCGATAAGCTGTAGGTCCCATATCATTGAGCTAATATGAATCGGGGTGCACTTATTGATATGAGAGAAGTCTCCCTTGTCCTTTATGGAATGTTTGTGGAACAATTATTATGTTTCTCATCCTTTCTGTGGTACAACAGGTACATCGCTCGGTAGGAAATAGTTTTTTAAGAAGAAAGAAATGACTTCCAACTTTGGCAAACTAATTAAAAAGTAAAATCACAAGAAAATACGCAACTTTTTGACTTCAGACATTTATTTTATTTGACATCAGACATTTCTGCTGGAAGTCTGAAGAAAATCTGAAATATGTATTTTTTATTTTCCAGCTCATATGTATATCATTAGAGACATTTTGTTTCTTCGTATTTATAATAATAACTTCCCTGTGTATCTGATTTTACTTATATATGATTTCAGACATTTCTGATAGAAATCTAAAGAAATTCTGAAATTAATTTTTTTGGATTTTTTTGGGTATAGAAGTCAAAGTGGCCAATCACTTCTG
The DNA here is from genome assembly GCF_047663935.1 of Musca autumnalis. Lineage (NCBI taxonomy): Eukaryota > Metazoa > Arthropoda > Insecta > Diptera > Muscidae > Musca > Musca autumnalis. The sequence continues at coordinate 50,171,273 of NW_027411755.1, forward strand.
TGGTGTTGGTGGGAAATATTTTTAAGAAGAAAGTCATGGCAGCATGGGATTTTGGGGAAACCAATGAAACCTTAAATATTGTAACTACGATGCTGATATTTTTTCTTCGAAAATTCTGAACAAAATCATAGGGATATACTTTCTAAGTATATTTGTTGATTGTCCTTGATATCTAAACTTGTCTGACTAAGCGCAGATGATATTCTAATCTTTATATCACGGACTTTTTTGTTTGTGTTTGGGATGCATTTTGTTCCCAAGAATTTATAACGAAAACTGTACCACGATCTCAGTTTATTTTTATTTTGCATCCGGCATTTCTGATAGAAATCTGAAGAAAGTCTGAAAATTTGATTTTTTTATTTTATTTTCTATCTTATATGTTGTGAGAGGTATTTTTTCCGTGAGAGGTCCTTTTGCGTTTCTGAGTTTACTTATAGATGACTTCAGACATTTCTGATAGAAATCTGAAGAAATTCTGATAAATGTATTACTTTGGTTTTCTGTAGTACACTTCTGGTATAATGGTAGGAAATATTTTTCTAAGCCGGAAGGTATGAGTTCGAAGTGCGTTTTTAATTTAATTTGTAGCCTTTCTAATTTAATTTATAGCTTTCAAGGCCATGGAATTGACTCTCCTTAAACTCCTTCTAAATGGATTCAAATAGAAAATCCAATAATCGTGGACAAATTGTATTTATACTTTTAAAAAAATCTACGAATATAAATTTGATATTCTTTATAAAATTTTATGAGTAATCGACACCTCAACGCACTATGTGCAAATTTTAATTTATCACTTTTTTTGAATTCCAAAAAAAAACTATGATTATGGAATTTCCAAAAAAAATTGTGGCGAACTTAAATTTTCAAAATTGCAATTTAGATTTTCATTTACATTTGGAATGTTGAAGAAACAGTTTGGTAATGCTGCCTGACGATGTTGGCAGACTTCAACAGCCCTTCTAAATTCTAAATCTGTCTATCTCTTGGATTTGTGACTTCTAAATTTAAGCGAAATCATTTATGACCCCCCTGAAGTTGTGTGTTTATATTACCACTTGAGTTGGCAAGTACTGGCAAATATTTGAAAAACAAAATGATTGGATTTTTTTCTTCGATTTGTTTCGATTGGAAATGCATTATATCAGTAATCAAAAGAAAAAAAACTAGTACTACGTGCGCATAGATATTGCAAATCCTATGAGGGATTTTAGAAATCGATGATTATCTTTTTGATTAGGGATAGAAAAACAAACGGAATTAAATACGAAGTGGCGATAAGATTGCGCAAAATTGAAGAAGTCAATACCGGGCAAAATAAATCATTTAATCAATATTTGTTATATTTATAAAACATAAAATAATAAACATACATACTTCTTGGCTGGGGGCAATTTAATGCGCAGCAAGAAGTTTGGGGGGAGTTCTAGTCTAATGGGTATATAAACCTTGGTATGCCGTGAATTTGACAGCTATCAAAATTGTAAATTTTTGGTGCGCACATCTCTTAAAAAGTAATCCTTTCCAATATGAAATTCTTTGTTGTTTTCGTGGCCTTGTTGGCCTGCGTTGCCGCTTACGAAGTGGAACTCCTCACCGAAGACCAATGGGAGAAATTCATCACCGATGAGAGTAAGTATTATTACTTAACATATACGGGCTGCCAAGAATTAGAGCAAACACACACACAAGAACGAACGAGAAAGAGCAGAACATGTGGCGACACTTGAAAATCCTAGTGCGGTTATAAATTTTGATTAAAGGCTTTGAAAACATACGATTTTCTCAAGTGCTAAGTGGATTATATAGTTGCGATCATGTTATTCTAATAAATTTACGGGCCTCTTTTATTCCTGGAAATTTCGAAGAATGTGATGGCCAATAGAAATGTGACTCAAAAGAGATTTCCCTGTGTCATTTCGACTGCCAATTGCCATTATTGGGCAACAATTTTGCCACCTGCAAAGCCTTTGAAAATTTGAATGCCTATTCGTAATAACAGATTGACAAACTATCCTTTAAAATGATGTTTCAATTTGGCCACTCGTTTTAGAATTGGCAACTTTTCCGGCATTACGACTGCCAATTGACAGCATTTGGGAAACTATTTTGTCACCTGCGAAGCCTTTAGAAATGTGCCCATGTTCCGAATTACAATGCCTCTTCGTAATAACCGACTGGCCAACTGTACTTTAAAATAAATCCTCGATTTGGCCACATACTTTAGAATTGGCAACTTATTTGCCAACAATCATTAAAGGTTGGCTTCTTTCCTGGTAATTGGCAACACCATCCCGGTTGCCGGTAATTGGTAACACCATCCCATGGTTTATTTCCAGGATTAAATAGTCTATCACGACCCCTATTCTATGATCCAACGCCAGAATATTGAGTTTTACGTTTTCAGGCTTACTTCCCCACAGAAAGTTGGCAACTCACATCCATAGCTTTGCTTTGCCAACATGCATCTTCGCAGTGTTGCCATACTGTTAGATTAATGTGATTGCCATGCAATTATGCTTCTAGCTATTTGGTAAGCCTGATCTCGTAAACTTAAACTGGTGAACATTTTTTAAAGCTTTATGATGTCCACGAAGTGAAATGAAATGCCAAGTTCAATACTAGTCCTTGTTCCTGATTGCTGCTGTTACCATTTGCTCTCTCTCTCTCTCTTAAATTTTTGTCATGACCTTTCCCACTAACCACGAATTATTCTCTTAGCCATTGATCCCGAAACCAAGGGTTTGATCTTGAACTCTTCAGCCAAGAAGGCCGTTAAGAGCTTTGTCAACCAAATGCCCTGCGGCTGGCCCGAACTTGGTATTCCTCCATTGGCTCCCTACACCAACCCCGATTTGGAAGTCCATTTGGCCAAATCTTTCGTTGAGTAAGTTAAAGATTTTACAATTTCCCTATACCCCAAAACTATAACTTTTATTTTCCTCCTCTCTCTCTCTCTCGCTCTTCAGCATGATCATTCAAGCTATCAAATTCCGTTTCGATGGTTTGGATGATATGGAAATCAAGAAATTGAAGGTCTCCTACACTTTCAACAAGAAAGTCAAGTTCCACTTCAACTTCAAGGAATTGAAGGCTACCGCTTCCGTCTTGAACACCGACACCTTCATGGATTTGATGAAACAATTGGGCTTGTCTGTCCGTTATGAAGGTTCCGGTCCCTTGGAATTCGCTTTGGAGAACTTGTCCATCCAAGGTCAATTCAAATACAAGATGCCCTTCATCTTCGGTTCCATCAAGATCTACAAATTCGAATGCATTGTCGGCTTGGGTGGTGTCCGCTCCAACATTGGTGGTATCTTGGGCAATGGCAGAATCAACGAAATGATCAATGACGAAATCGATTACATGATCCCAGCTTTGATCAACGGCAACCAAAAGAAGATCAGTGACACCATTGAAAACGTCATTGTTCCCCGTGTCAACGCTATGATGAAGGGTAAGAAGATCTGGAGTTTGTTGGGTATGTTGGGCTCTGGCTCCGGCAGCGGCAAATGCGTTCCCACTCCTGCTCCTTTCTTGGAATAAATTATAACAGCAAATAATTTGTAAATAATTGCAAAAAATAAATTGATTTCGAAAAACGATTAAAAAACAACTTCTTTTGAAAAATTTAGGGGGGGGGGGGACTGGTGACTGACTGGTGGGTGGGGAATGGGGGTTGGAATGACATTGACTAGCAGGAGCAACTTCTTTAGAAAAATTTGGTGGAGGGACTGCTGACTGACTGGTGGGTGGGGAATGGGAGGGTTGGAACGACAATTTCGATTTTAGATACTTCCGATAGATTACTTCTATTAAAGAAATGTAGGAAAGGGGCAGGGGAGGACTTGCGACTTCGTGGTGGGAAAGGGGGTTTGGTTAACCAGTATGAGGGATACAAGCTTTAAATTTTTCAAAGGGACTATCCAAATCGTAATTTCGATTTGTGATACTTCCGATAGAGTACTTCTTTTAAAGAAATTTAGGTAATGGGGAGGGGAGGACTTATGACTTTATAAAAGGGATAGGGAACACATTGACCAGAGGGCAATAATACTTTCGTTTTTTAAATGTTTATCATTTCTGTTTCCCATAGGACTATCCAAACCTAATTTCAATTTTGAATTCTTTTGACCGACTCCTTTGAATCGACAGTTTTCTCTGTCGAAACTTTTCTGAATTTGTATTTCCTATTGAAAAATATTTTTTTTTAAATTTGAGTGGATTAATTTTCGAAACTTTATCTTCTAATTGACAATTTCTTTTAAAAAAAGTTTGCTGAATTGACTTTTAATAGTACAACGATGAACTGAACTTACTTTACGTTTAACTGAATTGTGGAAAAAGTTAGCTGAATGACATTTTTATATAAAAAACGTTTGCTGAATTACCTTTTTTATGGAAAAAGTTGGCTGAATTCATTTTTTCTGTGGAAAAAGTTTGCTCAGTTACTTTTTATGTTGAAAAAAATTTTGCTGTATAAACTTTTTTCTATGAAAATATTTTGCTGAATTGACTTTTTCTGTTGAAAAAGTTTGCTGAATTAAATTTTTAATAGAAAAAGTTGGCTGAATTAACTTTTTCTATAGAAAATTTATCTGAATTAACTTTTTCTACAGAAAAAAAGTTTGCTGAGTGAAGTTTTTCTGTACAAAAAAGTTTGTTGGCTGAATTGACTTTTTCTATAGAAAGGCTGAATTGGGTTTTCTATAAAAAAGTTAGTTGAATTGATTTGTTTTATAAAAAAGTTGGCTGAATTCATTTTTTTTATAAAAAAGTTAGCTGAATTAATATTTTCTATAGAAAAAGTTGGCTGAATTGACTTTTTTTATAGAAAAAGTTGGCTGAATTGACTTTTTTTATAGAAAAAGTTGGCTGAACTGACTTTTTCTATAGAAAAATTTTGCTTAATTAATTTCTTTTTCTTGACTTTTTGACTATTTCTATAGAAAATGTTAGCTGAATTGACTTTTTCATCCGAAAAAGTTTGCTAAGTTAGTTTTTTCCATAAAAAAAATTGGATGAATTGACTATTTCTACAGAAAAAGTTTGCTGAATTGATTGTTTCTATGGAAAATGTTAGCTGAATTGATTTTTTCTATGGAAAGAGTTACCTGAATTGACTTTGTTTTTACAGAAAAAGTTTGCTGAATTGACTTTTTCTATAGAAAAAGTTGGCTGAATTGACTTTTTCTATAGAAAAAGTTGGCCGAATTGACTTTTTCTATAGAAAAAGTTGGCCGAATTGACTTTTTCTATAGAAAAAGTTGGTTGAATTGACTTTTTCTATAGAAAAAGTTGGCTGAATTGACTTTTTCTATAGAAAAAGTTGGCTGAATTGAATTTTTCTATAGAAAAAGTTGGCTGAATTGACTTTTTCTATAGAAAAAGTTGGCTGAATTGACTTTTTCTATAGAAAAAGTTGGCTGAATTGACTTTATCTATAGAAAAAGTTGGCTGAATTGACTTTTTCTATACAAAAAATTGGCTGAATTGAATTTTTCTATAGAAAAAGTTGGCTGTATTGACTTTTTCTATAGAAAAAATTGGCTGAATTGAATTTTTCTATAGAAAAATTTGGCTGTATTGACTTTTTCTATAGAAAAAGTTTTCTGAATTGACTTTTTCTATAGAAAAAGTTAGCTGAATTGACTTTTCTACGGAAAAAGTTTGCTGAGTGAAGTTTTTCTATACAAAAAAGTTTGTTGGATGGACTTTCTTCTTTAGAAAAAGTTGGCTGAATTGAATTTTTTATAAAAAAGTTGGCTGAATTGACTTTTTTATAAAAAAGTTGGCTGAATTGACTTTTTTATAAAAAAGTTGGCTGAATTGACTTTTTCTGTGGAAAAAGTTGGCTAAATTGACTTTTTGTTTAGAACAAGTTGGCTGAATTGACTTTTTCTATAGAAAAAGTTGGCTGAATTGACTGTTTCTATAGAAAATGTTGGCTGAATTGACTTTTTCTACGGAAAAAGTTGGCTGAATTGACTTTTTCTATAGGAAAAGTTTTCTGAATTGACTTGTTCTATAGAAAATGTTTGCTGAATTGACTTTTTCTACGGAAAAAGTTTGCTGAGTTAAATTTTTCTATACAACAACTTTGTTGGATGGACTTATTTTATAGAAACCGTTTGATGATTGAACTTTTTTATGGAAAAGTGTGAATTTTCTGAATTTTCTTTTGCTATAGACAAATTTGACTGAATTGTCTTTTTCTATAGAAAAAGTTGGCTGAATTGTCTTTTTCTATAGAAAAAGTTTGCTGAATTGAGTTTTTCTACAGTAAAAGTTTGCTGAATTCACTTTTTCTATAGAAAAGGTTGGCTGAATTCACTTTTTCCATAGACTTTTGTATAGAAATAGTTTGCTGAATTCACTTTTTCTATAGAAAAAGTTGGCTGAATTGACGTTTTTATAGAAAAAGTTGGCTGAATTGACTTTTTCTATAAAAAAAGTTGGTTGAATTGACTTTTTCTATAGAAAAAGTTGGCTGAATTGACTTTTTCTATAGAAAAAGTTGGCTGAATTGGCTTATTCTATAGATAAAGTTGGCTGAATTGACTTTTTCTATAGAAAAGTTTGCTGAATTGACTTTTTCTATGGAAAAGGTGGCTGAATTGATTTTCTCTATAGAAAGGTTGGCCGAATTGACCTTTTCTATAGAAAAAGTAGGCTGAATTGACTCTCTCTATAGAAAAAGTTGGTTGAATTGACTTTTTCTATAGAAAAAGTTGGCTGAATTGAATTTTTCTATAGAAAAAGTTGGCTGAATTGACTTTTTCTATAGAAAAAGTTGGCTGAATTGACTTTTTCTATAGAAAAAGTTGGCTGAATTGACTTTTTTTATAGAAAAGGGTGACTGAATTGACTTTTTCTATAGAAAAAGGTGACTGAATTGACTTTTTCTATAGAAAAAGTTGGCTGAATTGACTTTTTCTATAGAAAAAGTTGGCTGAATTGACTTTTTTTATAGAAAAGGGTGACTGAATTGACTTTTTCTATAGAAAAAGGTGACTGAATTGACTTTTTCTATAGAAAAAGTTGGCTGAATTGACTTTTTTATAGAAAAAGTTGGCTGAATTGACTTTTTCTATAGAAAAGGGAGACTGAATTGACTTTTTCTATAGAAAAAGGTGACTGAATTGACTTTTTCTATAGAAATTTTATCTATAGAAAAAGGTGACTGAATTGACTTTTTCTATAGAAAAGGGTGACTGATTTGACTTTTTCTATAGAAAAAGTTGGCTGAATTGAATCTTTCTATAGAACAAATTCACTTTTTCTATAGATCACTTAACTATGGCTCACTTAACTTTTTCTTTAAAAAAAGTTGACTGACTTAACTTTTTTGATGGAAAAAGTTGGCTGAATAAACTTTTTCTATAGAAGAAGTCGGCTGAATTGATTTTTTTTTTATAGAAAAAGTTGGCTGAATTGATCTTTCTGTAGAAAAAGGTTGCTGAATTGACTTTTTCTATAGAAAAAGTTTGCGGATTTGACTTTTTCTATAGAAAAAGTTTGCGGAATTGACTTTTTCTATAGAAAAAGTTTGCGGAATTGACTTTTTCTATAGAAAAAGTTTGCGGAATTGACTTTTTTATAGAAACAGTTTGCGGAATTGACATTTTCTATAGAAAGGGTTTGCTGAATTGACTTTTTCTATGGAAAACAGTTTGCTGAATTGACTTTTTTTATAGGAAAAGTTGGCTGAATTGACTTTTTCTATAGGAAAAGTTGGCTGAATTGTCTTTTTCTATAGAAAAAGTTGGCTGAATTGACTGTTTCTATAGAAAATGTTGGCTGAATTGACTTTTTCTATAGAAAAAGTTTGCTTCATAAATTTTTTCTATCGAAAAAGTTTTCTGAATTGACTTTTTCTATAGAAAATGTTTGCTGAATTGACTTTTTCTACGGAAAAAGTTTGCTGAGTTAAATTTTTCTATACAAAAACTTTGTTAGATGGACTTATTTTATAGAAAAGGTTTAATGATTGAACTTTTTTATGGAAAAGTGTGCTGAATTGTCTTTTTCTATAGAAAAAGTTGGCTGGATTGACTCTTTCCATAGAAAAATTTGGCAGAATTGACTTTTTTCTACAGAAAAGTTTGCTGAATTCACTTTTTCTATAGAAAATGTTGGCTGAATTCACTCTTTCCATAGAAAAATTTGGAAGAATTGACTTTTTTTATAGAAAAGTTTGCTGAATTGACTTTTTGTATAGAAATAGTTTGCTGAATTCACTTTTTCTATAGAAAAAGTTTGCTGAATTGACTTTTTCTATAGAAAAAGTTGCCTGAATTGACTTTTTCTATAGAAAAAGTTGACTGAATTGACTTTTTCTATAGAAAAAGTTGGCTGAATTGACTTTTTCTACGGAAAAAGTTTGCTGAGTGAAGTTTTTCTATACAAAAAACTTTGTTGGATGGACTTTCTTCTTTAGAAAAAGTTGGCTGAATTGACTTTTTAATAAAAAAGTTGGCTATAGAAAAAGTTGCCTGAATTGACTTTTTCTATAGAAAAAGTTGGCTGAATTGACTTTTTCTACGGAAAAAGTTTGCTGAGTGAAGTTTTTCTATACAAAAAACTTTGTTGGATGGACTTTCTTCTTTAGAAAAAGTTGGCTGAATTGACTTTTAAATAAAAAAGTTGGCTGAATTGACTTTTTCTGTGGGAAAAGTTGGCTAAATTGACTTTTTCTTTAGGAAAAGTTGGCAGAATTGACTTTATGGAAAAAGTTGTCTGAATTGACTTTTTCTACGGAAAAAGTTAGCTGAGTGATGTTTTTCTATACAAAAAAGTTTGTTGGATGGATGGAACTCACTTTTTCTTTATAAAAAGATGTTGGAGTTAACTTTGTCCGTACAAAAAGTTGGCTGAATTGACTTTTCTATAGAAAAAGTTAGCTGAATTGACTTTTTCTATGGAAAAAGTTGCCTGAATTGACTTTTTCTATGGAAAAAGTTGGCTGAATTGACTTTTTCTACAGAAAAAGTTGTCTTAATTGACTTTTTGTATAGATAAGTTTGCTGAATTGAGTTTTTCTATAGTACAAGTTTGCGGAATTCAATGTTTCTATAGAAAAAGTTGGCTGAATTCACTTTTTCCATAGAAAAATTTGACAGAATTTTGAAAATGTTGATTGAATTGACTTTTTCTGTAGAAAGGTTAGCTGAATTGATTTTTTCAATAGAAAAAGTTGGCTGAATTGACTTTTTCTATAGAAAAAGTTGCCTGAATTCACTTTTTCTATAGAAAAAGTTGCCTGAATTCACTTTTTCTATAGAAAAAGTTGGCTGAATTGACTTTTTCTACGGAAAAAGTTAGCTGAGTGATGTTTTTCTATACAAAAAAGTTTGTTGGATGGATGGAACTCATTTTTTCTTTACAAAAAGTTGTTGGACTTAACTTTGTCCGTACAAAAAGTTGGCTGAATTGACTTTTCTATAGAAAAAGTTAGCTGAATTGACTTTTTCTATGGAAAAAGTTGGCTGAATTGACTTTTTCTACAGAAAAAGTTGTCTGAATTGATTTTTTGTATAGATAAGATTGCTGAATTGAGTTTTTCTATGGTAACAGTTTGCTGAATTCACTTTTTCTATAGAAAAAGTTGGCTAAATTCACTTTTTCCATAGAAAAATTTGGCAGAATTTTTTAAAATGTTGATTGAATTGACTTTTTCTGTAGAAAGGTTAGCTGAATTGATTTTTTCTATAGAAAAATTTGGCTGAATTGACTTCTTCTACAGAAAAAGTTAGCTGAATGGATTTTTTTAATAGAAAAAGTCGTCTGAATTCACTTTTTCTTTAGAAAAAGTTGTCGGAGTTAACGTGTTCCGTAAAAAAGGTTGGCTGAATTGACTTTTTCTATAGAAAAAGTTACCTGAATTGACTTTTTCTACAGAAAAAGTTTGCTGAATTGACTTTTTCTATAGAAAGGTTAGCTGAATTGACTTTTTCTATAGAAAAAGTTGGCTGAATTGACTTCTTCTACAGAAAAAGTTAGCTGAATGAAATTTTTAATAGAAAAAGTTGGCTGAATTCACTTTTTCTTTAGAAAAAGTTGTCTAAGTTAACCTTTTCCGTAGAAAAAGTTGGCTGAATTGATTTTCTCCATAAAATTTTGATGAATTCAAATTTTCTACAAAGAAAATCTCCAATATATACTTCCTTGAATTATTTCTATAAACTTCAACTGTGAATTGTAGATCCAAAACCCAAAAAATAGAGAAAAAAATCACACCGTAGTATTTAAATATTACCAATAGATAAGGTCCCAAATACCGAAGGCATGTCATTCAACTACCAACAATTTTGAACAGCAATGAATGGCCAATACAAAACCAATAGATAAGCTACTGCTATATCGGTTGTGAATAAAATTGATAATTTATTGCTAGCCCCTAAAATAATTTGCAAAGTAGAAGGAAATCAAAACCGTTTGCTAAACTTTTAGCGATCGCCAGAAGATTAGATTTGGGTAAAAGCAAAATTTCACTCAACTATAAAAGCCAAAGTCTTGACCCACAAGAAAACAGTTCACTAGTAGCATTTCAAAGGAAAAGTTACTATTAGAAAGAAAAACTTTTAGTCATCATGCGTTTCTTGTTGGTTTTGGCTTTTGCCAGTGTTGCCTTTGCCGGCACCGTTTTGCCCAATCATGGTCTCCGTCCCATGAGCCACAAAATCGATGATTATGTTGCTGATTTGGTTGATAACAATGGTGAAATTGAATTGGTTGTTGATCACGAAGATGGTACCATGGGAGGTAAGTTCAAGAGAAAATAAAAAAATGTGAGTAATTTTGTTCAATCATTTCCTTTTTAATCCATTTTAGTTGCCCCCCAATTCGTTTTGTCATGGCAAGTACGTCGCATGATCCGCAAGGTCCAAAAGCAAATGCCCTGCGGCTGGCCCCAATATGGTATTCCCCCACTAGCTCCCTTGAAGGTTCGCGAAGCTGAAATCTCCTTGAAAAAGGGTATCTTGGAGTAAGTATAAAATTAAATTTTAAAAGAGCTTTTGGGGAATAATTGTGAGGAATGTTTTGGTCTACAAGCTTTCAAAGGAAATCTAAGGTTGTCTTAGTATAAAAAAACTTCAAAAGCTTTATAAAGTTGGAGAACTTTTAAAGAAAATCTAAGCTTTCCTCATTATATATTTTTCAAATATTCAAAAGAATTAAAAAAAGCTTTTCAAGCTAGTGTTTATAACTTTCCAGTTCAAAAGCTTTATAAAAAAAGTCACAATTCTGTTTTTAATTAATGTAAGCCTACAAATATTTGAAGCTTACAACTCAAAATATTCAAAGCTTACAACTCAAAATATTCAAATCTTTTGAATATATTCAATTGCTAAAGCTTTTAAAAATTATTTAACTTGGTTAAATGATTTCCGAGCACTAAAAATATTCCGAGCTTTTGAAGGCATATTACAAGTTGAAGCTTTTTATAGCATAGTTAACTTTTTCGTGGCCTTAGAGCTTTTACCTCACAACAAAATGCTTTGATATCTTTAATTTTCAAATATTCAAAGCTTTTGGCGATCCTACAAATGGTAAAGTTTCTAAGCAATACTTAACATGGTTAACCCCTTGAGCTTTCACTACAAACAGCGTTTTGTGAGCACTAAAAATATTCAAAGTTTTTACGAAAAATATACAAATTTGGAGCTTTTATAGCACAGTTAACGTTTTCCGCGGTCTTAGAGCTTTCACCTCACAATTGAATGCTTTTATGAAGCTTTTCATAAACTACTTCCATTTCAATGGATCATAATGTCTAAAGTTTTCCACAAGCTTTTTATCACTTTTATCGATTTCTTATTTTTTTCTAATTTCTCATAACCTTTTTTCCCTCCCTCCTTCTCCAGAACCATTGACAAAGTCTTCAAATTCCGCATTGACGGTTTGGATGATTTTAAAATCAACAAGTTCAAGTTGAACATTATCACCTCCAAGATCACCTTCGATTTCACCTTCAAGAACATTGATGCCTCCGCCTCCAAATACGATACCAACACCATTTTGGATGCCATGCGCCAATTGGGTCTCTCTGTCCAATACGAAGGTGAAGGTACTTTGGGCTTCGGTTTGAAGAACTTGCGCATTGCCGGTACCATCAAATACAAAATCCCAATCTTGTGGGGCTCCATCAAGATCACCTCCATGAAGACTGAAATCTCCTTGGAATCTTGCACATCGGAAATTACCGGTTTCATGGGTAACGGCGCTGTCAACCGTATGATCAATCAACAAATTGAAAACATTGTCGTCATGGGCATCAACAACAACCAAAATGAAATCTCCAATTTGATTGAAGAAACTTTGGTCCCCAAGGTTAACAAGATATTGAAGGGTAACGATTTCTGGACCATCATCGATATGATCTTCTCCAGCTCTGAAGGTGAATCTGAAGATGATCCTATTGTTGTCAACTGTGTTGCTCCCGCCGATCCCTGGGCTTAAGTACGAAAAAAACATTTAAAAAAACATTTTGTGGTGTTCTTTTTTTCAGAAGAATGGAAAAAGGAATTACAATGAAATGCGAAAGAAATAAATTCCAGTATTATTGAAAAAAGTAACAAAGTTTTTTTTTGATTTTTTTAGTTCATCTTCCCTTCCTTTTAATAATTCACATTCAAATTTACCTATTAAAAGGTCTGAATAACTCATTACAAAGTAATGTACACTGGATTATTTCTGTATTGACAGTACTTAAAAATAATGTGTTATTTCTACCCAGCAAAATAAATGGTCAGAATTCGTTGGAATTTGTTCCGAAAGTTGGAAGAAACATCTGATTTCGGATGCAAGTTTGACATGTTATCTGGCCGTTGACATGTTCTCTGACCGAAAAGTTGTTTTAAACTTCGACTTTCGGAGCGAAACATTTTTTTAAGTCCAGGCTTATTTAAAAATTTAAAAAATCTACAGTTGTTGGTCTGATGACACTTCAAAAATCTTCGACTCTTCAAAAACATTTTTTTATTACACGACCCTGATGACCCTTTCAAAAATATTTTTTTCAAACCGCGACGCTGATTCACGCTTGTTCTAAAAATATTTTTGTTTAAAATGTTTTTGTTAAAAATACACCTCCTTTACGACTCTTTAAAAAATATTTTTTTTAAATACACGACCCTTCAAAAATGTTTTTGTTAAAAAAATAACTCCTTTACGACTCTTTAAAAAATGTTTTTTTAGAAATCCACGACTCTGATGACGCTTCAGAAAGTATTTTTTTAAATATCAAGAAATATTTTTTTAAATAATATTTTTTTTAAATGACGCTGATGTCTCTTAATTTTTATATTTTTTATATAAAAAATCCACCACAGTGATGACTCTTCAAAAAATATTTTTTAATCGACCCTTGATGGTCTGATGCCCCTTCAAAAATATTTCTAAAAATCCATGACTCTGGTGACCCTTCAATAAATATTTTTTTTAATTCACAATTCTGATGACACTTCACAAAATATATTTTTTTTAAATATCACGACTCTGATCACCCTCAAAAAATATTTTTTTCTTTGAAATTCCTTGTGACTCTTCAAAAATATTTTAAAAAATCCACGACTCCGATGTCCGATGACTATTCAAAAAATATGTTTTTAAAAAATCCGCAACGCTGATGTCTTTTCAAAAAATACTTTTTTAATCAACGTACCTTAAAAAAATTAAATCCTATTTCTAAAAATCCATGACTCTGGCGACCCTTCAATAATTTTTTTTTTTTTAATTCATAACTCTGATGACACTTCAATAAATATTTTTTTTTAATATCACGACTCTGATGACACTTCAAAAAATATTTTTTTAATCACCAACGCTGATGTCTTTTCTAAAAATATATTTTTTTTTAAATCAACGTACCTTCAAACAATTTTTTTACATCCTCCGACCTGATGATGCTTCAAAAAATATTTTTTTTAAATTCACGGTCCTAATGACCCTTAAAACATATTTTTAGAAATCCACGTTCCTGATGACCACTGAAAAAATATTTTTTAGAAATTCACATGGTCATCAGGGACCATTGAAAAAAAATAGTTTTAAAAAAATCCACGCTTTTTGGTCTGATGTCCTGGTGTCACACCGTTACACACTGCTCCCACTTGTATGGGAAGGTGCGACAAAAATATTTCTATCCATCGGATCGATCTATTTTTTTTTTCAGAAAATGCTTAAAATAAGTAAAAACTATTTTAGCCAAATATGACTCCTCAAAAAATATTTTTTTTAATCCACGACCCTTCAAAAATGTTTTTGTTAAAAACACACCTTACTCTTACCAATCTTTAAATAATATTTTTTTAGAAATCTACGACTCTGATGACGCTTCAGAAAATATTTTTTTTTAAATATCAAGAAACATTTTTTTAAACCACGCTGATGTCTCTTTTTTTAAATCCAACACGCTTCAAAAACTATATTTTTATAAAAAATCCAACACCGTGATGATTCTTAAAAAATATTTTTTAATCGACCCTTGGTGGTCTGATGACCCTTCAAAAATATTTCTAAAAATCCATGACTCTGGTGACCCTTCAATAATTTTTTTTTTATTCACAACTCTGATGACACTTCAAAAAATATTATTTTAAATATCACGACTCTGATGACCCTTCAAAAAATATTTTTTTTCTGAAATTCCTTATGACTCTTCCAAAATATTTTTAAAAATTCACGGCTCCGATGACCATTCAAAAAATATTTTTTTTTTTTAAATCCGCAACGCTGATGTCTTTTCAAAAAATATTTTTTTAATTAACGTACCTTCAAAACAAATTTTTAAATCCTATTTTTAAAAATCCATGACTCTGATGACCCTTCAATAAATATTTTTTTAATTCACAGTCTGATGACACTTCAAAAAATATTTTTTTAAATATCACGACTCTTATGACTCTTCAAAAAATATTTTTTTTTTAAATATCACGACTGTGATGACCATTCAAAAAATATTTTTTTTTAAATACCTTATGACTCTTCAAAAATATTTTTAAAAATCCAAGACTCCGATGACCATTCAAATAATATTCTTTTTTTTTAAATCCGCAACGCTGATGTCTTTCAAAATATATATTTTTTTAAATCAACGTACCTTCAAAAAAATGTTTTAAATCCTATTTCTAAAAATCCTTCAATAAATATTTTTTTTTAAATTCACAACTCTGATGACACTTCAAAAAATATTTTTCCTTTTCAATTGCTGATGACTCTTGAAAAACATTTTTAAAAATCCACGACTTCGATGACCATTCAAAAAATATTTTTTTTTAAAAAATCCGCAACGCTGATGTCTTTTCAAAAAATATTTTTTTTTAAAATCCGCAACGCTGATGTCTTTTCAAAAAATATTTTTTTTATAAATCAACGTACCTTCAAAAAAAATTTTTTTTAAACGCTGATTTCTTTTCAAAAAATATTTTTTTTTAAATCAACGTACATTCAAAAAAAAATTTTAAATCCTTCTCCCTGATTATGCTTCAAAATTTTAATTCTCGACCCTATTGACCCTTAAAACATATTTTGTTAGAAATCCACAACCCTGATGACCATTGAAAAAAATATATTTTTAAAAAATCCACGATTGTTGGTCTGATGACCTGGTGGCACACCGTTACACAGTGCTCCCACTTGTATGGGAAGGTGAGACAAAAATATTGCTATCCGTCGGATCGATTTGTTTTTTCAGAAATGCTTTATATAAGTAAAAACTAATTTAGCCAAAAATCATCACAAATTTGCAGTTATTTGTCGTGTAAGAAGTTAATAACTTACAGACTTCCTTTAAATCTTTAAAATATCATACTTTAATGTCAACTCCGTGTGTTTTGGTTCGTTAAGTACCGTTATAAATTAAAAAATATTGCTGGAAAATTAACATATGATATGTTTTGGAGACAATTTGCTGAATTGTCAATGAAATTTGATGATATCGATTTTTGTCGCAGGTTTGGACCACAGTGCATCGATGATTTGTGGGTTGTTCATTGATGTTGCATTGTCGTTCTCCCAAAGACTCCCAAAGAAGAGAACATTACAGATGTTCTCGGATGAGTTAGTGGTACTTTCGGAATAATTAGAAGCTGATAAGTGTGGACACTAGGGTTATGACTTTTTAACCTTTTTTTCTCAAAAATGGTCTCCTATTAAAAAATTATATGTTTGTGAAAAAATACTAAGAACTTTTTTTTACAAAAAAATATTTCTTGTTTTACGAATGAATGAACTTTTGCCTATAAATGAATAAAATAATGTTTATTCCAATTAAATATTGAAAAAAGACGACAGGAACAAACCACATTTAATTTATATGATATATGAACTGATTCATGTGTAATGATATGATGATAAAATCAGTGAAAAACATATGGTTATGTAATTTTGGTTATGTCGCGTGGCTCTAAAGCTTGTTTTCAGTTATATATATGCAAGATTTTATATAATCTTAGGTAAAAGCTCACCAAAGTATGAACCAGGGATATGAGATTCTTAAAAGTCATAACTCTAGTGTACATACAGTCGCACAGTGGTTCAGAATTAGGTTTTCTTTGCAAAACCCCCAATTTTTGTCGTCGCCGATTTTTAATTTCTATATGGCAATGAAACTGGGTGCCACTGTGGTGCAATAGTATGCACAACCGCCTTGCACGCTGAAGGTCGTGGGTTCGATTCCCCGGCCAAGCAACACCAAACATTTTTAAACGGTGGCCAAATGCCCCTCAGTTATGTTGTCGATATTTCCTCTGTATTTCATCCATGTAAAATTTCTCTACATGTGGTGTCTTGGATACGCCTTTCGGACTCGGCGATAAAAAATAGGTCCCATATTATTGAGATAATATAAATCGGGTATCATTGGTATGAAAGGAATCACCCTTGTCCATTCAGGGATTTGTATGTGGAACAATTATATATGGCATTGAAACTAAGGAAAGCAAAAAATTTGGTCAAAATATTGGAAAATGTGGATGTTCCCCCATTTTGAGAATACCCAATTTTTGCAAATTTCTGGAGATGGTTAAAGCTTTTTCTCGAAAACTATAAAAGTTATAATGTTCATTGTTTTTTTTTTACATAGATATGTAGGATAATGGCCTTAGCGTATTAATAAAGTGAGCTATTTTATTTTTCCTCAGGTACTATATTTTAAATTTTTTCAAAATTAGTGGATTATAACTTTAAGGAAACAATATGAAACAAAGATTCGTATTCGCAAAAGGATACCCGAGAGTGTCCTTTTTCAGTCCATATATATTTTTGCATTTCATAGTTTATTTATTGGGGTTTTATCTTTTTATTAGAAAGGAAGATAAAAATAACACAGAAGCACTAATATTTTGATAAAAATAGTACAAAGAAAAAAACAAAATTTAACTTTGATCTTGAATTCGTCTTTAGCATGGCAAAATTTTGTTTTAATGCTGTGATAAGAAATACCAACAAATTGCTTATTTGTTTTTCGTAAAGCCTCAACGAACGCATAGCATACCCTTAAGGTAACAGGGAAACGCGTAGCATGATTGGTGTGTGGGACTTCGGTAGACTAATTTTTCAATGTTCCTCTTAGATCACAATAGCTCGGCTCGAAGGAGAAATAATTAAAAATTATCATTCGAAAATGGGTTATCCCTAGTTGTGCAGACCATGATATTTTTTTTTTCAAAGTCACTACCAATCTTTTTTTTTTTTTTTTGTAAAAGCGTTTTGCGGTCCCAGCGATAAAATGGATCGAGCTTCATATATTTTTGTGGCCCTTTAAAAATCTAATAGTCTTGTCTTTAAGCGAAACAGAATTTAAAAAATCTGTTAAAAACTAATTTGTCAAAGTCAAAGCTTAGATTTTAACGAAATATTTGACCATAAATCGGGGAAGTTTTTTCCCCAAATATGAAGATCGGTCTATTCGTTTTGGCCATTTCGAGAAAAACGCGTTTTAAGTTGAACCTCTACACACAAAACGTAAAGGGATATTCACATTGAACGGTCATATCTAGCCCAATTTTTCTCCGATCGACTTGATTTTTTTGCGGCATAATTACAAATAAGTCAATAATTTTTTGATTCTTTGAAAGTAGTAGGGGCAACCCTTTAATAACACAAAAATAAAAGAAATTTTTATTTATTGTTGTCTTATTAGGAAGAAGGTCATTATTTATGAAAGTTTTTATTTAATTGAATCAATCGAGCTAACATGACCTAAGGAGTTTGTATTGAAAAAGTTAATTCTTTAAATTGTTTAAATTAAAGTTTGTAGCCTGTTTATAACTTTAACTTTGTTTTTCCAAAAACAAATGTAACGCCGCGAAATATTTGCCGTAGACCACCATGTGTTATATCAAAATTCGTATCTCGACGAAGTAAAGCGATTTAGAGATGCGTGTCCGTCCTTCCATTAAAAATTGTAATCAATCTGCAGGCCGCAATTATGGACCATCATTACGAAATTTTGTACGGAGTTCGGGTTCGAAGATGAACTCTTGACCTTTCAATTGATGCCAATTATGCTGATGTACGTGGTCAGATAACATAGTTACATCGTAGTATATACAGGGATCACACAGTTCTAATTGTAGTGTAATCATAATCACACTAGAGGCCGCAGTTATATTTTAATACTGACAAATTTTAGCACGTAGTATGAGTTTTGGTCTAGGAATATGCCAATAATTTTGAAAAATAATCGAATAGTATTTAGTGGGTGAAATTGACCAGTATCCAATTTTACGAAAAACCTGGCCAAAACTCTAAAAATGAATGGATTTTGGCAACCTTGTGTTCTTATGTTTTTTGGGTGGCTGGCTCCATTTTTCATTTTATTTAACCCTCAGACGGTCATTAAAGGAGTCTTTTTGGTCCCTTCTCCTATATAATGTGATCATATCAGATACAAATATTCTACAAATTTCTTCGCCATTAATTTTTACTGTAGGTCCTAGAATAACCAAAACTCTACATCTTACCTAAACTCAAAAAATATGCAAAATTAAAAACACATTTTAGGGTTAACGTCGTATTTCATGTGAGTTTTGGCAAATTTGTCATACAAAACATTATTCTAGAAGAATGGCGTGAAAGACAAAAATGTTTTCCGCTAAATTTCACTATAAGTCACCAAAGAAATGAAATCTTCAATTGCATTACTTACCCAGGAAATGTCGGTATCAATTTTTCAAAAAAACCAAGAAACTAAAATAGGGGTGGTGCAAGCTTCTACAATTTCTACAGTTTTAGAAATATTTGAGTTAAGATTACTTGGAATCCTTGCACTTTAGGTATATGGTGTCTTTGGCAACTTTACTGACTAAAATGCGAGGAATATTTTTTTAGAAAAATTGCCCCTCGTGCGAGTCATAAAAGGTGTATATGTTGTCCCTTTTTCCACAAATCGTTAAAATTTCCTATGAAATGTGATCGTATCAGATCAAAATATTCTAAAAATTTATTCGCCATAAAATTTTACTATAAGTCCTAGAATACATCAAAACTCTAAATTTTACCTAAATGCCTGGAAGTTACCCTATACAATATTCTGACATTCTGAAACAACGAAAAGATGTATATATCTGCAAGACAAAATATCACATAAAAACGAAAAGTGCAAATATGTGCAAGATGTTTCGATAGAAATTGGTAAAAAGCTCTTCCTTTTTTATGAAATGATAAGGAACACAGCCCAACTTGATCTTACAACAATTTTCATCATTTATTGTGAAAATGGACCTTGAAAAAAATCAACAAGTACGGACATCTATTTTTAAAGAAAGCAAACTTCATTGGCGAAACTGAACATCATAAATACGTTTCATAGACCTTTCATTATAATTACAAACAAAAAATGTTTAAAAACCGGTGTTTATTTTGGATATTATCATAGTTTTATTAACAACTTAAATATTGAGACAAACAAAAATGTCAAATAGGGTCACTTTGATCGGTTTTTATACCCGCTTATTAAACCAGAAACGTATATATTATTTCATAACTACATGCATGATCCTATAATCAATATTTAAGCAATTTGATAAAAAAATTTTCCCGATTTTTTGACACGTTTTTCGGAAAATTGGAACTTTGTGCGAAAAACGTCCAAATTTAATTTTTAGTCCATGTTTTAAATTTTTGGGGCATAGTCCGCAAATTACGAACCCAATACTTGGAAACCACCTCTTGACCTCTCCTTTGACGCAAATGTATCAATAATAAATTATGCAAAAATATCAATTTATTTTGTCAATAACATAAGTGTGGCAATCATAAATTCCGTGGAATATTAGTGTTCAGAGGAAGTGGTGTAGGGTCGGCCCGCACGACAGTAGCCCTCTCTTGTTTTAAACATAAAAGCTGGTTTATTGATCCCAAGAGAAAGTTGACGTTAATTGCTGTATTGATGGATTTAAAGTTTTTAAAATATCTTAAATAAATCTCTAATTTATAGTGTCGCCCAAAACTAAAGCACCCCCTCAGTACATGTTTTTAAAATAGAAATTTTTTCAAGAAAACAAGATTGATTTTTTTTTTGTATTTTTATACAAACATAAAAGATTTATAATTTAATAAATCAAAAGTCAAAATTCAAAAAAATATTTTAGGCCGCAAGTATAAGCGGACAAAACTAAAACACCTCCAGTTCGAGGTATAACAAAAACTATTTAAATCAATATTTCGTTGCGTATCTTTTATTCTAGATGACGCAAGTACAAGTAGGCATAGACGATGTAAAATTATTAATTACAGTGTGCAACACGAAAATGATTAACCATATTCTGACACCACAGTGTGATAGAACACCAAAAATGAGAAGACACGTATCTCGCCGTTTTTCCCTATCTCATTAACATTCGCGGTTATATGCCTCCAAAGGTTTGAGGCTTTGATGTAGAAAGGGTCATTTAGTCAGGACTATATCTTCCAAACCATTAGGAAATTTGAATTTATCTCGGAGGAAAAGTTGTGGCTCTTGTCTTAAAGAACAAAATTTGTGAACACATATAATCCATCAAGCTTCATCTGCAAGGCCAAAATCGCCATGGTCAAATTGCTTTTAAAATTTTTTCTCAAGTTTTGTTATACAGCTTTTAAACCGATCAAATTTGAAGCAAACAACCAACTACAAAAATGTACCTCAGATCCCAATAAACATCTTTCTAGAATATACGAACTCTGTAGAAACGGATCTTAATGGTCAAAATAGCAAAACAATTGCAATTTGTATCCTCCTTTCTAGGATTCTGCTCCATAGATATCAAACCGTTCAAAATTCATGAAAACAATCAACCACAATAGCGTAGCAAAGGCACCAATAAACAACTTTTTGGAATATGCGAAATGTCTATGAACGGTTCTTAATGGTAAAAATAGCAAAAATCTTTTGAAAATATCCAATTTTTATACTTTTTTCTCCGACTCTGGTCCAAAGATACGCAACCGCCCAAAAATTAAGGATGCCGTCAACCACAAAAATGTACCTAAGATTTCAATAAACAACTTTTAAGAACATATGAAGATACGATAATGAACGAATGAACCGATTTGGTCCAAAATTTGGCCTTCGTAATATTTGTGCAATTGCCACCGTGGTGCAATGGTTAGCACGTCCGCCTTGCACTCAGAAGGTCTGCGGTTCGAATCCCAGGTGAAGCAACATCAAAATTTACAACGGTGGCAATATTCCCCCTTAGTAATGCTGGCGACACACAGAGGACGAAATCATTGATCTAGCGGCGCGAAAGTCAAAAAATCAAAGTATAAAATTGCGAAATGTTTTCCATTATATCGATTACAGACACTCTGCTGACTAAGATTTTGGTTTTACTTTTTTGTTGTTGTAAATATTCACTCAGTTATTCAGTGTCAAGTGCAAGAAATTTTGACGGATCAGATTTTAATAAAATTGTTGCTAAAACCTGATCTCATATTTGTTTAATTGTTAAATAAATTCGTAATAAAACTAAACAAAGTTTATTTTTTATTGATAGGGGAGGGTTTAAGTTAAATTAAAATAAAATGTTTGGGGCCTGAAGGTACATAGTTATAAAGCAATAAATTTTCAAAAACTATTATTTTTTGTATGTTTTTAGTGCAATATACTTTTGTTGGATGGAGCGTAACTACAAAGGTCCACCGAGGTTCGGTCCAGTTATTTTTTTAATAATTAAATTGGACTTCCTAGATTCCGAATAACCACAATTTAGCTGCAAATAGCTGCAAATCTTGCTGATAAATGGTCTTGAAAAATAGCTTAAATCCTCAAAATACCCAAAATCTGTTGTTACAGTTATATGGGGGCTATATTAAAATATAGACCTATGTTCACAATTTTTGGTGGAGAAGATGTATAACCAACGATAACCTCCTATGCCAAAATTCAGCTTATTTGGTTTGAAAATGTAGACAAAATCCTAACAATATCGAATATTGGGAGGTACCGTTATATGGGGACAATATCAAAAAGTGTACCTATGTCCACAATTTTTGGTGGAGAATGTTTGTGTCCACTGGGAACCCCAAATACCAAATTACACCTAATTTGGCCGGAAAATTTAGCTTTAAACCCCCAAAATACTGCAAATCGGGAGGTACCTTCAAAGGGGCCTATACCCAAACGTGGACCTATCTCCAAAATTTTTGGTGGAAAGGTTTAGTGACCACTAGAAACCCTAAGTACCAAATTACAACTAATTTGGAAGGAAAGGGTGGCTTAAATCCTCAAAATACCGAATATCAGGAGGTACCGTTATATGGGGGCTACACCAAAATATTAGCCGATGTTGTTCATATTTAGTACATTATTACCCACGGACACAGACTGAGTTTGTGCAAAATTTCAGAAAAATATCTCCATTCGTTTCTAAGTTATTAATTTCGCGCCGCTAGATCATTGATTTCGACCACTGTGCGACATTTCCTGAGTATTTCAGCCATGAAAAACTTCTCTAAAAAGTGGTGTCGTAAGACACGCCGTTCGGACTCGGCGATAAAAAGTAGGTCCCATATCATTGAGCCAATACGAATCGGCGTGCACTCATTGATATGAGAGAAGTCTCCATTGTCCCTTCGGGCATGTTGTGGGAACATATGTATGTATGTAATATTTTGTGCAAACTTAGTTCAAGTTCGAAGATTGGTCATATCGGTCCACTCCTTCAGGTACATCCCCCACAAAAATTCGAAAATGTTCGGAAAATAACTCTTGAAGTGAGTAACCGATTTGGTCTATACTTTGCACATCGTAAAATGTCTACCACATTTAGATGAGGTTCCAATATGCACTCTGTCGGTCCACTCATTCGGGTACATCCCACACAAAAGTTCGGAAAAGTTCAGTTCAGGGGCAAGTCCATACTTCCAGAGAAAATAGCCTGAAAGTTTCAAAAACCCTAGGAAACCGTATATAGTGGTTGGAGCGCAAGATAACGCTCGATTAGATCTGCAAATTTGGTCTAAAATATGGGATTCGTAGTATTTTGTCCAAACTTAGTTTAAGTTCGAAGATGAGCCGTATCAGTCCACACCTTCAGGTAGTTCCCCCATAAAAGTTCAAAAATGTTCGGAAAAATTGTGCACATGATAACTGTTGAAAGGAGTGACCGATTTGGTCCATATTTTACTTTTACGCATCCTAATATATCTACCAGATATAGATCAGTTTCGAATATGGACTGTATTTGTCCACTCCTTGGGGTAACTTCCACACAAAATTTCGGATAAGTTCACTTTAAGACCTGCTCTCGGATCACTTTGATTTCTGTTGAAGCATCTTACATTCGCTGCCTCAATTACGACGGTAAATGCTTTCTCAATGATTTTTTTAATATTGTAAAAACAATCGTGGATTTGTTAAAATATTTTTGAAACAATCGTTGATTTTTTATGTTTTTAAAATAATCGTGGATTTTTTTTAAATTTTAAAATAATCGTGTACTTTTTTAAAATATTTTTGTTTGTTTTTAAGTCTGGAGTATTATCCCAATGACTTAACCTCATCATTACCTTCTATTACAGAGAGTAATGTTTTTCAAAACGAACTGACAGTGTTGCAAAATTTTGCTGATCGCTACCAATATCATGATTTCAAACTCTTTAAGTGTCTAGTATTCTGAAATAAATGAGAATCACACGCACTTTTCGGCTTTCCCAAAAAACATGAGAACAAAAATATTTGCAAACAACTATCAGCACGTAACAACTAAGAACTCATCGAGTTCTGCAAGTTGAAAAAACACCACAGTTACCTGTGAGTGTTGTCGGAATTTATTTCAAATTCCCCTTGCGCGTGCCATCCGCTGTTTTTGTTTGTTTTGTTTTTGTTGAAGTTTCAATCTCATTTGATTGTTTGATTTTATTTTAGATTGATTTTTATAAATATGGATATACCGTCTACGGCCAACCCGAATTCTCTCTTCTGATTGATTGGGAGTGAATGCGTAGTAGATGCGTCACTACTTCTTAAATATTTCAAGTACAGTGGAGTGACCTCCAAAGGCTATTACGTTCCAAAGAAGTTTTCTTCATAATGTATGTTTTATTTTAAATCGCATGTATGGCTATCAAGAACTATGTAACATTCCTATATATTATGCTATTTACCCTCGTTATGACAAGATACATCCGAATCAATTGTTACTGGTTGTATTTAATAATAGGTTATAAATAAACCGATTATTATTAGTATTACTTTTATTGTTTTTCCGGTTTTCAACTTGAAACAGTTCAATAAATTCGAACTTGTAATAACGACATTAGATGTGATAACGTCCACTCTAATTTTGTTGTCGTTCATGTAAAAAACTGATTCCAATTAGAATTTCAAAAAAAAAAAAATCTAATTCCTAATTCTTTAATGGAAATATTTCATAATATACTATCAAAAAGTGTTGCATACTTTTAGGCGGGGCCAAACAATTTGAAGCCAGTGGGCAAAAATTACAAAAAGTGTTGCATACTTTTAGGAGGAGTAAAACCATTTGAAAAGCACTGGCCAGAAATTACAAAAAGTGATGCATACTTTTAGGATGTATAGAACAGTGTGAAAAACACAGCTCTTTACTTCATTGCCTCGCTGACTACTAATCCTTATCTAATGGCAAATATAAATCTAATCACTTTCAATAAAACAAAACACTTGTTGGCTACGTCTGATCAACTACTACTTGATTTGGCTAAAAAAAATCCACAAAAGAACAGTTGTGTTGTCGTTGTCGTCAAAGAAATTGCTCATAGACTCACTCAACCATGTTCAAATTTGTACAATTTGTAGCATTTGCCATTATTTTGTTGGCTGTTGTTCTAAACTCGTGTCAATCATTTACTTTGGGCGATGAAAAAATATTACCCGAAGGAAGGACTAAATTTGATGATGACTTACGGGAATTTATGGAATTTGTGAAATTACAAATGCAATGTGGTTATGAGCCAGCTGGTGTACCTCCCCTAGCTCCCTATCATGAGGAATTTGCTGAATTCAATGTACAGGGTGGTGGCTGGAGGTGAGTTTGAAGAAAATTTATAACTGAAAATTTTAATAAATTCATTTCCTATTTCCAGTTTAAAAGGCAATTTAACCAATTTCCTCATCACGGGTCTCAACGAATTCGACATTGTCGAATTACATTGGAATAATGTGTTACAGAAAGTCACTTTTGATTTCAAATTCCCCTCCGTTTCGGCTTACAGTTCGGCATATAAACTAAACGCCATTACCAGCATGTTTGGTCCAGCCGTGGGTTTCTATGGCAATGGTGTCTTTAGTTTGGAATTGATTAATCTACGTGCCCATGGCAGCTTTAAGTTACGTCCAAATTTATCCGGAGGCCTTACTGTTTGGGGTTTTAATACCAAACTTGAGTTGGGCTCGACAAAATCGAAAACTACCGGCATTATGGGTGGTAGCATTATTTATAACAAACTATTCAATTCTTGGGTAGAAGAATTCGTGAATTTGACCTTTGAGGAGGACAACTCGGAGGCTGTAAGTGATTTTGTGGAACATTTGGTGGTGCCACGTTTAAATGCTGCTTTGAAAAATATTTCCCTGGTGGAGTTGATCGCATTAATTATGGGCCTCGCCCAAGATGTTATACCAACGGAGCCTATGTGTTGAGATGTTAATTTTAATATTTTTCTTTTTTTTTGTAATTCAATAAATGGGTCTTAACAAATTTATGTGATTTATTTTATTCATAAACATCTATTCATTTCATTCGAAAAAAATATTACAATTATTGGTACATCAAAAAAAAAAAAAAAAAAAAAAAAAAATAATAATAATAATAAAATAAAAATCCACGATTATAAATAAAAAAGTATTTTTAACAAATTCACGATTATTGGTAAGTCAAAAAATGTTTTAAAAAATCCTAGATTATTGGTAAATGCAAAAATATTTTTTAAAAAATCCCCGATTATTGGTTTAACAAAAAATATTTTTGTTGTTGGCGTTTTTTATTGTTGGACTGCAGAATTTTACATCTTTGTGTTTATTTCAGCTTTAGTCCATATTTTGTTGTATTCAAGTATTTGAATAACAACAAAATGTTTTACAGTGTATCGATACAGAGTCGGCGGAAAAGGGAACTGATGAAGTTGTTTTGTGACAACTGAAACTATAGTATTCCCTACCCTCCGCCCGCAACTAATCAATTTCATATCCACTGTAAAACATTTTGTTGTTATTCAAATACTTGAATACAACAAAATATGGACTAAAGCTGAAATAAACACAAAGATGTAAAATTCTGCAGTCCAACAATAAAAAACGCCAACAACAATAATAGGCATCAGCACGGCCTTGTTGATCAATGCGTAATGCAAAAACAACAACTTTCTCGTTGTTTTACCCCCGCTTATTGAAGCAACACTCCTATGTTCGTATTCTTTGCAAAGCAAAGACGACATAAAAACAGTGGTGGATATAAAATTCTTTAGTTCGACTCAAATTGTAGGGTAATCAGTTTTAGGGCCATATAGCAAATTTCTCATTTTGTTTAATTTGCTGGATGGGCTTATTGACCTGTTTATCGATACAGAGTCGGCGGAAAAGGGAACTGATGAAGTTGTTTGGTGACAACTGAAACTATAGTATTCCCTACCCTCCGCCCGCAACTAATCAATTTCATATCCACTGTAAAACATTTTGTTGTTATTCAAATACTTGAATACAACAAAATATGGACTAAAGCTGAAATAAACACAAAGATGAAAAAATATTTTTTTAAAAAATGTCCGATATATATATAAATATATATTTTTTTAAAAATCCTCGATTATTGGTCCATGAAAAAATATTTTTTAAAAAAATCCTCGATTATTGGTCCAGAAATATATATTTTTTAAAAATTCACGATTATTGGTCCATGAAAAAATATTTTCTAAAAAAATCCTCGATTATTGGTCCATATATATTTTTTTAAAAATCCTCGATTATTGGTCCAGAAATATATATTTTTTAAAAATTCACGATTATTGGTCCATGAAAAAATATTTTCTAAAAAAATCCTCGATTATTGGTCCATATATATTTTTTTAAAAATCCTCGATTATTGGTCCAGAAATATATATTTTTTAAAAATTCACGATTATTGATCCATCAAAAAAAAAAATTTAAAAAAATCCACAATTATTGGAAAATCAGTAAATTATTTTTTTAAAAAATCCACGATATATGGTCCACCAAAAAATATTTTTTTAAAAAATCCACAGTTATCAAGAAAATATTTTAAAAAATCCACGATTATTGGCCCATTAAAAAATATTTTTTTAAAAAATCCCCGATTATTGGCCCATTAAGAAAATATTTTTTAAAAATCCAAGATTATTGGTCCATTAAGAAAATATTTTTTTTAAAAAATCCACGATTGTTGGTCCACAAAAAATTATTTTTTAAACATTCACGATTATCGGTCCACCAAAGATACATTTTTTTAAAAAATCCAGGCTTATTGGTCCATCAAAAAATATTTTTAAAAAAATCCCGATTATCGGTTTAACAAAAAATATTTTTTAAAATTTTCCCGATTATTGGCCCGTCAAGAAAATATTTTTAAAAAATCCTAGATTTTTGCTCCATCAAAAAATATTTGTTAAAAAAAAATTTGTTCATCAAAAGATATATTTTTTAAAAAATTCCCTATTATTGTTCCAAGAAAAAAAATTTAAAAAATTCAAGATCAATAATTTTTTTTAAATCTGTGATTATTGATTCATTTTTTTAAATTATTGGTTTATATATATTTTTTTTAATCCACGATTCAAAAACAATATTTTTAAAAAATTATTGCTAAATCGATTATTGGCTCATTAAAAAATCTTTTTTAAATCCCATCAAAAAATATTTTAAAAAAATCACCGATTGTTGGACCATCAAAAAATATTAAAAAAAAAACAAGTGAGCAAAGGCTATAGTCGGGACGGGGCCGACCATGTGATACCCTACACCACTACCCCTGTGCATAAGCTTTTCACTGGTAAACATTTCTTTTAGGGAATATAAACCGACTACCACCAACAATAATATGCCTCTTTGTCTCTTTGACCCCCATAAGCAACCAAAATTTCGTGACCATCCAATCAAAATTACGACCTGTAGCTTGATTGCAAAAAATGGAAGAATTGGATGCATTACCGACTATTGTGGTATCTCCCTTGTTTGACCACCTTCGCCACCCTGCTTTACACCAACGTAAAGGTAGGTAATATTTTCTTCTTCCATTAACAGGCTTTGCCGTTGGAATACCCCAACTAGAATGCAATATATTCACAAAGAATAAAACTTTGAATTTGTCTCCAAATGAGTTTTTCCCCATTCCGACCCCTAAATATTATCCGACTATCACCAAATCAATAGGCTTCTTGCTATGTGGGACCCGCATCAACTCCCAAAAAATTCGTGACGATCCGATCAAAATTGCGACCTGTAGCGTGATTACAAACAAATCGGGTAATGGGATGCATTACCGACTATTGCGATATCTCTGTTGTTTGAGCAGCTACGACAACCTCCTTTACATCGTTGTAAAGGTGATATTTTCTACTTTCCCTGCCAGGTTTTGCTTTTGATATACCTCTTAAAGAAACAGAGATATTGGCTTTGAAATAAAACTTAGACCTTTTCTCCAAATAAGTTTTTGCCCATTCCGACCTCTGAATATTATCCGACCATCATTAAAATCAGTAGGCTTCTTCCTCTGTGGGACCCCCATTAACCCCTAAAATTTCGTGACGATCCGATCAAAATTGCGAACTGTGGCGTGATTACAAAAAAATCGGAAAATGGGATGCATTATCGACTATTGCCATATCTCTGCTATTTGACCACCTATGACAACCTAATTTACATCGTTGTAAAGGTGATATTTTCTACTTTCCTTGCCAGATTTTGCTTTTGATATACCTCGTAAAGAAACAGAGATATTGGCTTTGAAATAAAACGTTGACCTTTCTCGAAACAAGTGTTTGCCCATTCCGACCCCTGAATATTATCCGACCATCATCAAAATCAATAGGATTCTTTCTTTTTGGGACCCCCATTTACCCACAAAATGTCGTGACCATCCGATCAAAATTGCTACCTGTAGCGTGATTACAAAAAAATCGGAAAATGGGATGCATTATCGACTATTGCCATAGCATTGCTATTTGACAACCTACGACAACCTACTTTACATCGTTGTAAAGGTGATATTTTCTACTTTTCTCTCCAGGTTTTGCTTTTGATATACCTCTTAAAGAAACAGAGATATTGGCTTTGAAATAAAATGTTGACTTTTCTCCAAATAAGTGTTTGCCCATTCCGACCCCTAAATATTATCCGACCATCACAAAAATCAATATGCTTCTTCATCTGTGAGACCCTCATTAACCCTCAAATTTTCGTGACGATCCGATCAAAATTGCGACCTGTAGGGTGATTTCCAAAAAATAGAAAAATGGGATGTATTACCGACTATTGCGATATCTCCGTTATTTGGTTACCTACGCCGACCTAATTTGCATCATTGTAAAGATGGGATCTTCTACTTTCATAGTCAGGCTTTGCTTTTGGAAAATTTTCAACCAAAGCTGTGATATTTGTCAGTATAGTTAAAATCGCAAAAATGAAAATTGGGGTTTTATTTGCTACTATTGCGATATCTTCGTTGTTTGATTACCTACGAGCACTTACTTCACATCATTAGAAAGGTGATATTTTCTGCTTTCATTGTCAGGTTTTGCTTTTGGTATACCCCATATGGAAGCTGAGATATTGGCTTTGGAAAAAAACGTTGTCATTTTATCCACCTAAGTTTTTTGCCCTTTCCGACCCCTAAATATTATCCGACCACCACCAAAATCAATAGGCTTCTTCCCCTCCGGGACCCCCATCAACATCCAAAATTTCGTGACGATCCGATCAAAATTGCGACCTGTAGCGTGATTACAAGGTTTAGATGGACAGACGGACAGACGGACGGACGGACGGACACACATAGCCAGATCGACTCAGCTCGTCGAGACATTCATTTTGATATATATAAGTATGGGTCTACGACCATTATTTCGATGCGTTACAAACTTTTTGGCCAAAACCAACTTATAATACCCTCCCCACATAGTGGTGTAGGGTATAAAAAAACACGATTCATGGACCCTCAAAAAATATTTTTAAAAAATTCCCCTATTATTGTTCCAAGAAAAATTTTTTTAAAAATGCAAGATCAATAATTTTTTTTAAATCTTTGATAATTGGATTCTCAAAAAAAAATATTTGTTAAAAATCCATGATTATTGGTTCATTAAAATTTTTTTTTCAAAATCCACAATTATTGGTTTATCAATTTTGTTCAAATCCACCATAAGTGGTCTATCAAAAAATTATTTTTAAACAAGTAAAAAAGTATCAGTCGGCTTTGCTGACAGAGATATACCATCAGTCTGTGTGGAAAAAAATACTTTTTTCCCAAAAAAAAAAAATGTATTAAGGGGTGTTTTCAAAATGTTTGGCGTACGAACCGCCAAAAGTATGGATAGGATTAAAGCTCAAAAATTTGCGGGGATATCGATAGATAGAGCTTTTTTATCACACTAGCCTACGAAAAACATAATATCGCTGTAAACAGGGCCACTAGGAAAATCTTCGGTAAAAATGTCCAAAGGAACCTCGAACAGACCCTTGTGTGGATTGGACAGATAGGGCCCACAAGGATTGGACAGATAGGGCCCAAATTTGAACATAAACCAAGTTTCGACAATATTTAGAGATCCAAAGTTTGGACCAAATCGGTTGATACGTCTATGAGAAATCGCGCGTACCATTTTAGCGAATATTTTCGAACTATTGTGGGGGTGGTACCGGAAGGAATGGACCTATAAGCACCACCTTCGAATTTCATCTAATATTCGAAGAAATAGTATAATATCCAAAGTGTGGACGAACGCAGTATTCGGTTCGAGCTCTCCAGCCACTACATATGGTGCCCTAGGGGGTTTTTACAGCTTTCGAGCTGTTTTCTCAAGAAGTATGGACTTGCCCCTGCAAAACTTTTACTGTCGTAATTGAGGCAGCGAATGCAAGTTGCTTCAACAAAGTGATTCGAGAGCTGGTCTTAAAGTGAATTTTGCCCAAAATTTTGTGTGGGAGGTACCCGAAGGAGTGGGCAAATAAAGCCCATATTCGAACCTGATCTATATCTGGTAGATATATTAGTATGTGTAAAGTATGGACCAAATTGGTCACTCCCATCTAGAGTTATCGTGCGCACAATTTTTCCGAACATTTTTGAGATTTTTTGGGGGAGGTACCTGAAGGAGTGGACCGATATGGCTTATCTTCGAATTTAAACTAAGTTCGCACAAAATATTACTAAGGCCAAATTTTGGACAGAATCGGCAGATCCGTTCGAGAGTTATCTTGCGCTCCAACCACTACACGCGGTGTCATAGGGGTTTTTTGCAACTTTCAGGCTATTTTCTTAAGAAGTATTGACTTGCCCCTGATGAAACTTGTACCGTCGTATGGAGGGCATTGAATACAAGTTGCTAAAATAAAAATCAAAGCGATACGAGAGATGGCCCTAAACTGAACTTATCCGAAATTTTGTGTGGGAGTTACCCGAAGAAGTGAACCGATTGAGTCCATATTAAAACCTTATCTAAGTCTGGTACACATTTAACGATGGGCAAAGTATGTTGTTGTTGTAACAGTGTTTTATTATTATGTTTGTATGTTCGTTCTCCTGTTCATTCTGGCTCTGGGTCTATCTCCAGTTCCAGGAAGTTGGCTACTTCGATGATATGTAACCACAGATCCACTGGAGTCAGATAAGTAGGCCGGGCGGGGCAGTTGAATAGGTGCTTAGTATCGTGCGGGCCCATGCCGTATACTGGGCAGATATCTTGCACGGTGCGATCGATTCCCGCCCAATAGGAATTTAGGCGACTGCAATATCCTGAGCGTAATTGAGCCAAACTACTCTGGTTTGTCGTGGCAGCTGACGCTCTTCAGCTGCGATAGATGGGGGATGGGCTCCGATGACTGCATTCACACAATAATTGTTTATGGTTTGCCTGATATGCCTGTTGATATAGAGGTTCTCTCCTATATTGTTGGACCGTCGTCTCTAGAGCATGAATATCCTTCTTGATATGCCTGGGTGTATCGGTGGCCAGCAGATGGTGATGGGGATGGCTCTCACGGTAACACCCGAGCAAGTAATGCAACGATAGCATCTCATTATGTTGTCGTACTGGAAGCATCTTTGCCTCCTCAGGTAGATGGTCCAATGTAGATTTGAGGAGGCACCCTGTTGCTGTTCTCAGGGCGGCGTTCTGACAAATTTGAATCTTATCCCACTGCGTGTCACATAAATTCGGGGACCAAATTGGCGCCGCATAGCTTACCACAGACCGACCTATCGCTTTATACGTGGACAACAAGGTTTCTTTATCCGCACCCCAAGTGTTGCCGGCTAGGAACTTGAGGACCTTGTTCCTACATTTCACTTTATCGCAGATAGCTGTGGCATGCGCGGACGACGTGAAAGTGGTGTCGAATGTGACCTCTAGAATTTTGGCGCAGTTTGTGGTCGGAACTCTGTTACCATCGACCCTGATACTCAACTCTCTTCTATACTGCGCCCTGGTGTACAGAGTGGCCGTCGATTTAGTGGCGGATATCTGCATATTCGTCGCGTGGAAAAAGGTGGTAAGATAGGTTAAATAGGAGTTCAGCCTGTCACAGATGTCATCAGGGTAGGTACCTGACGCCAGGATCGTACAATCATCCGCATACGTTACGATCTCAATGCCGTCTGGAGGGGGCGGAATACAGGAAAGGTAGAGGTTAAACAGTTCCGGAGATATCACCCCTCCTTGGGGAACTCCCTGTTTCACTCTATGGCGCTTGGATTTCTTGTTCCTGAATTCCACATACGACAGGCGACCACACATATAGTTGATTATCCAACGTTTCAGACTTTAGCCGGAGGGTTGTCCGCTCGATGTCCTCGAACAGCGTGGAGTGCTTGACAGTATCAAAGGCTTTTGATAAGTCAAGCGCCACCATCACTGTTCTATCACACGGCCGCTCCTGGTTGAGACCTCGACAAATATGTGTGGAGATGGCGTGCAGCGCTGTTGTCGTGCTGTGCTGCTTACAGAATCCATGCTGATGATCGGCAACTTGATAGCTATTTCTAATGCTGGGGAGGACTAAGGCCTCAAGGGTCTTCGCTACAGGTGACAAAAGCGAAATCAGCCTGTACGATTCACCTTTGCTGGCATCCTTGTCTGGCTTCAGTAGCGGGACCACCCTGCCCATTTTCCAGACTTCGGGAACAATAAGGGTGGCTAGCGACAGGTTGAGAACTTTAGTGAGATACTCCACTCCCGGCTCATCCAGCTGTTTCAACATTACCATGGAAATTCCGTCAGGGCCCAACGCTTTACATGATTTAGTGTTCCTGATGGCATTCGCAACATCATCCATTGTAAACTGTGGTGGTTCATCCTCGACAGGAAGAGATCTAATGCGACGTAACACTCTTCTCTTCGCCCTGTCACTCTAGGGGTGCTCGACAAACAGTCGATTGAAGTAACTTGCACACCTCTTCGGGTCAGTCAACGTAACGTCGCCAAACGTGACTGAGGTCCTGTCATCCCTCCTTCCGGGGTTCGAGAGTGACTTAACCGTTGTCCACAATTTGCTTATACCGGCTCCAATGTTGCAACTCTTCAGATGATTTAACCACTTGTTCCGCTTATGTTCGCCGACCAGCCTGTTAACTTCCAGTGTCAGCTCCCTGACTCTGGGGTCGTCGGGGTTGGTTCGACGAAGCTCATCACGCTAATTTGCTTATCCCGTCGCCTAATCCCTCATTTGCTAATCCCGTCGCCTTCATTTGCTTCGGGTATTCGACCAGCAGGTATATGGCGAGCGGCTGCAACATCAGAAGGATTGGGCAATTCTCTGAAGCGGTGATTGGTGAACTCTCTGAAACTCGGCCAATCAGCTTTTTTATGATTGACGAACGTGTGGCGTTCAGAGGTGATGAAGTCGGGTGGTCTGCTAATGGAGACAATTATGGGGAGATGGTCTGATCCAAGGGAAATGACAGGTTGCCAGGTAACGTCATTTGTCAGACCAGGTGACATGATGGTTATGTCAGCGAACTGTTACACTCTCCTCTAATCCTGGTATGGGCGTCCTCATTGACCGTGCAAAACGTAGAGCTATCAATCTGCTCAGCCAGCGCTATACCTCTATGGTCGTTTCCGAGGGCCGAATGCCACATCTCATGATGCACATTAAAGTCCCCCAGGACCAGACGATTATGACCTTCCAAAAGCGAGCTAATGTCGGGCTCATAATCTGAGATACAGCTATTTCTCGGCGGGATGTATACGTTCAGCAACTCTATCTCGGGGATGTATAAGTTCAGCAACTCTATCTTTGTTAAAAAATCGACGAATATTGGACTATCATTTTTTTTAAATTAACGATCAATCAAAAAATATTTTTTTTAAAAATCCACGAGCAATGAAAAATATTTTTTTAAAAAATCCACGAGCAATCAAAAAATATTTTTTTAAAAAATCCACGAGCAATCAAAAAATATTTTTTTAAAAAATCCACGAGCAATCAAAAAATATTTTTTAAAAAATCCACGATCAATCAAAAAATATTTTTTTAAAAAATCCACGATTAATTAAAAAAATATTTTTTTAAAAATCCACGATTAATTAAAAAAATATTTTTTTAAAAAATCCACGATTAATTAAAAAAAAAAATTTAAAAAATCCACGATTAGTTAAAAAAAAATTTAAAAATCCACGATTAATTAAAAAAATATTTTTTTTTTAAAAATCCACGATTAATTAAAAAAATATTTATTTTAAAAATCCACGATTAATTAAAAAAATATTTTTTTAAAAAATCCACGATTAATTAAAAAAATATTTTTTTAAAAATCCACGATTAATTAAAAAAATATTTTTTTAAAAATCCACGATTAATTAAAAAAAAATTTAAAAAATCCACGATTAATTAAAAAAATATTTTTTTTTAAAAAATCCACGATTAATTAAAAAATATTTTTTAAAAAATCCACGATTAATTAAAAAAATATTTTTTTAAAAAATCCACGATTAATTAAAAAAATATTTTTTTTAAATATCCACGATTAATTAAAAAAATATTTTTTAAAAAAATCCACGATTAATTAAAAAAATATTTTTTTTAAAAAATCCACGATTAATTAAAAAAATATTTTTATAAAAAATCCACGATAATTTAAAAAAATATTTTTTTAAAAAAATCCACGATAATTTAAAAAAATATTTTTTTAAAAAAATCCACGATTAATTAAAAAAATATTTTTTTAAAAAAATCCACGATTAATTAAAAAAAAAATTTTAAAAATCCAGGATTAGTTAAAAAAAATTTTTTTTTAAAAAATCCACGATTAATTAAAAAAAATTTTTATTTTAAAAATCAACGATTAATTAAAAAAATATTTTTTTTTTTAAAAATCCACGATTAATTAAAAAAATATTTTTTTAAAAAATCCACGATTAATTAAAAAAATACTTTTTTAAAAAATCCACGATTAATTAAAAAAATATTTTTTTAAAAAATCCACGATTAATTAAAAAAAAATTTTAAAAATCCACGATTAGTTAAAAAAAAATTTTTTTAAAAAATCCACGATTAATTAAAAAAATATTTATTTTAAAAATCAACGATTAATTAAAAAAATATTTTTTTAAAAATCCACGATTAATTAAAAAAATATTTTTTTAAAAAATCCACGATTAGTTAAAAAAAAAAATTAAAAATCCACGATTAATTAAAAAAATATTTTTTTAAAAATCCACGATTAATTAAAAAAATATTTTTTAAAAAATCCACGATTAATTAAAAAAATATTTTTTAAAAAATCCACGATTAATTAAAAAAATATTTTTTTAAAAAATCCACGATTAATTAAAAAAATATTTTACATCTTTGTGTTTATTTCAGCTTTAGTCCATATTTTGTTGTATTCAAGTATTTGAATAACAACAAAATGTTTTACAGTGGATATGAAATTGATTAGTTGCGGGCGGAGGGTCGGGAATACTATAGTTTCAGTTGTCACCAAACAACTTCATCAGTTCCCTTTTCCGCCGACTCTGTATCGATAAACAGGTCAATAAGCCCATCCAGCAAATTAAACAAAATGAGAAATTTGCTATATGGCCCTAAAACTGATTACCCTACAATTTGAGTCGAACTAAAGAATTTTATATCCACCACTGTTTTTATGTCGTCTTTGCATTGCAAAGAATACGAACATAGTGTGTTGCTTCAATAAGCGGGGGTAAAACAACGAGAAAGTTGTTGTTTTTGCATTACGCATTGATCAACAAGGCCGTGCTGATGCCTATTATTGTTGTTGGCGTTTTTTATTGTTGGACTGCAGAATTTTACATCTTTGTGTTTATTTCAGCTTTAGTCCATATTTTGTTGTATTCAAGTATTTGAATAACAACAAAATGTTTTACAGTGGATATGAAATTGATTAGTTGCGGGCGGAGGGTCGGGAATACTATAGTTTCAGTTGTCACCAAACAACTTCATCAGTTCCCTTTTCCGCCGACTCTGTATCGATAAACAGGTCAATAAGCCCATCCAGCAAATTAAACAAAATGAGAAATTTGCTATATGGCCCTAAAACTGATTACCCTACAATTTGAGTCGAACTAAAGAATTTTATATCCACCACTGTTTTTATGTCGTCTTTGCATTGCAAAGAATACGAACATAGTGTGTTGCTTCAATAAGCGGGGGTAAAACAACGAGAAAGTTGTTGTTTTTGCATTACGCATTGATCAACAAGGCCGTGCTGATGCCTAATATTGTTGTTGGCGTTTTTTATTGTTGGACTGCAGAATTTTACATCTTTGTGTTTATTTCAGCTTTAGTCCATATTTTGTTGTATTCAAGTATTTGAATAACAACAAAATGTTTTACAGTGGATATGAAATTGATTAGTTGCGGGCGGAGGGTCGGGAATACTATAGTTTCAGTTGTCACCAAACAACTTCATCAGTTCCCTTTTCCGCCGACTCTGTATCGATAAACAGGTCAATAAGCCCATCCAGCAAATTAAACAAAATGAGAAATTTGCTATCAATTTCATATCCACTGTAAAACATTTTGTTGTTATTCAAATACTTGAATACAACAAAATATGGACTAAAGCTGAAATAAACACAAAGATGTAAAATTCTGCAGTCCAACAATAAAAAACGCCAACAACAAAAAAATATTTTTTAAAAAAATCCACGATTAATTAAAAAAATAGTTTTTTTAAAAAATCCATGATTAATTAAAAAAATATTTTTTTTAAAAAAAATCCACGATTAATTAAAAAATATTTTTTTAAAAAATCCACGATTAGTTAAAAAAAAATTAAAAATCCACGATTAATTAAAAAAATATTTTTTTAAAAATCCACGATTAATTAAAAAAATATTTTTTTAAAAAATCCACGATTAATTAAAAAAATATTTTTTAAAAAATCCACGATTAATTAAAAAAATATTTTTTAAAAAATCCACGATTAATTAAAAAAATATTTTTTAAAAAAATCCACGATTAATTAAAAAAATAGTTTTTTTAAAAAATCCACGATTAATTAAAAAAATATTTTTTTTAAAAAAAATCCACGATTAATTAAAAAATATTTTTTTAAAAAATCCACGATTAATTAAAAAAATATTTTTTTAAAAAATCCACGAGCAATCAAAAAATATTTTTTTAAAAAATCCACGATTAAATAAAAAAATATTTTTTTTTTAAAAAATCCTCGATTAATTAAAAAAAATATTTTTTTTTCAAAAATCCTCGATTAATTAAAAAAATATTCTTTTAAAAAATCCCGGAATAATTAAAAAAATATTTTTTTAAAAAATCCACGATTAATTAAACAAATATTTTTTTAAAAAAATATTTTTTTAAAAAAATTCACGATTAATTAAAAAAATATTTTTTTTTTAAAATCCACGATTAATTAAAAAAAATATTTTTTTGAAAAATCCACGATTAATTAAAAAAAAAATATTTTTTTTAAAAAATCCACGATTAATTAAAAAATTATGTTTTTAAAAAATCCACGATTAATCAAAAAATATTTGTTAAAAATCCACATTCAATAAAAACATATTTTTTAAAATATCTACGATCAATCAAAAATATTTTTGTAAAAATCCACGATCAATCGAAAAATATTTTTTCAATAAAAAATTTACGATGAATCAAAAAAATATTTTTTAAAAAGTCCAAAATCAATCAAAAAATATTTTGTTAATATCCACGGCTATTGGTTCAACAAACAAATGTTTTTTTTTTTTTTTTCAAAAAACAGAAATTATTGGTCCATCAAAGGAAAACTCGAACAGCCATTACGGGAATGTCTTGAACTTTTCTAAGGAAGGTACCGGAAATAGGTGTCCGATATAGTTCATATACCAACTTGATGTATGTTTGAAAGAAATATAACAATATGCAGAGGTCGTATTCACCAGCCATTTAAGTTGATCGACGTAGAAGTTTTAGAGCCACTACTTTCGGTATTTTAAGTCAAACCTCTAGTTGAAACCTTCTTTGTTATTGTATTTTGATTTTATAATTTAATCAATGCATTAATCAAATATTCGATTTTCTTTCTTTTAGGTATGTATTCCCCTTTCTATGTAACCCCACATAGTCCAAATATCAGTGAGTATTGAAACTTTCAATTTCATTGACTTTAGTAAAACATCAGCTATCAAAATATTATTATAACATCTAAAGAGACAATAAAACAAATAAAAAACCACATTGATCCTGGCTGTTGCCATTGGCATTTACTAAATCTCTTCTTCCTGGCTTAGTTTTCGTCTGCTGCTCATCACAGTGGTTTAACAAAAAAAACATACATCATAAATCATAATTAAAAAGACTTAATCGGCTTAAAGCAAACTGTGAACTCTGTGGCATACGTTTAAGTTTTTTGTTTTCATTTTCTATTTTTTTCTAACATTGTCCTTGCTATGGTGGTGGTGTTATCCATAAACCATTTTGGGTGACAGACTTGTAATATGTGGACAAGATAAACAACAACAACAATCTTGGCTTAGAAATCCATAGACACACGCTCACTCACACAACATAACTAAATTATTGTCTGTAGCAAATAAGACAGACAGCAGGACATCTTAATTTTAACACTCTTCAAGATTAAAGCCGAAAAATCAAACAACAACAAGAAAAAGCGAATGAAAATGAAACAGGACCAGAATATTCAACCAAACAAACATTGACACTTACCAATGCTCTTCAATCACTGCTCTTAATATTGTCGGCTTTTGGTTTAGAGTTAATAATTCAAGATACAATATTCTATGGACACACAGACAGAGGTTTTTGCAATTCATAATCATACCCACACAGGCGAACGTACGCACACACTCTTATAATGGCGCACATAGTCGTCCGTCAATCACAATCAATAGAGAGAGGCACGTCTCTAGCCGGCAGGATACTTTATTGTGAGGCCATTGTGCTTTGTGTTAAACTCTAACACGAGCCCTTTTCGCTCACAGCAGGACATCTACGGGTGGTCTGCAGCCATATATGTCTACATTATTCTGTGTGTGTCTACTATTCTCCTAATGCCTGGACTATGGATGACTGCCGTTGTGCTGTGACAGATTTGTGTGACAGTCTGCTATGATTATGTCCACATTTGACACTCTTTGAATGCCTGTGAATGTGCTGTCCCTTTTGGGTAAACGGTTGTTGGTCGGTCCTCGTCCACCATCCTAACCAGCCACATGAAATCTCTTCATATTTTAGATGATGCTGCTATGTTGGTATTGTTTAGAATTGCATTGTTAAAGGCAAAGGAAAGTTTGTTGGTTGCACCAGAAATTTTAAAACCTTAATGCGCTCATCTCAAAAACCTTTTGTGCAATATTTTTTTCTGTGTGTTCTTCCTTTAACATCTGTTACAGGCTTCTGCATTGGTTTGACTGCTGGACATTTGTTACACAAATTGTTTTTGCAATACTTTTGTTTTGTTTTCTTCCTTTGGAGTTTTGTCACCTATTGCGAGCCAATCAGTCCAAGTGTTGTTAATCCTTTCCTGGTTAGAGGCAGAAAGAGTGACAATTTAGATTTTTCTGTTTTTGAAAATTTTCAAGTATTTGATAATGAGGTGTTAATGTGTGATTTTTTCATAAAATGTATGTGTTCCGACGATGTCCTTCAATGTATTGACCACATGTGGTTGTAAAGTGAAAGGGGTTTTTCGAGAACTATCAGTCGAATATCTAATAAAAGAAATATTATTGTTAGAAAGGCTTGAAGAATTGGAAAAATAAAATATGTTTTTGGGATGGATGTATAGCATCTGTTTGCTCATTCTTGGTATTATTGAAAGGTGAAAAGAAAAATTCCTAAATATGGTATTGTAAGGACATAAATTCTGCCACCAAAAAAATTTTATAAAATACTACTACAATATATCGAATTGGAATGGCCCTTGTAGTAAGAAGCAGATAGTCTATGTCGGTTTATAAAAGTACGTTTTCTTGTCGTTGTCGGCTTTCGGCTGGGATTTAAGACTTTTAGCCTTAGAAAGACGCCTACGCGTATAAAACCTCCTTGACCTGCAAGTATTCTGCAATTATTTATGCCAGGATTTATGTCTTTCGCCTTCTACCTAGTAACATTCTTACTAAAATCGGACCCAAAGCCCAAAGGGTTTCCTGGCGGATAAAAAAACATCTTAAGGTCATCTATACACATTCTAAGGCGTGGCTACAATTTTTTTGAGTAGACATATAAGATAGGGTTAACTTCAATATCGACTGACAAAAATTTCAATGTCCTAGGTGTCCTGGTTCAAGAGCTACAGGATGTTGTGTATATGCAATAGTGTGCATTGGGCAATGGTGTTATAAATTTAAATACAAGTTATTTTTGTTTTCAAGTGCAGTGTACTCAGGAGGCAGGGACGTACGCAGGGGGGTGTCCGGACCCCCCCCCCCCAATTGCTTTGGTTCAACAAAATTGTTTGAGCTACTTTAACAACAACATCTGTCCAGAATTTTATGAAAGTAGAGGACAAATAGGCAAAAACCATATTTGAGTTTTGTTTTCTTAGATCGGGTTCGGTTTTATGCCCTCATCTAAACGTGGTTAAAGATCGAATTTTTACAACAAATCGGGGCTGTATCTCTGAAACCAATACAAATCTTGTTTTGACATCTGCAGCAAACTTGTAGATAAGAGCAAGAAGAAAATATTTGGAGGAATAGTGAACTCGAAAAACTGCATTTATTGCCTCAAATTTTATAATATATCTAAAAATTCTGGAATTTGTGTATATTTCGCAGCGTATCTCCCAAAATGTTAAATTCTTCTTAATGTTACCTTTTGGGAAAATATTCTCTGGAATGTAATACACAACTCTTCAGAACATTATATTGTTGTAAAATGCCTCTATTGCCTTCTTTATAGCAAATTTTTCAACAACAATTTGGTAAATATTTCAATAATTCATTGAAACCCCCAACATGAGAATAAACAGCCTGTGTGAACATTGTTATACCCTCCACCATAGGATGGGGGTATATTAAGTTTGTCACTACGTTTGTAACTACTCGAAATAATCATTGTAGACCCCACAAAGTATATATATTCTTGATCAGCGTGCAATTCTACATCGATATAGACATGTCCGTCCGTCTGTCTGTCTGTCTGTCTGTCTGTCCGTCTGTGGAAATCACTCTAGCGTCCGAACGGATTGACGTAGGTTGATGAAATTTTGGGAAAATATGTTATATTTACGTAGGACTTTTGGTATTGAAAGCGGACAATGTAGGTCCACGCTTTCGTATAGCCCCCATACAAAATAACGCGTGACGCGTCGTCGTTTTAAGGAATTTTTAAGATATTTGGCCCATTTTACCACCGAATTGGTTGTAATTTGGTACTTTGTGTCTCCAGAGGCCAAAAAATATTCCTACCAAAGTTGGGATATATAGGTCCACGTTTTGGTATAGCCCCCATATAAGGCCCCATATAAAGTACATTTAATATATTTTAAATGTATTAGACCCATTTGACCACAGAATTTGCTGTAATTTGGTATTTTGTGTCTTCAGAGGCCAGAAAACATTCCTACCAAAGTTGGGTTATATAGGTCCACGTTTTGGTATAGTCCCCACATAAGACCCCTTATAAAGTACGCGTCATTTTAATATATTTTGAATGTATTAGACCCATTTGACAAAAGAATCGGTTGTAACTTTGTATTTTGTGTTCCCAGAGGCTAAGAAACATTTCTACCATAAAATGTTTATATAGGTCCACGTGTTGACATAGCCCCCATAATGCAATATCTCCCGATTTTCGATATTTTGAACGTTTTAGCCTCATTATCACACCGATATGGGTGAAATTTGGTATTTAGTCTTCTTTGATGGTCACATTATTTGGAAAATTTTTAGAATGGTTATTTGTTTCAACTCCGAACAGTTTAGTTTTTACTGACAAAAATTTCAGAAATTATGTAAACTTTTCTATATTTTAACGAGTTGGATGCGCTCGATGCAGCTTTTTCTAGCTTTCTGTTTGACACATAAGTTCTACTACTTTAGGGCTACAATATTGCTGAAGACTGCAAAGCAAAATTCTTATTAGTTTCGGAGATAAAGGTCCGATCACTGGAAAAAAGGCTCATTTTAGGTCGTCTCAATATGTACTTTCAGAAAATGCCCATTAGAAGTTGTTTGCATTTCCAGTGTTGCACAGTGTAATTTTTGTTTTTGGAAATTTCAAATGAAAATTTATATTGTTTTGATAGTTCTGTACTGAAAATGTACTTTATTAACATGTTGTCTAAAAAATATTATTTTTTTTTTAAACTCTTTTTGAGAGCAACTTTCAGTGAAACTGAATTAATTCCTTATGACACGCCATTTCATTATCAAATGGTTTGGAATTATGTAATGGATACAAAGGTGCTAAACTCATTTTGTATTCAAAAAAATTACAAGTTTAGTATTGTGCGAAGTAGGAGTGCATGAAAAGAAGTGTCTATTAGACGAAATGTACGACATATCAAGGGCGATACAGTCAGTGCATTGTCTCAATTTGAACTTCTATATCTCAAAAACGGTAGAACCTACGAAACTATCATAAAGGTCAATCGTGTGGAAAATTTTCACAGCTACAACATTGCCTTTAGTTTCATTTACATAGGGCTCGCGGTTTCCAAGGAAAATCGTGAAAACCTAAAAAACCCCTAAAAATGTGAACTTAAATCGCGATTTATTTGAAAATCCCTCCGGGGATTTTTTTGTTTCATGATATTTTTAATCTATGAACATTGTAGTTTCAGAATCTGCAAAAAATTCCTAGGTGTAAGCACCTTCCATTTAAATTTGGTTAAGGCACACCGTGAGGAGCTGGTGATGATGGAGTCTGTGAGGAACTCCCTGCTTCACTCTACCGGCCTTCGACTTCTTGTTTCTGAATTCTACAATCGACTGGCGTCCACAGTTGATCATCCAACTTTTCAAACAAGGCTGGAGGGTAATATTCTCTACATCCTCGAAAAACTTGACATGGTTGACGGTATCGGAGGCCTTTGATAGGTCAGGAGCCACCATGACTGTTCGGTCGCATGGCCTGTTCTAGTTCAGTCCTCTACTGATATGTATGGATATGGCGTGTAATGCTGTTGCATGTTGATGTTGAACAACTGGAAAACAGCTTCTCATGGTGGGGGGAGTAGTGTTTTGCTACTGGCGACAGAAGTGAAATTG
Source organism: Musca autumnalis (assembly GCF_047663935.1). Classification (NCBI taxonomy): domain Eukaryota; kingdom Metazoa; phylum Arthropoda; class Insecta; order Diptera; family Muscidae; genus Musca; species Musca autumnalis. The sequence goes on from NW_027411755.1 coordinate 50,215,616, forward strand.
GCCTGTACGATTCACCTCTGCTGGTTTCAGAAGCGAGACGACCGACTTGTCAACTTTTCTAGCTTTTGAACGCTAGTCAATGAATAAGATGATGAAGCTAGCGAATTCATTGTCAAAAGCAGTCATAATGGACGATCTCTCTTTATTGCAACTATTGCAGATTTACTTGCGTTCAAAAGTTCAGTAGCAACTTTCAATGTGGAATTTATGAGTGGCATATGTTTCAATGCGCTTGGCTCTCCTTTCCATATTTGCATCATCTTCTTTATTTTCTCGTCAGCCAAATCATCCTAACTAAGTTGACAAATTTTTCAATTTCAGACTGAGTCAGACACTTTGGCGCAACTTAGAATATGTATAAAACATACTTTTTGATTTAGCGAAAATTACCACAATAGACCAATGTTGCATATACGCAACATTACATTTATAAAATTATTACAGGCAAACTAAAATATTTTTTCATGTCGGATTTTTTGGTTTTAGGATGTATTTATTATACCAATGTTTTTTAACACTTTTATAAAACAACGTTTTTTTTTTTTTTTGTAAAATTACTAATTGCTCAGGTGCACACCTGACTACCAACCAATTAGCTGTCAGCATAAATAACTTATCAAACTATATTTTTCCGAAAGACCCAAAGAAAAATATATAAAATAGCGGTGTTTAGACCCTCATAAACGGGTATGAGAGCCATAACCCCCCACTTATTGATCACGAAAAAAAAAACATTTTCACGATTTTTTTAAATAAATCTAACAAACATTCTTAGAAGATTTTGTTTTCATCTGAATGGTCACAGCTTGAGCTACATTCGGATTTTTTTTTTTGTTATGCCCTACACCACTATGTGGGGTGGGTATTATAAGTTGGTTTTGACCAAAAAGTTTGTAACGCACCGAAATAATGGTCGTAGACCCATACTTATATATACCAAAAGTAAAATCTCGACGAGCTAAGTCGATCTGGCTACGTGTGTCTGTCCGTCTGTCCATTTAAAACTGTAATCACGCTACAGGCCGCAATTTGGATTGTCAGCGAATTTGTGGTGTTGATGGGGGTCCCGGAGGGGAAGAAGCCTATTGATATTTGTGATGGTTGGATAATATTTAGGGGGATGTTTGGATAATATTTAGGGGTAGGATTTGGCAAAAAAACTTATTTCTCACCTCCTGTAAGGGGGTATACAAAAGCAAAAGCTGGCAATAAAAGTGGAAAATATCACCATGCTAACGATGTAAAGTAGGTTGTCGTAGGTTGTCAAACAACGAAGATATCGCAATAGTCGCTAATACAACCCAACTTTTCATTTTTGCGATTTTTATTATAATGACGAATATCACGCTTTGGTTGGGGAGCTTCCAAAAGCTAAGCCAAACTATGAAAGTAGAAAATCCCACCTTTGCAATGATGCAAAGTAGGTTGGCGTAAATGGACAAATAACGGAGATATCGCAATAGTCGGTAAAATACATCCCATTTTCCATTTTTTTTTAATCACGCTACAGGTCTGAATTTTGATCGGATCATCATGAAATCTTAGGTTGAGGGGGGTCTGTCTCACAGAGAAAGAAGCCTATTGATGTTGGTGATGGTCGGATAAGTTGGCGCACATCCCACTTTCTCGTTTTTTATTAGAATTGTACTGACGAGTATCTCAGCTGTGGTTGAATTCGTTTCAACAATGAATATATGTTCCCAATTGCTTTACCAAAATTGGTGAAATTATTGTTATGTTAAAATAGACTCTGGAATATCTCAATTTCCAATTTATACAATTTTAAAAGGAGAGAGCTTGATAATCAAACTAAAACATCTGAGCTTTAAATTAATATAATATGTGACATTTATTGTAAAATATTAAAATATTTTGAAGTTTTTACTTTAAAGACAAATACTTCTGCCTCTATTTTTACGTATTAACGATTAATCAAGAAGACCAGCAAAGCTTTCAATCAGTACCAAGTAGATGTCGGCAGAAGTCAAATATAAAATTAAATGTTAATTATTTTGGTTCAGTTCGTTTTAAGTCGTTTGGTATAAAAGCCAGATAGGTGAAAACTTTAGTATCTCCCTAAAAAAATGTTTACAAATAAAAAGCTTATGCACAGGCTTTAGCCTTTTCTCACTTGTTTCAACTTTTCATTCATAGTTTTGCATTTTAATTTTACCGTGATTTGTCGGTAACTCAAAAAATTAGTTAGAGACTGTAGTTAGTTAGAGACCAATAAGCATATTTGCTTCGCCGTTTGGACTGGTTAATAAAAACAGTTAAATATAAAACCGGGCTGAATTTATTGATACGACCCTTGAGGGAGGAAGTGAAAAAAGGCTGTCATATAGGTTTTTTTTCTGAAAATATTCGCAGATCATGGTACTTATACTTTGCAGGAAACAAACGCATTAAGACTTTTACTTCGAAACTTACTCCTCGGATCCGCTGAATTGTCCGTAGCGGTTTTATTTCTTCGCAGCCACACACAAATATTGACTGGAGTTTCTACTATCCACTATCTGTAGAACGTTTGGTATCACTTACCTTTTTTCACAATGGACTATTGAAATGCTTAGGTTAGGTTGAGGAAAAATTGTCACATCTCCATATGGACTTACACATACGCCGGAATAGGTCCATTGTGTGCTATCGACTGTATTTTATGGCGTTTTAAAATTTTTGGGTTAGCTTGAGGAGAAATTGCCACATCTCCATATGGACTTACACATAAGCCAGAGTAGGTCTGTTGTGTGCTATATACTGTATTTTTTAAACCCTCAGCCTTTAGGCTATGAAGGGTATATACACTTTCATACGGGCAAAATGTGCCTCATTGAAATAATGGTTTCAGACCCCAAGTATGTTTGGACGAAATGTGGAGTCGATTGAGCAATGTCCGTCCGTCTGTCTGTCTGGCTGGCTGGAGCGCACGATAACTCTCGAACGGATAAACCGATTCGGTTAAAATTTTGGCTTTCGTAATATTTTACCCAAACTTAGTTTAAGTTCGAAGATGGGCTATATCGGTCCACTCCTTCCGGTACATCCCCCACAAAAGTTCGAAAATGTTCGGAAAATTTGTGCGCACGATAACTCTTGAAGGGAGTAACCGATTTGGTCCATACTTTGCCCATCGTGAAATGTGTACCAGACTTAGATAAGGTTTCAATATGGACTCAATCGGTCCACTTCTTCGAGTACCTCCCATACAAAATTTCCGAAAAGTTCAGTTTAGGGCCAGCTCTTGAATCGCTTTGATTTTTGTTTTAGCAACTTCTATTCACTGCCCTCCATACGACGGTACAAGTTTCAGCAGGGGCAAGTCCATACTTCCCGAGAGAATAGTCTGAAAGTTGCAAAAAACCCCTATGACACCGTGTGAGGTGGTTGGAGCGCAAGATAACTCTCGAACGGAACTGCGGATTCGGTCCAAAATTTGGCCTTATTAATATTTTGTCCAAACATAGTTTAAGTTTGAAGATAAGCCATATCGGTCCACTCTTTCAGGTACCTCCCCCACAAAAGTTCAAAAATGTTCGGAAAAATTGTTCGTACGGTAACTCTTGAAGGTAGATGCCAAATTGGTCTATACTTTACACATCCTAATATATCTACCAGATATAGATCAGGTTCCAATATGGACTATATTTGTCCACTCCATCTGGTACCACATACACAAAATTTCGGATAAGTTACCTTTAAGACCTGATATCGAATCACTTTGATTTTTGTTGAGACAACTTGCATTCGTTGCCTCAATTACGATGGTAAAAGTTTTTTTAAGGGCAAGTCCATACTTCTTGAGCAAACAGCCTGAAGAGTGTTAAAACATCTTAGGGCACCATATGTTGTGACTGGAGATCCACTTCCATAACGGTCAATGTCGATCCATTCCTTTTAGTATCTCCTCCTCAAAACTTTTGATCTTTAATCCTAATCGACACTGTTGTCGGTTCAAACGTATTTTGGGAAACATTTTTTTTAATATACACAGGCTGAGGGTATATCTCTGTAGGCAAAGCCGACTGATACTGTTTTACTTGTTGTTCATAGCTGTCCACTATAGTACGGCTAAACTGCTCATCGAAAGGTTCTAATTTCGTTATCCCAGTGAATAAACATACATATTTCCGTTTCTACGGATCTAGCCCCGTTGTAAGTGATTTTTTGTGCCGTCTCAGTCCTTCTGTAAAACAAATTTGCTTTCTTTTCCCTCAGAAGTATTATAACGTCGTCTGACTATTGATTTTTACATAACGTTTAATCAACTCCTTTATTCTATTGGATAACCTACTTCCACATTTAGTTGCAATAGGATTTTGTGTACATCCTTCATGTAATGAGGAACATCTTTACTAAATGTTTGTAAATATTTATTTGACATCATTCAGATTTTCTATACAAAAAATGCTAATTACTTCATATGACGACATCCAACACAGTTTTGTAAGGAGGACCTTTTTTTATTAGCAGACATTTACAACACATAAAAAGGGTGTTAAAATTGAGGTTAAGTCAAGCGGGTCATAGAAAAAAAATAAATACAAATATCAAAAAAAGGACTAACTAAAGGCATTAGAAGGAGTTTTTCTTTTAGTAGTTCACATTTGCAGAAGTGGTGGTGGGTTGTGTGTGAGTCCTGCCCAACTTAGATTATGCAAAATTGTATTGCATCTTTAGATGCAAAGTAGGACTATACAACGCAATTTATGAAGACATTAATGATGTCATAAAATCCATTAGAACATAATAGGATTTTAAGAAATTTTGTAGATTATTTTGAAAATATGGACGCAGAGAATAATTATTTGTTTGCAATATAAAAGAAATATGCATAATTTTGCATACAAAACAGCACACAAGAGAAAATTTATAATGAAAGGAATACCAATGGGATTGATTATTATCACATAAGGTAAGAGACACACAATAGTTTTTGTACTTGAGTTCCTTTTACAGAAGAAAATTCACATTTGTGTATTATTCAAGGTTATGAAAAAGTCATAAAAATTTATGAATAAAAACCATTAATGTCACATAGAAGTGCATAAATATGCAAACAAAGCCAAAACACATTGTGGTCAATACTTTTGAAAAGAAAACTCTTAAGATTTTTGATTTTAAGGACAACGGCATAGACCACATAATGGTTATGAGATAACAACGGTACAATTTTCAATATTTTTTCATTTTTATGCTAGTTTCCCACCGAACTTCATAATAAAGTACTTGACGTAGTCGTTTTGACACATCATAAAACTCATAAAGTAACAGCTGAAAATCGCCACGGGATATCAGTAAAAATAAGAAAATATTTCTTATATATTTTCTACCATAATTTCCCATAACATTTGCAAGGTGTAATAGTTACACATAATTGCATAGATGCTCATAAATTGCAAATGAAATGAGCCAAAACGAATCCTTTTTTCAACGAATTTCTTCTATCTAACAAAACAGACCTCCTGCAAATTTTCCCTTTCACTAGAGTTTCTTGTCAGCCAAAGAAAAGACAATGACAAATACAGATGTCTCTTCTAATAGCTGGTTATGTTACAATTCCAAATATAATTTCGTTTTCAATAATCACTATTGTTAATCAATGAATACAGGACAGAATGTCCTGCAATGCAATGCTATTACATTGTGCGGTTGTATTTCTATAGAAATGAATTGAAATTTATTGATCATAATTTAGTTCAGGTATCTGAATTTCTTTATGTATAGGTTTCTTTGAAGAAATTTCCGAAATTTTTCAAAAGAATTGAGTCGTTTAATGAAGGTCTTTGATTACAACGGCTTGAGAAAATATGATTTAAAAAAAAATTGGTAGTTAGCTTTGAGTGATTTCTTATTGAATAATTTCAAAGGATTGTAAGAGAGATTTTTCAGTATATGAGCTCTATTCTACAAGACAACTTTCTGTAACTATTACTCCTTGCAAATATTGTAGGAAATTATGGCAGTTTAGTAGAAATATTTTCTTATTTTTGCTTATTCCATGGCGATTTTAAGCACTTGCTTTTTGTTCGGTTTATGATGTGTCAAACAACTACGTCAAACACTTTTGTATGAATATGAAGTTCGTTGGGAACCTAGCATAAAAATGGCCATTGTGCGGTCTATACCTTCGTTTTTTTAAATCTAAAATCTTAAGAGGGATTATTTTCAAAAGTATTAGCGAATGCCGCTGTGTTTGCATGTTTAGGCACTTTTATGTGACATGAATGGTTTTTCCATAAATTGTATGACTTGTTCATAACCTTGGAGAATTTGTGAATTGTGAATCTTCTCAAAATGAAACTCAAGTACAAAAACTATGTATTGTCTGTCCATTACCTTATTGGGTAATAATCAATCGCATTGATTTTTCTTTCATTATTTATTTACTCTCGAAGGTTTTTAGAATACAAAATTCCTTTCCTTTATATTGCCCTAAGTTGTGTGTGTTATAATCCAAGGAATACAGTTTTAATAATCAAAGCCTATCCCGTGGACTAAAATCGAAAAAATTATCGCGAAAATTTTGATTGTGATCATGTGATTTGTGTGTGGTGTCTTAAAAAAGTAAAATACATTCGTAAAGTAATACTAGTCTATGAGTGAAATTATAAAAACTTGAAGAGGTAAATGTACAATTTTCAAAATTAAGATGATAGTTGATGGTATGAAAAATGTTTTTATAAAAAAAAGATATTCATAATTCATAACATTCTTAAAAATATATTTTTTGTAAATGGCTTTTTCTGGTATTTTTAATAATAAAATAATTGTTCCACAAACATCCCAGATGGGACAAGGGAGACTTCTCTCATATCAATGAGTGCACCCCGATTCACATTAGCTCAATGATATGGGGCCTATTGTTTATTGCCGAGTCCGAACGGCGTGTCCTAAGACACCTCTTGTAGAGAAGTTTTACAAGGCTGAAATACTCAGGAAATGTCGCCAACATCACTGAGGGGTAGAAAAATTGTCGAATTTAGAAAAACTTTAGATCGCGTAGCCGGTGTTGAACATTCCCCAGAGGAGAAAATCTCAAGCCCCTGCCGAGGGTCGGCTTCATAGAAAAAGTGTCGAATTTAGAAAAACTTATTTTTAATTTATTTATAAAAACAACTTATTTTTAACCATTGAAATTTCTAATTCAATTTCTTCTTCATTTCTTTCTTGCCGGAATTTTTCTCGCTCTTCCTCCGCCTTAGGATTTGCAGTATTATAAAGCATTCCAGCATATTTTAGAAATTGTTCAAAAATATCCATTGCATACATTGCGGATCACCTTGAAAAAATAAATTTTTGAATATAGCCGTTGAAAAATAGCTTTATTCTGCTATATTCAGGCAATGAAGCCTTCAAATGGCGCCACAGTCCCTCAATGGTGTTAGTGTGGTATCCCGTTTCGGGATCCACTAAATTTATGTACATTGTGTTTGACCTCGTGGTGAATGTACATAACCAATCTCCGACAAGGTTCCATAAGACTAAAAATGCATAATATTTAGTAAAATGATAGGAAAGAGGGTTTCCCTCGATCTCTCCCCAACCGGGACAATAAAACATTTGTTGGAGCCCCTTTCTACTCCTCCAAACACCCATTGCTCCTCCACCCAGTGTCCTCTATTATATTTCCTCTTGCCTATTTTTGATTCGTCAATTTCGACGATTTTTCCAGGCCCTCCAAGACGAACAATGTCCTGGAATGAACTCTAAATTACCACCTGTCGGCAGAAATTATTCCAGTCCGTTCCAGACTGCAGGCCATTTATATTTGCCTCCCGCATAATAAAAGATATAGGAGTATTGTAGCACCACATACATATATGCAAAAACCAATATTTGGTACGCTGAAAGGTGGGAGTGTTCTAAGAAGTAGAGTTGTATAGTTCATGAACGAACTAGTTCAATTGAACGATTCATTGAAAAGAGCGTATGAACTAGATCAGTCGATATAGTTCATTATAGTTCAATAGTTCACTGAACTATAATCAGTCGGTGACCGTACGATCAACGAACGATTCACAATCTAGTTCAACATGTCGTTCACAAATACATAAAGTGACGGCGTCGTCTATGTTAAGGGATGCCTTCGTAATGTGATCAGTTTGTTTATGTTTTGGATCAAGGTACATGGAATAGCTGTCCGAAAATAAAGATTTCTACAAAAACATACGAGACATAACATATTACTATATGTCGAATCCATTACCTATTGAATCTTCCTTTTTGGATAGAAAAAGGGGAAAAAAAGAAACACACAATTTCTACACACACACAACATACGATTTTTTGCCAGCCACCTAAATGAATGATGTTTTTCTAAAATTACTTAATCTTTCTTTAAGAATGCAATAAAACTATGCAAATGTAATATTTTTGTTATGGAGTAGTTAAATTATATTAGTCTTTTGTTTGTTTGTATTTGGTGTATGTATGCGTTTTCATCAAACGACCGATTAAGAGCCGGTGAACGATTTTGATCCGAATGATTGAACTGGACAGTGAACTATGAACTAGATTACTGACCTAGTTCAGTTTAAAGAGCTGAGCTATTGAACTAGATCTTTAAAATAAACTAGATTGCACAACTCTACTAAGAAGGTGCCCTTCCGTATTGATTGGCTATATCGGCACCTTCCAGCCCTTTTATGGCCCTTTAAATAACGTTCGGTACAACTAAAAAACCAAAATTAATTTTAAATTTAAAACAAATATATGTATGTATATATTTACCGCAAACCTATTCATCCCCTGTTGTTGCACTTTTTGTAAGTCGCAACGAATGTCCATTCTCACATTTCAACCTGCCCTCAGGGGGAATAATACTCCAACCAATTAATGCTTTAAGGGCATTGTCGGGTATTTTGCCCGAAATTTCACAATTGAATAAATCGTAGAGTTGTGTAACTCTTTCCACTTTCATTTTTATTATTTTTATTTATTTTTGTTTACATTGCCTTTCTTATAACGGTATTTTTACTTTGAAGTTTAAGCAATGTAAATAAACTTACATGTTAATGATTGTTGAATTTTATTACTGGATGCAATGGTTCTGAGGTCAATATCTCTGGATCCAGAGAAGATATTACAACATATAGCACCATTTTGGAAAGGTTAAAGTATTAGCTATAATATGACATAATTTAATTAAGCACCCATAATGGGTCCCTTTTCGACCTTTTGAGGGTTTTATGGAAAACCCGGGTCTAAAAATCGATATTTTTGCTATAACTTCTGAACCGATAAAAATAACCCAGTCACGTCACCACTTGTTGGATAGGTATTTTCATAAGCTTTCCAACGATTCCAACATTTTTTAAAAATCGGTTCAGTAGAACCGGGTTTAGCGGGAACCGGGTACCAGGACTTTCGGGTCAAATAACCGGGTAACCGGGAAAATTGTATATTCCCGTAATCAGGGCAAAAATACCTACCTCTGGAAAATTTAAAAAAAAAATCGGAGAGTTTTTACTATACTAGAGTTGTTCCGGTCATGGATTTTATGTTGCATGTTTTCTTTTGTCGTGGCTAGTAAAACAAAGTCGTCTGCGTATTCTAAATCTTCGAACTGCTGGTTTATTCTCCACTGAACCTTGTTTTATCCCACTGTGGGTTTTGAAGGAGTCACTGATTTTACCTAGATGGGACACTCATTGTTGCGTCCGTGTATTGTGCTTTAATAAAATTAACTATTTTTATTGGCGAACCTTTTCTTTCTAGAGCTTTCCATATTACAGCTCGGTTTATTGCGTCAAAGGCCTTTTGAAAGTCGACAAATGTTAGGAACAACGTTGCGCAGGATCGGTTTGGTTGGAAGCCAGCTTGTTCTTTTCGTAAGCATTGATCAAGTGGTTCAAGAATTCGGTTAAGAATTATTTTGCTAAATATTTTACATGCAGTCGGAGTTAGCGCAATACCTCTCCAGTTGCTGCAATTTTGGAGTTCAGCTTTTCGTACAGTACTATTTTCTAGTATCATAGCTACCCTTGCTTTACGTCGTCTTTATACCAAACGCCAGAATTCTTTATTTTCGTTTTGTGCCACGCCAAAGATGGCTATTGCCGTCTCCTTGAACTAATTTTAAATTTTGTTGCATTCTTCGTCCACGTCTGAATTTGTGGGGAGAGGTATGGGTGGGGGTTACATTTATTGTTAGTGCTGTTTATGAAAAGCTCCTTTACTCCATTCGATTTTAATTTGAGTCGGTTATAGAAGTGGCGTTTGGGTTTAGCCGATTCATCGTTTCTTCTGTATTTTCTGAGTGCGAGTTTAAGTTCGGCAATCAAAAGAAAGTGATCGGATGCGATATCTACACTCTGTAGCACTTTCACATCTTGCATCAATATAAAGCGCTTCTTTTTGATACAGAAGTGATCTATTTGGTTTTCTGGAATCAATGTGCGACTCAGTTCGTCGTAGAACTTTTCCTTAGCTTGTAACTCGGCTACCTCAGTTGGTTTGTAACACTGTATTATTGTAAGTTTGCCTATGCTGCTTTTAAGCTCTGTTATTATAATACGTTCAGAGATTGCTGACCAGGAAATTAGGGAGTTTCGGAATTTCCTGTTTATAAATATTCCTGTTCCGTGCGTTTGTGGACGTCCTTCATTTCGACCGGAGTATATGCCGCTATAACTGCAATCTTGTGCCTTGTGCATTATCTGATAGCTGGGCTAGTTTTCCGGTTTGATATAGCGAGTTGACATTCCATGTAGCCAGTCTTATCCGTGGGCATGCGAGAGTCGTCATCAATATATCGGTTTGCTTCGTTAGTCTGCTTTTTGTTTGATTGTAAGTTTTTTTTTTTTTTTTTTTTTTTTTCCTTTATTGTTCCTCTTGGGAGCATACGGCTTCTACAAGAAAGTTATATCTTATTTTATCGATACATATTGTTTTTAAGTCATTGATTGATATATTAATTCTCGATAATTCATTTTGGATTGTTCTGCGCCATGTATTTTTTGGACGTCCTGGACGTCGAGATCCTTGAGGGTTCCATTCAAGAGCCGCACGAGAAATACTGGTGACCGGCTTTCTTAAAGTGTGCCCAATCCATCTCCACTTCCGTCTAGCGATTTGCTTTGTAATAGATTCTTCTCTCATCCTGGTATGTAAATCTATGTTTGAAATAGTGTTTGGCCAAAATATGCCACAGATTATTCGGAGACATTTGTTGATGAAGGTTTGCAGTTTTTGGGCTAACGTTTTTGACATGAGCCATGTTTCACTGCCATAAAGAAGTGTTGACTTCACGCATGAGTTGAAGATTTTTAATTTAGTATTCTGGGATATTTGTGTTGCTCTCCAGATTTTGTTTAAGCGGCCAAATGCTGACCTGGCTTTTTTCAGCCGGTTGTCAATATCGTCGTCAACACCGTTGTCAATCGACATCATGCTACCCAGATAACAAAAATTTTTGACAAACTCGATAGGATGGTTTGAGATCGTAAAGCTGCATTCGGACGAGTTGTTTATTCGCATTGCAAAAGTTTTACCAATATTAATATCCAGCCCTGCTTGTTTTGCCATTACAGCTAAGTCGTTTAATTTTAGATGCATATCAGAAAATTTGTGAGATAATAAGCAAATATCATCTGCATATGCTAGGTATTCTAGGTGTTTATGCATGCCCCATATTATTCCCCTTTTCCTGTGGGACAGCTTCAACATGATATCATCTAGTACTACGGCGAAGAGTAGTGGTGAAAGAGGGCAACCCTGTTTTACCCCAACATTGGTGTAAAAGGGGTCACTTATGGTTCCGTTGTGTAGTACGTATAGGGCTGTGTTGTCGTACATTGCTTTTATTAAGCGGATAAGCTTCATCGGCGTTCCTTTGTTTTTCAAAGCTTTCCATATAGCGCCTCTTTTTATGGAATCAAAAGCTTTTTTAAAGTCAATAAAGACGAGGTAAAGTGGTGATCGCCATTCAATGGATTGTTCGATTACAATGCGGAGAGTGTTGGTCTGGTCTAAACAGCTTCTATGTGGTCTGAAGCCTGCTTGCTCTTCTTGAAGTGATTGCTCAATACACTGTAACCTATTATTGATTATTATAGCCAGTATTTTGTATATTGTGTTTAGAAGAGTTATACCTCTCCAGTTATTGCAGTCCTTGAGGTCGTTTTTCTTTGGGAGTTTTACTATGGTCCCTTTGGTCCACGCTTCTGGTAGTTGTTCTAATAACCATGCTTTTTGTATATGCGGCGCTAGAATTTCTGCCGATGCTTGAGTGTTTGTTTGTAAGAGTTCAGGTGGAATGCCGTCCTCTCCAGGAGCTTTGTTTGCTTTTAATTTGTCAATTGCGCTTTTTATTTCAGTTATGCTGGGCTCTTCAACGTTTATGTTGTGGTTTATTGATTCACTTCCGTAGCTGTTCGTAGTTATGTTTTCGTCTTCAACATCGTTTACGTTGCTTATCGCTTCGAAGTGTTGTCTCCACCTGCGGGTTTGCTCTTCTGTTGTTGTTAACAGTCTCCCCTGTTCGTCTTTGATAAGCTGGTTTTTGTATATATATTGGTTTGCTATTTGACCAATTATTTTGTGGAGCTCTCTCATATTATTCGCTCCTGCTGCAGTCTCCGCGTCGTTTGCCAAGTTACGTAGATACCTTCTTTTATCAGCTCTTGCTGAGCTCTTTACAGCTTTCGCAGTCTCTTTGTATTGGGATCTGAAGTCCGAGTTGTTATTTTGCAAACTCTTTAAACGGTTCCTTTTTAATATTAGGTCCCATGTTGTATCTGATATCCATTGTTTTCTCTGTTCATATTGCCTGTATCCAATTTTATTGTTTCCTATCTCCCGTAGCATGTTGCATGTGTGCTCCCACGTGTCGTCGGTTACTGGTAGGCAATTACTTAACGTGTTTCCTATTTCTTCCTTTACTTCATCGTATTTTAACCTAGTTGTATTAAGGCGTTTATTCATTTTCGCCATGTTTTTGTATTTTATGGATTTTAATTTGATTTTTATTGAGGCGACAACAAGCTCATGGTCGCTATCGATGTCAGCTCCTCGTTTGGAGCGAACGTCTTGCAATGAGCTTCTCCATTTTCGGCCAATGCATATATGGTCTATTTGGTTCCTGGTTGTGCGATTTGGCGATGTCCATGTATATTTGTGTATGTTCTTATGGGGAAACAGTGAGCCACCGATGACCAAGTCGAAGGTTTGACAGACTTCAATAAAGCGTTCACCGTTGTTGTTTTTTGACCCCATTGCATGTTTGCCCATTATATGGCTCAAACCGTCGTTGTTGTTACCTATTTTGGCATTTAGATCCCCTCTTCGGAATACTATGTAGTGTTGCCGTGAGTTGATTGTAGAACTCGTCTTTGACTACATCGTCAGCTTCTTCGGTTGGTGAGTAGCATTGTACTATAGTGACGCATTTTTTTATTGTTGTATGGAAACGAGCGGTTATGATGCGATCCGAGACAGGAGTCCATGATTTAAGCGAATTGGCCACCTTTTTTGATATCAAGAACCCTACACCACTTTCACTGCGATTCTCCTTGCCGCTATGTAGAATAGTATTACCCTTTGAGGATGTTGTCTTATTACTATTGCACCATCTCATCTCGCTAATGCCTAGAATGGTTATATTAAACCTTTCTATTTGAGATTCAAGTTGTGCCAGGCGCGTTGTCTCCCTAAGCGTTCTTACGTTCCATTGATTGTAAGTAGTCTGTAGAATTCAGCGGCAATTGGTGATTGGCCTAATGCTGCCTAGTTTGGTGATAGGGCTGCTACCTTATGTGGTTAATTTTGAGGTGTCGACCATTTCCTGCTGAGCACAGTTAGAAAATTTTTCCGCCTATATTCGGTCTTCATTTCCCCATCTGGGGTATAGAACGGTAGCAATCGTTTAAACTTTGCTCATCGTACTATTCCTACCAAACTATTACACCACATCGATAGCATCTTCGACACCATGTCTACATTGAAGACGCTTTCAACAACGCCAGCACTACAACGCTGATTCAATCCTTAGATTCAGGTTGACCGGGCACTGATGAACTGCTGTGTGCTACAGGATGTAACTATACGAGACGGCCATGCAACGCCCCAGGGGGATCTTATCACCTTGAACTAGTTTTTCATACAGACGACGTTACAAATTTTACAGAAGGGCCGAAACGGTACTAAAAATAGCTTGCGACTTATTTCACGTCGTCATTTCTCGTTCGTTTCGTTCATTTTCCAGTTTCTGCCATATTACCACGTTTGTGCTTCTTCTATATACTTTTTATATCATCCGCCAACAATGAGAATCGTTCATGTATAAATGAAGATATGTATGACAAAAACAAAAATAACGATGAAAAAGAACTATTTGGAACAATGAATATATTAGTTCATTTAAGAATCGTCCACACAAATTTATAATATTGTTATTAACCAGTATATTGGGAGTAATTCAGGATAAGGAACTCAAATAGAAAGATCATATCCAGGAAAGAACTAACAAAGAAACAAATTTATTTTACATTCCATAGAAATTCATGTATGGTCTGAAGTGGCCTTCCCTTCCCATAAGACTCAAGCCGATCGAAAGATACCAACGGACATATCACTTATTAAGGCATCATAAAGGGTCTGTCAACAGATCGTATTGTATCAGAACGGATATCCGAAACAATCTTGGCACAATTACCCACTGGAAACTTCGGTTACACAGATCGGTCGTTTATATTAAATAACGTGAAACAAAAGTCTCTCTTCGATAGCCGGGGCATAACACCAACCTTACGACGGAAGTCCGATCGATTACAGAGTGTCAAAATTGGTTTAGTGCTAATTCTAAGATGTAATTCTCATTCACCTCGTATTATTGTTCACATAAGTATTCAGCTCTATGGGACAGCTGTTCTAAACACGCCAACTTCGCCTCAGTATCATTACATTATGTATGGTGGCCAACAAATATACACAAAAACTTCAGTTCGCCGTTCAACTTTATATTTCTTTTCCGTATATAGAAACCAAGGGTGCAATGTACCGACAAAATCGTAGCCCGCCGAATACATCGTGTTCCCGATCATCTACATCCGAACGCAGAACACATTATGTTCCCACCGAATACATCGATTTCTCAAAGCATAAAGTTACCGATTATTTACACATTTTCAATTTTGAAAGAATAGCTTATGTGTCTTTATGGAACCTAGATCCGTGAGAAATAATTGCCCAAAGCCTGTGGTGTAGCATATGTCATGAATCTTAGCCCGTGCCAACCGAACGATCTTTGTTTTTTTAATAGTAATTTGTATGGGGCCAAAGGTGAATTGTCATGAACATTTTCTAAAGGCCGCATTATGGTCGAATCGATGAAAAATCCTACAAAAATATGTGAAAATCGGATCGGATTTTGATATAGTGGCAACAATCGGATAAATATGCATATTGGTGCTATATCCAAATCCGGTCTGATTTTCTCAAATGTTTGTAGGTTTCGTTTTTAGCCCCAATAATGAACTGGTAAAGTTTTTTCATCGATTGGACCATAACTGCGGCCTTTAGAGAATTTTCGTGAAAATTCACCTTAGCCCCATAGAAATGACTATGGAAACAAAGACCGCTCGGTTGCCATTAGTTAACATTAGCCGATCACCATTGGATGTCATATATAAAGTTATTAGGGGCAAGTAGTTCCAAACAATTTTTTTGGGTCGCCCTAATATACAATTAAACCATACATTTTATTTTAAAACCTTACGAACAACATCTTTCTAGGTAAATAAACAATAATAAATTTCCCACCAATTTCTCTTCTACAAATTGATAACAAATTGCAGGAGTTATAAATTTCATTTCTTTAATATCAATAATTTGTCATGGCTAAAAAGCAATTACATACACGAATAGCAAACAGTTCACAACGACGATAGCGGATGCAATAAATTCCTTTGCAAACCGTTAAAAATTAAATTTTTAATTTCATAATTTTTGGCGAGACCTGGTTTTTTAATTAGCGTGCAATTTTTTGCCATAAAAATTATGTTTGGCAACAAAAAATTCTCAATTCAATGTCGATATAAAAAATGGCAGAAAATGGATATGTGTATTGTTAGGTAATATACAAGGACTCCAACCCCTCATAAAAGGGGTAATTTGCAAGATGTGTGTTTGCAAAAAAATTTATGAGATAATAGGTAAACAAATATAAATCACAAATTTATGACAAGAACACAGCTACAGAAGAGAAAAGAAATAATTTTGTGGTTTATTTTATGAATGGTCACCGAGGCATGAATGAAGGAAAGAATGGGTGAATCGCAGAGAATGTGTATTAAACAAGAAATTTAACACAGATTACATAGATATTTAACAAAAGGCACAATATTCAAAAGGATAATAAAATATTAAGGTTATGAGTTGAAATTTTCGCTCATTATGCCAAAGGTTTTCAAAACAAATGCTTTGTAAGTTGTAAATCATAAAAGAGAAATATTGGCAACGGGGAAAATTTTGTCTATAACAGATTTTTGCAAACAAAAATTCACAAGAAATGAAACATAATAAGTAACACAATTTCACGCTTGAATAACTTAAGAAAGTATCACACATTAAGAAACCCTTTTTCTCTGATTACAACTTTTGTTACAAATCTTAGGTAATGATTATACCTTTCCATGCCCAATAGTTCAGCAACTGTCTTCTTAGTACAACTTAATTTCTTAATTTTTTCCCTTGGTCTTACCTTTATCATTTATTCTAGACGCAAATCGATTTTGACAGTTTCCTTAAATTGCTGTTGAAGTAAATGCTGCCGAGGAAGCAATGAATAAAAAATAATAGTAAACACTTCCCCCATCCCTGCAAAAGAACAATCACATCCATCTCGTTTTTTAGTTTTTCATTTTGTCATGATTGCCTTCGATCCTTTATAAAGGCGCTTGGCAAACGGATATATGAAGTGATGCGTAATTTCCTTTTCTTTGCATTTCATTCATATTCAACAGTCTTACTTTTTTGCGTTTGTCTTAAAATGAAAACATATGCGTCGCTTTTCTTCTACGAGATTTTACTGCGAAATAAACGGAGGATTTTGTTTCCAACTCAGTGATGCAAAACAATTGCGACGTTTACAAGAAAATCTTTTGCAATGAAGAAAGAAAAAAAGAGCAATTGTTATAAATTAGGTCAGTAATCAAAGAGGGTGCCGAGTTAAGATGTCTACATGTTTTGGAGGTAGTAAATGGAAATTATCCATGAATATAGAAATAATTGTCATATGATAGAGAAGGGATTTGCAGAAATCTTAACGGATTTTTTATTTTGAATTCAAATCCAATACCATTTTATTTTGTTTGAAGATGCGTTTCGGCATTTAACGTTATGATCAGCATCATCGTAAATCCAATCCAGTTCAAACAGGTTATAGAATTCATCTTAGTGCAGCAAAGTAATTTAGAGTTCGAGAAAAAAAATTTGACCAAAAACGCAATTTTTTAATCATTGAATTCTACGTGAATCCGATATTTTTAAAATTTCGACTATTTTTTATACCCTCACTACGTTTGTAACTACTCGAAACAATCATTGTAGACCCCACAAACTATATATATTCTTGATCAGCGTGCAATTCTACATCGATATAGCCATGTCGGTACGTCTGTCCGTCTGTGGAAATCACTCTAGCGTCCGAACGGATTGACGTAGTTGGATGAAATTTTGGGAAAATCTATTATATGTACGTAGGACTTTTGGTATTGAAAGCGGGCTATGTAGGTCCACGCTTTCGTATAGCCCCCATACAAAATGACGCGTGACGCGTCGTCGTTTTAAGGCATTTTTAAGATATTTGTCCCATTTTACCACGGAATTGGTTGTAATTTTTATTTTGTATCTCCAGAGGCCAAAAACCATTCCTACCAAAGTTGGTTTATATAGGTCCACGTTTTGGTATAGCCCCCATATAACGCCCCATATAAAGTACGCGTCATTTTTAAATATTTTGAAGGTATTACTCCTATTTGACAACAGAATCGGTTGCAACTTTGTATTTTGTTTCCAAAGGCTAAGAAACATTTCCACCGTAAAGTGTTTATATAGGTCCACGTTTTGATATAGCCCCCATAGGACGATATCTCCCGATTTTCAGTATTTTGAAGGTTGCGGCCACATAAATCCACCGAAATGGCTGAAATTTGTGGTGGGGGGTATAAAAAGTTCAACCCGACCGAACATAAGGCTTTTCCTACTTGTTGTTTTTACAAAGATGAATATAATTGAATATAATTGTATGGCTTGCATGACAAATGTTTAGCCTTTGGAAGATATGAGCTTAGCTTTGAAAGCTAACACGCCATGGCAACACCTTTTTTCCTGTGCTTTTTTAAGAACTTCCGCTCAAATCACAGCCTGGCTCAAGCTGATTTTTATTTATTTGAAAAATTTGCCTATTAGGGCGAATATCATTTTTATACCCTCAGGTAGGGTATATACACTTTCATACGGGCAAAATGTGCCTCATCGAAATAATGGTTTTAGACCCCAAGTATGTTTGGACGAAATCCGTTTCAGACAATTTGGAGTTGATTTGCCATGTCCGTCCGTCTGGCTGGCTGGCTGGAGCGCACGCCAACTATCGAACGGCTCAACCGAATCAGTCCAAAATTTGGCTTTTGTAATATTTTGTCCAAACTTAGTTTTAGTTCGAAGATGGGTTATATCGGTCCACCCCTTCCGGTACCTCCCCCATAAAAGTTCGAAATTATTCGGAAAATATGTGTGCACGAACTCTTGAAGGAATGACCGATTTGGTTCATACTTTACACATCCTAATATATCAACCAGATATAGATCAGGTTCGAATATGGACTATATTTGTCCACTACTTCGGATATCTCCCACACAAAATTTCGGATAAGTTCACTTTAAGACCTGTTCTCAAATCACTTTTATTTTTGTTGAAGCAACTTTCATTCGCTGCCTCAATTACGACGGGAAAAAGGGGGGTTGAAACAGACCGAAAGATGTAAAAACCCCTATGGCACCATATGTAGTCGCTGGAGAGTTTCTGTTCGAAGATGGGCAATACCGGTCCAAAACTTCCGGTACTTCCCCCAATGTCACTAAAGCGGTATGCATGGCAACAAATTTGGTCAAAACTTTGGATCTCCTAATATTTTGTCCAAGTTTAGTATAACTTCTAAAATGGTCCATATCGGTCCTATGTTTTTCGTAGACAAGTCCATGGTGCCTGGCATACTGGTCCAAAAGTTATACGATGACCCACTGAAATGACTAGTGGCCGCGATATCTATCGAAAAGATATGACTCCCAAAATAAGATCCACTTATATAATGGACTATGTCGGTGCATTCCTTCAAGTACCTCCTCCGTAACACTTTTGAACTTTAATCCTAATCCACATTTTTGTCGGCAAGTTAAAATGTCGAAAAAGGGGCACAAAATTCTGAAAAGACCCTATATATATTCGATCTGTCCGTAGATGAAAGTTTTAATTCACATAGGCTGAGGGTACATCTGGACTAAGGAGTTAAATAAAGGAATCAGGTCATAGGTCCAAAATTAGCTCCCTTTTGGAGGGCCTAACCGACTCATGCCATTCGATCCTCGGGAACGATTAGAGAGGTATAGTGTTGGCTTTTGTCGCCCGTAGAAAGGACTTTTGAGGCTCTACTCCTGCCCAGCGCGAGAAATAGCTATCCAGTTGCCGATCATCAGCATGTAAATAGTACAGCCACCGTGGTGCAATGGTTAGCACATCCGCCTTGCACTCAGAAGATCTGCGGTTCGAATCCCAGGCAAGCAACATCAAATTTTCAACGGTGGCAAAATTCCCCCTCAGTAATGCTTGCGACATTTCCTGAGTATTTAAGCGATAAAAAACTTCTCTACAAGTGGTATCGTAAGACACGCCGTTCGGACTCGGCAATAAAAATTAGGTCCCATATCATTGAGCCAATATGAATCGGCGTGAAATCATTGATATGAGAGAAGTCTCCCTTGTCCCGTCGGGGATGTTGTGGGAACATGTGTATGTAATAGTACAGCACGACAACAACGCTGCACATCATCTGCACAGACATTAGTCGAGGATTCAACCAGAGCAAGCCGTGCGATGGAATAAGGGTTGTGGCCCTCGACTTATCAAAAGCCTTTGATACTTGCAAGCATACCACATTGTTAGATGACATTGAGCAGACAACCGCCCGGCCAAGTTTGAAACGTTGGATAACCAATTATATGTGTTGACGCCACGGGTGGGGTAGTACCTTCGGAACTAACTAAGCTATACCTCTCCTGTATTCCACCGCCAGACGGCATTGAGATCGTGAAGTATGCGGGTGATTGTACGATTTTCCCTGATGTCATTTGTGAAAGACTGAACTCCCATTCGACCGATCTTACCTCCTTTTTCCACCCTAGGAATATGCAAATATTCGCCACAAAATCTAAGACCACTATGTTCACCACATGGACTGCAGAGGTAAGCACTGAGTTCAATGTCATGGTCGATGCTAGCAAAATTCCGGCCGCTAAATAACACAAGATTCTAGGGGTCACATTCAACAGCATGTTCACGTGCTCCGCTCATGCCACGGCTATCTGCGATAAGCTAAGATATAGGAGCAAAGTCATCAAGTCCCTAGGCGGCAGTATTTGGGGTGCAGATAAAGAAACTTTGTTGATCGCATACAACGCAATAGGTCGGTTGGTGCAACGCGATGAAAAAATATTTAAACCTGTCAGAATGCCCTCTGAGAATTGCACCATGGTGCCTAATTATGTCTTCAGTGGTGTTCGGCAACTGGATAGCTTCTTCAGCAACGCAATGACGTGCTCTCGTTGCAGTACTTGATCTGGTGTTACCAGGCATGTCGGAAGCAGTCAGAGAACTCCTAGATCAGCAAGTCTATCTAACAGGTTTGAATAGCATTCACCTGGTTACATTCGCGGATACCATAAACAACTGCGGTATGAATGCGCCCCTCGGAGAACGTCCCCATATCTAACGCATCTGACGCGTCAGCAGCCATGACAACCCAGAGTAGTTTCGGCTCAACTAAGCTCGGTATAGTGCAGCCGTCTGAATTCCTATAGGGCAATGATTGCTGACACCGTACAAAACATCTGTCCAGCATGCGGCACAGGCCGGCACTACACCTTTGAACTGGCCTGCCAATCCTACTCAACTAACTCTGGTAGCTTTGTGGTTACAAACCATCGAAGCAACCACATTCCTAGAATTGGAGACAGAGCCAGGTTAAACTGTAACAACAACATCTACGTTGGGTTAAGCTAAACATAATTCAGTTAAGGCCCACTCCTTTTGGTACAGCCCCCACAAAAGTTCAAAATTTTTGGCTTAATTTTATTAAGTAATTAATTTGGTCAAATATAGATCCAATCCTTCGGATACATCCAACACAAAATTTTTGTAAAATGCAGTGAAGGGCATGCCTCAGATAATTTTGAAATTCTTTACAGCAGGTTGTCCTCGCGTCTCCTATTAAGATTGCATATTTTTGGGGGCAAGTTAAAACTTTCTGAGATAATGGTGCAAAAGATAACTTACGAATTTAATATCCGATTAGACCAAAGCATTGCACATTGTAAAATTTCTTCCAATGCACATAAAGTTCTAAGAAGGTCATTAGGGCGATGACTTTTATGCTTTTTTCTTTCATTTTACTGTAGTAAGATGTAATGAGTCATAGCTTTTTAATAACTAAAATACGTGGGGCCTACTAGATAAATTTATTTTTCCTATTTTTCCATTTGACATTTCCATTAGAAAGTTTGATATGTTTTAGCATAAATGTACTCAGTACAGTTTAACGTAGGACCATGTGTTGCTTTGTTCTCTATAAACGTGGACAAAAACAGAAGGAGTTTACCTAATTAAAATAGGACAGATGAATTAAAAATACCAGTTTTGATCTGTATCGCAAAAATGAACCCGACATTTATTTTTATTTGATGGTACATGTTTAGACATGTTTGTAAACATTTATGTGGCATTTTTCAATGACTTTTTTGTTTTACTCTACAAAAAATGCTAATTACTTCTTATGACATCCAACAATGTTGTATGAAGGACTTTTTATTAATAGACATTTTAAAGCAAATTAAAAGGGTGTTAAAATTGAGGTTGAGTCAAGCAGGTCATAAGAAAATATGTAACAAAAGAAAGATGTAGAAAAAAAATCATCTCAATTCAAAGAAATTACAACAACATTGGCATTGGTGTGGTCCTGTGATTTTACATCATCTTAGATTCTCCATTATACAAATGTAAAGTTGGGTGTTAAATATCCCAACACAATGATATTTAAAAGTACATTTATGATGTCATAAATTCCATATGAAAATAATAAAATTCTTAGAATTTTTATGGACTATCTTGAATATGAAATCACAAAGAGAATAACTATTTGTTGGCCATTTTAAAATAAATGTGCATAATTTTGCATACAAGGCCACACACAAGAGAAAATCTATAATAAAGGACAATAAATGAGATTGAATAAAATGTATCCTATTATGATTGTTATAATTTTCCTTTAGTTTTTTTTTTTAATTCAAAGCATATGTATTTTGTTGTGTTGCTGAGAAAATCATAAAAATTTGGAAATAAAATATTAATGTTGCATCAAAAATTCCTAAAAATGAAAACAAAACATCCTTGCTGCAATATGGTAAAATGTTTGAAAAGCATTATCTTCAGATTTAACTAACTCAGACCACACTATGGCTATAGTAACACATATTTTCATATTTCCCACCTTTGTTATGTTCCCATTGGACACAATAATGAAGTACTTGTCCTTGTAGTTTGTCACGTCATAAAATAACAAAGAAACAGAAAATCACCGCAGGATATCCGAGCCATTGACAAAATACGAACACAACAAATACTCACTCTTAGATATTTTCATAATTTCACATAACATTTTGCAAGGTGCAATGGTAGCACTTAATTCCATATAGCCCAACTCATAAATTGCAAATGAAATGAGCGAAAACGAATCTTTTTTTTTTCAAATGAATTTATATATACAAAACAGACCTCCTGCAGTTTTTCCATCTCACTGCAGTTTAGTTTCGCAGGACAATAGACAAGAAAGATATCTTCTAGTAGCCGATTGTTAAAATTTCAAAATGTAATGTTCGTTCAATACTTACAATTGCTAATCAATGAATTGACAATTGTTTTGTGAGGACATCTAAGGACATTGTATGGTAGTTTTCTAAAGAAGTGTAGTGAAATTTATTGATCATAATTAAGATTGGTTTTTATTTTGAAACTATTTGATTTTTCTTTGAAAAATTTTTAAAATGTATTTACTAAGTCAATCAATGTTACAAAAAATATATATATAAGGACGGATTGAAGTTTGTCTATATAGAGGAGCTGAATGTTGTCTATATAGAAGAGCTGAAGGTTTTAAGGTCGTCTTTATAGAAGAGCTAAAGGTCGTCTTTATATAGAAAAGCTAAAGGGTCGTCTTTATATAGACGAGCTGAAGGTCGTATTTATATAGACGAGCTGAAGGTCGTCTTTATATAGACGAGCTGAAGGTCGTCTTCATATAGACGAGCTGAAGGTCGTCTTTATATAGACGAGTTGAAGGTCGTCTTTATATAGACGAGTTGAAGGTCGTCTTTATATAGACGAGCTGAAGGTCGTCTTTATAGACGAGCTAAAGGTCGTCTTTATAGACGAGCTAAAGGTCGTCTTTATAGACGAGCTAAAGGTCGTCTTTATAGACGAGCTAAAGGTCGTCTTTATAGACGAGCTAAAGGTCGTCTTTATAGACGAGCTAAAGGTCGTCTTTATAGACGAGCTAAAGGTCGTCTTTATAGACGAGCTAAAGGTCGTCTTTATAGACGAGCTAAAGGTCGTCTTTATAGACGAGCTAAAGGTCGTCTTTATAGACGAGCTAAAGGTCGTCTTTATAGACGAGCTAAAGGTCGTCTTTATAGACGAGCTAAAGGTCGTCTTTATAGACGAGCTAAAGGTCGTCTTTATAGACGAGCTAAAGGTCGTCTTTATAGACGAGCTAAGGGTCGTCTTTATAGACGAGCTAAAGGTCGTCTTTATAGACGAGCTAAAGGTCGTCTTTATAGACGAGCTAAAGGTCGTCTGTATAGACGAGCTAAAGGTCGTCTGTATAGACGAGCTAAAGGTCGTCTGTATAGACGAGCTAAAGGTCGTCTGTATAGACGAGCTAAAGGTCGTCTGTATAGACGAGCTAAAGGTCGTCTGTATAGACGAGCTAAAGGTCGTCTGTATAGACGAGCTAAAGGTCGTCTGTATAGACGAGCTAAAGGTCGTCTGTATAGACGAGCTAAATGTTAAAATGTAGACCTTTATAGACGAGTAGTCATTCTTCAATGAAAAGGTATAGTTATGGCATATTCCCATCACATTCCAATCCTAAAGGTCGTATTTATAGACGAGCTAAAGGTCGTCTTTATAGACGAGCTAAAGGTCGTCTTTATAGACGAGCTAAAGGTCGTCTTTATAGACGAGCTAAAGGTCGTCTTTATAGACGAGCTAAGGGTCGTCTTTATAGACGAGCTAAAGGTCGTCTTTATAGACGAGCTAAAGGTCGTCTTTATAGACGAGCTAAAGGTCGTCTTTATAGACGAGCTAAAGGTCGTCTTTATAGACGAGCTAAAGGTCGTCTTTATAGACGAGCTAAAGGTCGTCTTTATAGACGAGCTAAAGGTCGTATTTATAGACGAGCTAAAGGTCGTCTTTATAGACGAGCTAAAGGTCGTCTTTATAGACGAGCTAAAGGTCGTCTTTATAGACGAGCTAAGGGTCGTCTTTATAGACGAGCTAAAGGTCGTCTTTATAGACGAGCTAAAGGTCGTCTTTATAGACGAGCTAAAGGTCGTCTTTATAGACGAGCTAAAGGTCGTCTTTATAGACGAGCTAAAGGTCGTATTTATAGACGAGCTAAAGGTCGTCTTTATAGACGAGCTAAAGGTTAAAAGGTAGACCTTTATAGACGAGTACTCATTCTTCAATGATGAGGTATAGTTATGGCATATTTACATCCACATTCCAATCTTTATTAATGACTTCTTAAACATTTCTTCAAACATTTAATTTCGAAAACCATTAACCAATCTTCCACGTGTCCCGAATTTTTATATTGAAAACCATAATATCCACAGCACATTAGAAGAACGAAGCGGTAAAATGTCTAATTGATTTCCAAATAAGCAGAATTTTATAATCCAACTCTGACCATAAAATAATGATGAAGTGATTAATGATGGCCAAATAGAAGTCTAAACTGTCACGGAATCTGAAATCTGATCGACAGCAGAGAAATTAAATTTTATAACCCTCTGTGCGAAAACATAAATTAGCACTAAATGGTGGCTACAAAATAATGTCAATAAAGTAATGTGACATCGTCCATGGAAGGGAAGTCATTAGCGAAAAATGTATTTTTGGCACAAAGCATAGTGACACATTTTCCACCACAACCACCAGCATCAATGCTTTTGCTCGCACTTCAATCATTCAGATGCAGCAGGAATATTAACAATACATACTGACACAACACAGCAGCAGAATCCACATCAAAGTCCTGTAAAACATTGGAGGTGACAGTTGGCTCAGTGTGACTTTATGTAATTTGTTGATGTGTGTGTGTGGTATTGTGTCACTTTGTCTCCTACAAATGATGGTAATCATGTGCGTTCCCAACTACAGCTCATTAGAGTAGCGAGGTAGTCGAGCGAGGGGGGTTAGATTGTATTACAACCTACCATCCACAGGGTACAGACGTGTTTGTCGCACTTAACCTTTGTTGCTGGTGGTGTCATTAGTGTGTTTTTCAAAAGGTTATTGTTCGACGAAAAAATAAACGGATAGCAGTTTTTCGCAATTAATTGGGTCATTTTTTTGTTGTTGTCATTTTCTTTTTTTTGCAATAATTGGACTAGTTTTTGGGAAAAAGTTGACTTTAATTTTAATCAAAAAATTCTATACCTTGTTATTATGCGGGCTTACTGCATGTATCAGGTATCTGGAGTTGTGTATAGTTTTCAGGTCATAGCGAATATAAACCAGCTGGGCCAGCTAAAATAAATATGAAATATTAACTATGGCGTAGGTATCAGATATTGATTTATAACATTTTTTATTTATTAACTTGAAAGAGACTTACTGAACGAGCAGAATAGAATCCTTATTGCGTATCAGATAAATTTTTATAAGCTGAAAATAGTCCACGTCCAAGTTGAAAGAAGTTGTCCTAGTCACAGAAGTTTTCAAGTGTCGTCTTTATAAATAAAACTCCACAGAAAATGCAAAAAAAAAAATAAAAAAAAAATCTAAATAAATTATGATCAATAAATCCCGCTACACTTCCCTCGAAAGCTTCCCAACAATGTTGTTATTGTAACATAACCAGCTAATACAAAAAATCTCTATTGTCCATTGTCTTTTCGAACCAGACTACAGAGAAATGGAAACATTACAGGAGATCTGTTTAGTAAGATAGACAAATTCGTTTGAGTAAAGGAATTATGTCCTACAATTACACCTTGCAAAATGTTATGTGAAATTATGGAAATATCAAACAGTGTTTTTTTTGTGACGTAGGGGATGGAAGTTACCAAGGAACGGTCCTGACCGGTTTTAACATGGCAAAGCCCAGGATATATCTTGGTCCCTCTTTCATCTCAAGTGGACACTGACCTCCCCGTGGTGTCACACCTGGGGAACTGCCTTTAACACCCGTTAATGGTAGTGAGCTAACATGTGCGGCGCGTTCACCCATAAGAACGTTAAAAACTTGGGTTTGGGCGTCGGGTTAGTAACCCTCCCCTAGAAAAAACAGCCCACTATGAAAAAACGAAAGAAAAGAAAAACGAAACCCTCTAAAGTTGACGAACCCCGCAAACGTTTTAAGGACTATGATCTGCGAATCTTCACCTGGAATGTTTGCACTCTTTATAGAGAAGGTGCAGCCTTTGCATTGGCAGACGCACTTGAAAAGTACAAGGCCTATATTACTGCCATACTGGAAATACGATGGATTGGGAAAGGCGTCACAACAAAACCTAAAGGTGACGCACTGTATTTTAGCTGCCATGACGTAAAGCATGAGTTTGGTTGCGGATTTGTAGTTAGTCGGAGACTAAAACATCTGGTATCCAGCTTCACCCCAGTGAATGAAAGACTTGCTGAAATTCGAATAAAAGCTAAATTCTTCAACATCAGCATTATTTGCGCTCATGCTCCCACTGAAGAAAAGGACGAACAGACCAAAGATATATTTTACGAGCGCTTAGAAGAAACATATGACCGTTACTCTGCCCATGATATTTAAATTATTCTAGGCGACTTTAATGCCAAAATTGGAAATGAGAATATCTTTGGCCCAACAGTCGGGAATTTCAGTCTCCACAGTGAATGATATTCATAAGGCCACCTGGCTGTCTCCAGATCAAAGAACAAGTAATCAAATTGATCATGTTGTGATAGATGGAAGACATTCATAGAGCGTGTTGGATGTACGATCGTTCCGAGGCGCAAACATTGATTCGGACCACTACCTTGTTGCAGCAAAGGTACGTACCCGTCTAAACCTTGCAAATAAAGCACGAACAGGCACATCGCGGAAGTTGGACATCGATAGACTGCAAACACAACATATAGCCACAGCATATTACACTCAACTAGCCCAATTGCTTACCGAGAGCACTCCTTGTCCCGATAACATAACAACACAATGGCAAAATATTGCCCACTCCATGCAAACAGCCGCAAAATCCATTCTTGGATTCCAGAGACCTCCACAAAGGAATTCATGGTATGACCAGGAGTGTCGTGTTGCTACCGCAGACAAAAATGCGGCATATAGAGCTACTTTACAAACAGTAGCAACGCGTAGCGAAGACAAGGAGAGAAGAGAAATGTCTTTTCCACAAGAAAAAGAGAGAAATGGAAAAGCGGGAGTGTGAAAAAATCGAGATGTACAGGAGCAAGAATGAAGTCCGAAAATTCTAGCAAAGAGTGAAACATCAAAGAGATGGCTTTGGTACAGGCACATCCTCCTGTAGAGACCAGCAAGGTAATCTGGTAACAGATACAGATAGCGTGCTCAGGATATGGAAGGAACATTTCTCCAATCTGCTGGTATCCTATAGTAGCGAGAACGATGATACCACAGATCCAATCCCAGAAGATGGTATAGAATGTATACCGCCCGGCCAAGATGAGGTAAAAACAGAAATCAACCGGCTGAAGAATAATAAAGCAGCAGGAGCAGATGGCTCAGGTAGTTAGCACCATCTGGCAGGAAGAACGAGTACCCGACGATTGGAACCTGAGTATCCTGTGCCCCGTCCACAAGAAGGGAGATAAGACTGTATGCTCTAACTATAGAGGCATAAGTCTACTCCCTATTGCCTATAAGATAGTGTCAGGGATATTGTGCGAACGACTAAAGCCAATGGTCAACGAAATAATTGGACGATACCGATGTGGCTTTAGACCTGGCAAGTCCACCATTGACAAGATATTTACCCTGCGGCAAATCCTGGAGAATACCCAAGAGATGCAGATCGACACATATCACCTTTTTGTCGATTATAAAGCAGCATTCGACAGTACCCTCCGATCAAAGGTATTCCATGCAATATCTGAATTTGGTATCCCCGCTAAGCTCATCCGGTTTTGTAAGATGACTTTAATTGATACTAGGTCCTCAGTTAAAATTGGAAAGAACCTCTCCGAACAGTTCAGTACCAAAAAAGGTTTCAGACAAGGAGACAGCCACTCGAAAGACCTATTCAACATTTTGCTGGAAAAGGTCATACGAGAGGCAAACGTTAAGAGA
The DNA here is from genome assembly GCF_047663935.1 of Musca autumnalis. NCBI lineage: Eukaryota > Metazoa > Arthropoda > Insecta > Diptera > Muscidae > Musca > Musca autumnalis. Next base: position 50,244,460 of record NW_027411755.1, read on the forward strand.
AATGGCACAATCTACACCAATAGCCACATGTTACTTGCTTATGCTGATATTGACATCAGGGGAGGATCAGTAAAAGAAGTAACCGATACATTTATGAATGTCGAAGGAGAATCTGCTAAAGTGGGTCTGGCGGTAAACGGCGAGAAGAACAAGTTGATGGTGTCGACGCGCAATGCGTCCATTGAGATCGGACCAACTGTTGAAGTTGGTACCTACAATTTTGAGGTAGTTAAAGACTTCGTCTACCTCGGCACTGCCATAAACACAACAAACAACATCAGTTGTGAAATAAGAAGAAGAATTGTATTGGCCAACAGATGCTACTATGGTTTAAGTAAGCAATTTAAAAACAAAGCCACATCTCGTCAAACAAAGATAACACTATACAAAACGCTGATATTGCCCGTGCTAATGTATGGCTCCGAAGCATGGGTACTTGCACAAGCAGATAAGGCAGTGCTTGGTGTGTTTGAGAGAAAAATTCTTCGAAAGATCTACGGGCCGACTTGCGTTGACGGTGAATATCGACGTCGTATGAAGCACGAGCTATATCAGCTATACAAAGACATGAATATAGGTAAACGTATCGAGATGCAAGGATTGCGTTGGCTAGGCCATATCATAAGAATGAGCGATGATGAACCCGCTAAAAAGACGTATGAATACATGCCACATGGCGGTGCACGCAGAATCGACAGGCCTAAGCTTCGATGGAGCATACAAGTGGATGAAGAAATGAAAAGGCGCGGTATTCCAGAAAGAGAAGCGAAAAACAGAGAGAATTGGAGATCTTTTCTTAGTTCGGTCTATGGAACAAATGTTCTGTAATGGGCCAGCTAAGTAAGTAAGTTTTTTTATTGTTTTCATTTTTCTTTGGCCCTGATATCCTGTGGTGATTTTCAGTTTCATTGCTATTTTATGATGTGACAAACTACAAGGACCAGCAATGCATTATTTTGTCCAATGGGAACTTAACAAAGGTTGGAAATATGAAAATATCTCTCACTGTAAATAGCCATTGTGTGGTCTGAGCTATTCAAATCTGAGGAGAGTTCTATTCAAACATTTGGCCACAATAAGTTGTGACATCAAAGATGTTTTGTTTCCATTTTAGGGAATTTAAATTCAACATTAGTATTTTATTTTAAAATTTTTATGACTTTTTCCGCAAAACAACAAAACACATATGTTTGGATTTCAATAAAACTAAAGATACAATAATAATCATGAAAGGATACCTCATCCTCAATCTCCTTTATTGTCCATTATTATAAATGTTCTCTTGTATGTGGTTCTGTATGCAAAATTATTCACATTTATTTTAAATAGCCAACAAATAGTTATTCTCTTTGTGTTTCCATATTCAAAATAATCTATAGAAAATTCCAAGAATTATATTATATTCATATGAAATTTATGACATCATAAATGTCCTTATAAATAGTATTGTGTTGGGATATTTAACACCCAAGTTTACATTTGTATGATGGAGAATCTAAGTTGATGAAATATCGCAGAACCACCACACATTCTGCCAATGTTGTTGTAATTTCTTAGGATTTAGATCAGCATTCAGCACACAACAACAACAATTTCAGCAAACACTGTTGTCAGTGCATGGTTTTTCAATTAGTGAGTGAAGAGAGAAAAGTTCTCTTAGTTTGCTCGTGAGTAAAGAGGTGCCGAATTCTGATTTAGATATTTTTTCTTCTGCTACATCTATCTTCTATTACATATTCTTATGACCCGCTTGACTTAACCTCAATTTTAACACCCTTTTTATTTGCTTTGAAATGTCTGTTAATAAGAAAGTCCTTCTTACAATATTGTTGGATGTCGTAGAGAGTAATTAGCATTTTTTAGAAGTATAACAAAAAAGTCATTGAATGCCGTCATATAAATATTTATAGACATGTCTAAACATGATCCATTAAATAGAAAATACGGTGTGAACTGACGGCGAAATGAGTTTTTTTTAAGAAAGTATTGTACTAATGTCTACTAAGACGTAGGGAGAAGTACTAACCCAGCAAACCAATCGTACCGACATGGTAACGAAATCGGAACAAAATTCGGACGCTACATCCGATGACGGATCCGAAATCGTAACGATATCTTAATGAAAGTTGTATGAAGTGGTTAACATATTTTCGGAACGAAATGTCGGAGCGAAATCGGATCGATTTCGGTAAGAATTCGCAACGAAATCGAAAGAAAATCCTTGGGAAATTCGGAAGGAGAATTTTATCTTCCGAATTTTTGTACAGATTACTGAACGATTTCCGAATCATGTCGTATGAAAACCGAAAGTGTTCAGATGTGACGGACATCCGACATTTGGTTTGATGTGAACAGACATTTTTAGTAGTGTGCTGTATTTCTTCCATGGATGCATAAAATTACCCTAATATAAAAACATATAACAAAGGCATTAAACAAAGTGACCAAAAGTATGCAAAAATATGATATTCGTAATTAAGAAGTGTCTTTAATAATACCACTAAGTTTTTTTACAAGAGGAGGCCTTTCTCAAAATTTAGTTATTTTTTATAAAAAATATTTTCCATAGACTATGAGAGTCAATAACGTGGTTCCTTTTAAACAATATTTTTCACAGAAAATAAGAAGAGCGGTTCCCAATGAAGTATATTCTACACACTTCAGATAGTCTATGGAAAATATTTTTTTTTAAAATGAACCACGTTTCTCATAATCTATGGAAAATATTCGTTAAAAGGAACCACACTAATGATATTCTATGAAAAATATTATTTGAAAGCAACTACGCTCCCAGAGTATTATCCACAGACTGGCAGAAGCGTGGTTTCATTTAAATAGTATTTTTCATTGACTTTAATAGGAGTGGTTCCTTTTAAGGAATGTTTTCCGTTTAAAGAATATTTTCCCTAAACTATCAAAAGCGTGGTTCCTATTGATTGATTAATATTTCCTATAGACCTTCAGAAATGTATTTCCTTTTAAATAAAATGTTGTCCATCGACAAAGGCGTGGTCCCTTTGTAGAATTATTTTACATAGACCATAAGAAGCTGATTCAAAAAGCGGGTTCCCTTTGAATAATATTTTCTATCGAAAAGCGTGGTTCATTTTAAAGAATATTTTCCTTTGACAGGCGTGGCTCCTTTTATAGAATAATTTCCATTGACAAGCGTGGTTCCTTTTATAGAATAGTTTGCATTGACAAGCGTGGTTCTTTTTATAGAATAGTTTCCATTGACAAGCGTGGTTCCTTTTATAGAATAGTTTCCATTGACAAGCGTGGTTCCTTTTATAGAATAGTTTCCATTGACAAGCGTGGTTCCTTTTATAGAATAGTTTCCATTGACAAGCGTGGTTCCTTTTACAAAATATTGTTCATATACCATAAGAAGCGTGGTTCTGTTGAATATGCATAACAAAGGCATTAAACAAAGTGACCAAATGTATGTCGTATATTTTTCACAGACAATAAGAAGGGAACCGCGCTTTTATTAATATCTCCTATAGACCTTCAGAACTGTACTTCCTTTAAAAAAATGTTGTCAATCGACAAGTGTTATTTCTTTTAAAGAATATGTTCATAGACTATAAGAAACGTGGTTCTCTTTGAAGAATATGTTCCATTGACAAGCGTAGTTCCTTTAAAGGAATATTTTTCATAGACTATAAGAAATGTGATTCCGTTTGAAGAATATATTTTCATACACTTGTTCGAAGTCGTGGTTCCCTATGTAGAATTATTTTTCATAGACTGTAAGAAGCTGGTTCAAAGGCCGGGTTCCCTTTGAAGAATATTTTTCATCATAAAGCGTATTTCCGTAGTTCTAAGAGTAAGAGGCGTGGTTTCCTTTGTAGAATTAATTGTCATAGACTATAATCCCGCGTTCCCTTTAAAGAATATTTTTCGTCATCAAGCGTGGTTTCGTAGTTCCTTTAAAAGAACATTTTCCATTGATAAGCGTCGTTCCGTTTAAAGAATATTTGGCATAGACTGTAAGAGGCGTGGTTTCCTTGGTAGAATTACTTTTCCTAGACTATAAGAAGCTGATTCAAAGGTTCCCTTTGAACAATAATTTCCATCGGCAGGCGTGGTTCCGTAGTTCCTTTAAAAATATTTTCCATCGATTTCTTTCAAAGAATATTTCAATAGACTATAAGAGGCGTGGTTCCCTTTGAAGAATATTTTCCATTGACAAGCGTAGTTCCTTTAAAAGAATATTTTTCATAGACTATAAGAGGCGAGGTTCCCTTTGAAGAATATTTTCCATTGACAAGCGTAGTTCCTTTAAAAGAATATTTTTCATAGACTATAAGAGGCGTGGTTCCCTTTTAAGGATATTTTCCATTGACAAGCGTAGTTCCTTTAAAAGAATATTTTTCATAGACTGTAAGAAACGTGATTCCCCTTGAAGAATATATTTTCATATACTATAAGAAGCCTTGTTCAAAGTCGTGGTTCCCTATGTAGAAATATTTGTCATAGACTGTAAGAAGCTGGTTCAAAGGCCGGATTCCCTTTGAAGAATATTTTCCATTGATAAGCTTGGTTCCGTAGTTCCTTTAAAAGAATATTTTCCATTGATAAGCGTTGTTCCGTATAAAGAATATTTGTCATAGACTGTAATACCCGGGCCACACTAAGAGTAATTTCACTGAAATTTTGACATGAAAGTAAAAGAAAATGTAAAATAAAACGGTCTGTTTGTTTCATGCAACAAAGAAAAATCGCAGAACACATGAAACCGTGTACACCAGTTTCTTGAAATTATGCATTTTTTCCCAAAAAATGCAAAGTTTTATGTAAAAATTTCATTGAAATTACTCTAGTGTGGCCCGGGACTAAGAGTCGCGGTTCCCTTTGTAGTATTATTTTTCAAAGGCCGGGTTCCCTTTGAAGAATATTTCCATCAACAAGCGTGGTTTCGTAATTTGGTAGACTATAAGAAGCGTGGTTCAAACGCGTGGTTCCATTGATGAATATTTTCCATTGATAAGCGTGGTTCCGTCAAAGAATATTTTTCATAGACTGTAAGAGGCGTGGTTCCCTTTGACGAATATTTTTCAAAGACTATAAGAAGCGTGGTTTCATTTGAAGAATATATTTGCATACACTATAAGAGGCCTGGATCAAAGGCCTGGTCCCTTTGTAGAATTATTTTTCATAGACTATAAGAAGCTGATTCAAAAGCCGGGTTCCGTTTCAATACTATTTTCTATCGACAAGCGTGGTTCCTTTTAAAGAATTTTTTCCATTGATAAGCGTAGCTCCTTTTTTTGTAGAATAGTTTCCATTGGCAAGCGTGTTTCCTTTTATAGAATAGTTTCCATTGACAAGCATGGTTCCTTTTATAGAATATTTTTCATAGACTATAAGAAGCGTGGTTCTTTTTGAAAAATGTTTTTCATATATGCTTATTTAGTTTGAACGTTTTGGTATTGCCCCCATATTTCAGGAAATTTTGAAGTTTTTAATTAAATTTTCAGACCGAATTATCTATAATTTAGTATTTGCGCTTCGCAGTGATCAGGAAACGTTTCCATCAAAAATTATGGACACATGTCCACGCTTTGTTCTATCCTCCATATAACGGTACAACCAGCTTTCAGGTATTTTGACGAGCTATAACTTTATAGTAACTTCTTATATCGACAAAATTATTTCAAAATTGTCTTATTTGAAGTGTACTCAATAAAATAAACACATAATATTATTATTTTTCACTGAGGCGACACTGTTCGAACGTCTAACACACTGATAGCATGCTTTCCATCTTTCACAACATCCCAGCCAACAATTTTTGCCGATGGCTCTGATATCAGATTTTTTTCCGAGATTTCGTAACCTTTCTTTCCGATTATTTTCCGAGTGCTCTGCACAATCTCGGAAGGGAAATTTTGATTTGTTTTCTTTCCGATTATTTTCCGAGTGCTCTGCACAATCTCGGAAGGGAAATTTTGATTTGTTTTCTTTCCGATTAGTTTCCGAGTACTCTGCACATAATCTGAAAGAATTTTTGATCTGTGTATTTTTCTCGCGAGCAAAAATCCCGAACTCTGGTTGAGAGTTAATTGTATACAAACAACGCCAGCGGCAAGGGAAATTTCTTTGCTTTGTTTGCAGGCTGTACCTTGTTTTTAGTTATTTCGCAGGAGTTCAGTGAGTAAGACGTAGCGGAACAACCCAGCTAACAATTTTTTCCGATTTTTTTCCGAATTCGGAACGAAACTCTGCACAAGTATGCGATTCTGATGTCGAATTCGTTCAGAAATCGGAACAAAATTGTGTGAAGGTGCCCACGAATTCGGAAAGTTTTATCGGAAAAAAATCGGAAGGAATATTAGAGTTTCTTTCCGAATTCTGAACGAATTCGCAAAAAAACTCGAATGAAAAAAAGGGAAATTTTAAGGGAATTTTCGATTATCTGCACAATTTCGGAAAAAATTCGGAAGGAACATTCGAAAATCGGAAAAAATTCGGAAGATTATCGGATGTTTGATCCGATATTCGGAAAATTATCGGATGTTTGATCCGATATTCGGAAAATTATCGGATGTTTGATCCGATATTCGGTAAAAAATCGGAAGATTATCGGATGTTTGATCCGATATTCGGAAAAAAATCGGAAGATTATCGGATGTTTGATCCGATGTTTGGAAAAAAAATCGGAAGATTATCGTATGTTTGATCCGATATTCGGAAAAAAAATCGGAAGATTATCGGATATTTGATCCGATATTCGGAAAAAAATCGGAAGATTATCGGATATTTTATCCGATATATGGAAAAAAAAATCTGAATATTTTCGTAAGGTTTTATCCGAAAATCGGAAAAAATTCCGGTGATGTTCGGATGTTTAATGCGATTTTTTTATTCTTTATTTCATCATCTTCACAAGTTGGATTTAATAGCATTCACTGCTGCTGCCCGCTGATATTGTGTGTTTGCAAAATTATAAAACACAACTTTTCCTAATAGGCCGTTTATATATAACAAGGTTAACCCAGTGGGTCTGGGTTTCAAATGTCATTTCCATTGTATATACTTCAAACAAATCCTCATAAAGAAGGTTAACCCTGCAAAAAACTATAATATAAACGCCGTATTATAAAGTTTCCATGTGTCATCACCATGTTGTTCTTTATTCGGCGTATCTAAAATAGAATTAACAATATTTGTTATTATAAACAGCTTTTTACAAAATGTGTATGCAAACTTCCAATTTTAATTTGTTTTAAAACACACAATAATTTGTTCCGCTACGTCTTACTCACTGAACTCCTGCGAAATAACTAAAAACAAGGTACAGCCTGCAAACAAAGCAAAGAAATTTCCCTTGCCGCTGGCGTTGTTTGTATACAATTAACTCTCAACCAGAGTTCGGGATTTTTGCTCGCGAGAAAAATACACAGATCAAAAATTCTTTCAGATTATGTGCAGAGTACTCGGAAACTAATCGGAAAGAAAACAAATCAAAATTTCCCTTCCGAGATTGTGCAGAGCACTCGGAAAATAATCGGAAAGAAAACAAATCAAAATTTCCCTTCCGAGATTGTGCAGAGCACTCGGAAAATAATCGGAAAGAAAGGTTACGAAATCTCGGAAAAAAATCTGATATCAGAGCCATCGGCAAAAATTGTTGGCTGGGAAATTATTGTGTGTTTTAAAACAAATTAAAATTGGAAGTTTGCATACACATTTTGTAAAAAGCTGTTTATAATAACAAATATTGTTAATTCTATTTTAGATACGCCGAATAAAGAACAACATGGTGATGACACATGGAAACTTTATTAGGAAAAGTTGTGTTTTATAATTTTGCAAACACACAATATCAGCGGGCAGCAGCAGTGAATGCTATTAAATCCAACTTGTGAAGATGATGAAATAAAGAATAAAAAAATCGCATTAAACATCCGAACATCACCGGAATTTTTTCCGATTTTCGGATAAAACCTTACGAAAATATTCAGATTTTTTTTTCCATATATCGGATAAAATATCCGATAATCTTCCGATTTTTTTCCGAATATCGGATCAAATATCCGATAATCTTCCGATTTTTTTTCCGAATATCGGATCAAACATACGATAATCTTCCGATTTTTTTTCCAAACATCGGATCAAACATCCGATAATCTTCCGATTTTTTTCCGAATATCGGATCAAACATCCGATAATCTTCCGATTTTTTACCGAATATCGGATCAAACATCCGATAATTTTCCGAATATCGGATCAAACATCCGATAATTTTCCGAATATCGGATCAAACATCCGATAATCTTCCGAATTTTTTCCGATTTTCGAATGTTCCTTCCGAATTTTTTCCGAAATTGTGCAGATAATCGAAAATTCCCTTAAAATTTCCCTTTTTTTCATTCGAGTTTTTTTGCGAATTCGTTCAGAATTCGGAAAGAAACTCTAATATTCCTTCCGATTTTTTTCCGATAAAACTTTCCGAATTCGTGGGCACCTTCACACAATTTTGTTCCGATTTCTGAACGAATTCGACATCAGAATCGCATACTTGTGCAGAGTTTCGTTCCGAATTCGGAAAAAAATCGGAAAAAATTGTTAGCTGGGTGTCATATGACACTCATGATGTTTGAATCTGGTTCTGCTTACTACCATGATATTTGAGTTTCGAAGTCTGTCAGTCTCATATCGTTGTCGAATGTTCTCTCATGAAGAGTGAATTTGACGACCGTTGGAACACAGATATTTTCTCTCCCAATTTGAGGATTTATTTTTTATCTTTGACAGTTATTTTTCTTCTGCCTTTGTCCATCACATATCGTGTAAGGTGATAATATAAATTTTGTGCTTGTTAAGTACACAAACTTTTGCCGTTGTTCATCGCATCTCGTGTAAGGCGATAATATTTGCTTGTTGAGTACACCAACCAGTTCTAGAAGTGCACCATCTCTGTTTAGTGAGTCAACAAAATGAGGTTTTTTGTTTCCTTTTTTCATAGTGGTCAATTTTTGGTTAGGGTGTGATACTAAAAATGAAAAAAAGAGATTATTTCCTTGTGATTCACAGCCGTCCCAAACCTGGCAAAATAGATACTGAGCTGAGGGCCGCTCCGAGACATACGCTCTAGGGACTCACGTGGAGTCCGGACTCACATGGTAGTTAAGCCCGTAATACGTTTTTAAGAAATGTCCTTGCGTTTCGAAGGTTATTGACCATAACATGTTTGGCTGGATTATCAGAATTAGTTTCTTCGTCCATCACTGCGGCAGTTTGTCGGAGAACATAATTGTTTCGAAGCACTAACATCCTCAGGTAACACCACGGAAATTTAGTGTGTCGGCATGTGGAGAAAATGGGATCAAGGGAAGTCCTCCTTTTTTCCGTTGATTGCTATCTATCATACTCTACGTCATCCTTTACATATTAACTTCTGCAAAATATTCGATGATCGATTAGTTTACAAAAATATAATTTTCCCATAACCGTTAGAAAAAAAAATTGTGCTAAAATTTGCATAATTTCTAAATTAAATGAATTAGCAAAAGTCAACAAATAATTAATACGAAAACTATATGACTATGCAAAAATTTACACTGCCAAACAACCGCACACATGCTCTCATTTGCAAAAAAAGTAACTAATTCCCATGTAAAACCGTTAAGCCATAGAAAATTCATTTGTTTGCACAATTAGAAACCACAATCTCATGCTTAGGTATGCAAATTAAAATTCTATTGAAATTGATGGACCAAAAACGACAAAAAAAGGAGTTAGGGGACAACAAAACACATAAAACTAATCAATCAATCATTCAATATTGAAAATATTGATTTTGTTTCAAATTTAGGGGCTGATCTAATGGCTGAAAACGACAGCAGAAAAAATATTGAATTCAAAAATATTCAAATATCGGTTATGATGATGAGGATGAGTTAGCGAGCTGTGTGCTTATGGTTTGTTAGTTAAGACAATGGTTGTTTGTATGTAGTTGATTGACAGCTGTCAAAGGTTAATCAGTCATAACTCTCTTTGAAATAGAAATCAAACATTAGAACATTTTTGTTGTTTAGAAAAAAATTAGAAAGGGTTAAATTTTTTTACTAAGATTTTTTACAGCTTGTGTGTTACATATGGATCTGACTCTAAAGAAAAGGTTTCACGAAATAAAGAATTTCTTAGAGGTAGAACGTTTGGTTAATTATCTTGGGTATTGCAATTTGCATATAAGTCGTTTATTTTCCTCAAAAAATAAGTTTTTATTCATAATCAAGAACGATCATGAGATGCTTTCAAGGAATATTTTTAAAGAAGCCACGATCATGCGAAGCTGTTAAAAAATATTTTAAATAAGTTCACTATTATGAAAAACCCCCAAAAAATATTTTTAAAACGTTATACCATAATGAAAACCCTTCAAAAATATTTTAAAAAATTCTACCTCGTGCAAATACCTCAAAAAATATAAAAATCCACGATCGAGAGAAGCCTTCACGGAATATTTTAAAATAAAAATATTTCATTTTATTACTATTTATTTTTAGATAAGAATATTTTTAAAAATCCACAATCATGCAGAAACTTCAAAAATATTTTTAAAAAATCCACGATCATGCAGAAACTTCAAAAATATTTTTGAAAAATCTCGATCATGAAAATCCTTTAAAAAATAATTTTTAAAAAATTCATGATCATGAAATCTCTCAAAAAATATTTTTAAAAAATGCACGATCAAGAAAATCCTTCAAAAAATATTTTTAAAAAATCACGATCATGAAAATCCTTTAAAAAATAATTTTAAAAAATGCATGATCATGAAATTTAAAAAAACACTTCATGATCGTGTTAAAAAATATTTTTAAAAAATCCACGATAATGAAAATCCTTCAAAAAATATTTTTAAAAAATGCACGGTCATGCAGGGACTTAAAAAATACTTTTAAAAAATCAAAACGGTCGTGAGGAGACTTCAACAAATATTTAAAAAAAATCCATGATCATGTAGAGACTTCAAAAAATATTTTTGAAAAATCAACGGTCGTGCAGAATTATTAAAATATCCACAATCATGCAGGGACTTCAAAAAATATCTTTAAAAAATCAACAGTCGTGCAGAGACTTCAACCAATATTATTAAAAAATCCACGATCATGCAGAGACTCCAAAAAATACATTTTAAAAATCAACGGTCGTGCAGAGACTTCCAAAAATATTTTTAAAAAACCCACGATCATGCAAAGACTTCCAAAAATATTTTAAAAAAATCCACGACAATGCGGGGGATTAAAAAAATTCTTTTAAAAAATCCACGATCATGCAGAGACATAAAAAATATTTTTAAAAAATCAACGATCATGCAGAGACTTCAGAAAATACATTTAAAAAATCCACGATCATGCAGAGATTTCAAAAAATATTTTTAAAAAATTCACGATTATGCAGAGGTTTCAAAAAATATTTTTAAAAAATCCACGATCATGCAGAAACTTAAAAAATATTTTTTAAAAATCCACGATCATGCACAGACTTCAAAAAATATATTTAAAAAATTCACGATCATGCAGAGACTTCAAAAAATATTTTTAAAAAATCCACGATCATGCAGGGACTTCAAACATATTTTTAAAAAACCCACGTTCATGCAGAGACTTCAAAAAATATTTTTAAAAAATCCACGATCATGCAGAGACTTCAAAAAATATTTTTAAAAAAATCACGATCATGCAGAAACTTAAAGAATATTTTTTTAAAAATCCACGATCATGCAGAGACTTCAAAAACTTCACGATCATGCAGAAACTTAAAAAATATATTTAAAAAATTCATGATCATGCAGAAACTTAAAAAATATATTTAAAAAATTCATGATCATGCAGAAACTTAAAAAATATATTTAAAAAATTCACGATCATGCGGAAACTTAAAAAATATTTTTAAAAATCCACGATCATACAGAGACTTCAAAAAATATTTTTAAAAAATCCACGATCATGCAGAGACTTCAAAAAATATTTTTAAAAAATCCACGATCATGCAGAGACTTCAAAAAATATTTTTAAAAAATTCACGATCATGCAGAGACTTCAAAAAATATTTTTAAAAAATCCACGATCATGCAGAGACTTCAAAAAATATTTTTAAAAAAATCCACGATAATGCAGAGACTTCAAAAAGTATTTTTAAAAAATCCACGATCATGCAGACTTCAAAAAATATATTTAAAAAATTCACGATCATGCAGAGACTTCAAAAAATATTTTTAAAAAATCCACGATCATGCAGGGACTTCAAACATATTTTTAAAAAACCCACGTTCATGCAGAGACTTCAAAAAATATTTTTAAAAAATCCACGATCATGCAGAGACTTCAAAAATATTTTTAAAAAAATCACGATCATGCAGAAACTTAAAGAATATTTTTTTAAAAATCCACGATCATGCAGAGACTTCAAAAACTTCACGATCATGCAGAAACTTAAAAAATATATTTAAAAAATTCATGATCATGCAGAAACTTAAAAAATATATTTAAAAAATTCATGATCATGCAGAAACTTAAAAAATATATTTAAAAAATTCACGATCATGCGGAAACTTAAAAAATATTTTTAAAAATCCACGATCATACAGAGACTTCAAAAAATATTTTTAAAAAATCCACGATCATGCAGAGACTTCAAAAAATATTTTTAAAAAATCCACGATCATGCAGAGACTTCAAAAAATATTTTTAAAAAATTCACGATCATGCAGAGACTTCAAAAAATATTTTTAAAAAATCCACGATCATGCAGAGACTTCAAAAAATATTTTTAAAAAAATCCACGATAATGCAGAGACTTCAAAAAGTATTTTTAAAAAATCCACGATCATGCAGAGACTTCAAAAAATATTTTTAAAAAATCCACGATCATGCAGAGACTTCAAAAAATATTTTTAAAAAACCCACGATCATGCAGAGACTTCAAAAAATATTTTTAAAAAATCCACGATCATAAAAATGTCTCAAAAAATGGTTTAAAAAGATGCATGATCATGAAAATCCTTTAAAAAATAATTTTAAAAATTTCATGATCCTAAAAAAAATTATTTAAAAAAACACACCTCATGATCGCGTTAAAAAGTATTTTTTAAAAATCCACGATAATGAAAATCCTTCAAAAAAAATATTTTTAAAAAATCAATGGTCATGCAGAGACTTCAAAAAATAGTTTCAAAAAAATCCACGATTATGCAAAGGCTTCAAAATTTTTTTGAAAAATCAAGGGTCGGGCAGAGACTTCAACAAATATTTAAAAAAAATCCACGATCATGCAGAGACTTCAAAACAATATTTTTGAAAAATCTACAATCATGCAGAGACTTTATAAAATCAACGATCGTGCAGAGACTTTATAAAATCAACGATCATGCAGACACTTCAAAAATGCTTTTAAAAAATTCACGACTATGCAGAGACTTCAAAAATGCTTTTAAAAAATTCACGACTATGCAGAGACTTCAAAAACTATTTTTAAAAAATCCACGATCATGCATACCCATCAAAAAAATATTTTTAAAAAATCCACGACAATGCAGAGGATTGAAAAAAATTATTTTAAAAATTCACGATCATGCAGAGATTTCAAAAATATTTTTAAAAAATTCACGATTATGCAGAGGTTTCAAAAAATATTTTTAAAAAATCCACGATCATGCAGAAACTTAAAAAATATTTTTTAAAAATCCATGATCATGCACAGACTTCAAAAAATATATTTAAAAAATTCACGATCATGCAGAGACTTCAAAAATATTTTTAAAAAATCCACGATCATGCAGAGACTTCAAAAATATTTTTAAAAAACCCACGTTCATGCAGAGACTTCAAAAAATATTTTTAAAAAATCCACGATCATGCAGAGACTTCTAAAAATATTTTTAAAAAATCCACGATCATGCAGAGAATTCAAAAAATATTTAAAAAAATCGTCGATCATGCAGTGACTTTAATATATATATTTTTAAAAAATCCATGATCATGTAGAGACTTCAAAAAATATTTTTAAAAAATCCTCGATCATGAAGAGATTTCAAAAAATAATTTTAAAGAATCCACGATCATGCAGAAGCTTCAAAAAATATTTTTAGAAATCTAGGATCAAGCAGAGGCTTCAACAAATATTATAAAAAAAAAATCCACGACCATGCAGAGGCTTCAAAAAATATTTTTAAAAAAATCCACGATCATGCAGAGACTTCAAAATATATTTTTAGAAAATTGAAGAACCTATAGAGACTTCAAAATCAATTTTCAAAAAAATCCACTATCATGCTGAGACTATAAAAAATATTTGTAAAGAATCTACGACCGTGCAGAGACTTCAAAAAAATATTTTAAAGATTCCACAAAAAATATTTATAGAAAATCCTATCCACGTCTTGAAAAATAATTATAAAATACACTGTATTGGTACTGAACTGGCTTCAAAAATATATTTAAAATACACGAACTTCAAAATCCACTTGAAAAAATCTACAATAGATATTTCAGCTACATGTCCTGTACCGTTTCAATTTATGTTTTTTTACAAGCTCTCATCAATAATAAACCTTTCAGTATTTTTCTTCGGGGTTTCCTATAGATCTTGGAAAGTGTGTTTCTCAAGCATCCAATAATTTTTATGACCAACTGAATTGATTTCCCTTTGAAAATTGTCACAACAGCTGAGACACTTTTTGCAAAAGTGCAATAAAATCTTGGGAGAATACTTTCAGATGGCCTATAACCATAAAAATGTTAATGGCGTTTTAAAGACTTAATGTTATTCCGAAAAAAAAAAAAAACAAAAATGTTTTCAAAACATTGTGTTTAACAACTCCAAGTGTTTTCAAACAAATAAAAATGCATTTAAATAAACACTTAAAATTCAAAACAGAAAAACCGAGGAGGAGGAAACAAAACAAACATCTTAACAACGAAGATGAGACATAAACAAATATTCTCAAATGTTTGATAGAATGAAGAATACCCCCTTTGGAGTAAGAAGGAAAAAAAACGAAATAAACTAAAATATGAATAAGTAACAAATACAACTAATTAGACATCGAGAGGGCTGGCTGGCAAATAAGCAAGCAGACGGACAAATAAAACAAATGAACTCTTCTTGTTTCAATCTTTCCGCATATGGTAACTATTGCCCTCATTATGTCTTGGAGAGACAGCAGAGCGGCAACAATGTATGTGAATCATCATCATCATCGTCGTCATGCCTTCAAGGGTCATTTGTAAGGATACAAAAGGACAAACAAAACAGGCAAGGGGTATACGCCTTAAAGGGGTCAGACAACAAACTAATATGCCAGACAAACAAACAGGCTGGATGTCTGCCATAATTTCTTGATGGCAGTTTTATTCTTGTTCGTATTTTTCAAATTCAAACAATAGCAAATTTCGATAGAAAGGAGTAAATGTCACAAAACAGAACAAAATTGCATTTCAAAAACAAAGGTGCAAACAGCATTGCTAAGGGTCTCTTATTGCAAAATATAGTGGATGCTGATAATATGGTAACAAATCAACTTTGATTTGTTTTAGTAAAATGGTAACAAAATGTGAACATATGTTCCTTCCTTTAGAGAATTTAATAAAATGTCAATTGTAAAAGAACAGCTCTTGTCTATAGAAGACAAAGTTTGCAAAGGGTATTTTAGGGAGTTAGTGCAACTGAAAATTTGCAATAGAATTGACAGTTTAATAAATATGTCCTTTTTTTGGAAATGGGATGGATTAGAATTGTACTTTGAACGTTTTAATGAAAATATTGCCTTCATAGGAACTGCATCGCTGAATAGAGATGTCATAACCTTCAGTATAGAAATATTTAATTGGTAGAATCATTGAGAATAAAACCCAGTAAATAAACGGAAATGTGGTGTATGAAAAGCAAATGTTCATCTAAATTTGTCCGAGTAAACTGGACCTCTTGCTTGTTGATACCATAAATTTGGTTTTGCCGCTGTTTACTGCCAGACCTACCTTGGCACATTATTTTTCAATTTTTCCAAAATTTTCCAATATTCCTTTAATGTATATAATGTAAAATAGGTCACACGACAGACTGTCACCTCGTCTGAAACCTCGTTTGGTAGTAAAGGGCTCGTAGATGTTATTTCCCTTCTCGACCGATAATCTTGTAACAGTTAAAGTTATCCTCCTTAATCATACAGTTTTGAAAGAATGTTAAACTTCGACATGACATCGGGATGTCAAAGGGGGCCTTACAGTCAACGAACAGATCGGTCTTCTCTAGGATTTGTCGAGGGGTAAAAATATGGTATATTTGCCAGATCTAAAACTTTTTTGGTATGACATTTCTTGTGCATTGGACATAACAGACTGAAGTTACAAAATTTGCAAGATTAACGATCAAAAGGACGCGTAGCCCTACAGACTTTGCAAGACGCATTGATATAAGGTCAAACCTGTCGTTCTACAAAACAGCAATGACGGTTTGCCACAAGCTTTTCGTTGATAGTATTGAAATCTCAAACCCATAACAGTCAGTAAGCTACAAGGATATCTACACGGAAGCTGCTTGGTAAGCACGTCTTATCTGAAGAAATGGAGCACACACTTTAAGAGCTTTGAGTATCAGACCGTGGTCTGAAGAATGAATCTATAGAAATTATTTTGGCTTTCTTAAATTGAATGATGGGAAGACTCAAACGATCAAAAAATGACTCTAGAATGTGTTCAAGGTGTCAGATTGAACACACCTGATTCATTGTGATGATTGTTGCCGACACAACAAGCGTGTAATGTTCGAAGAGAAAGCTCACCACCCACGTGAAACATGGTGTGCTGGGTCGCGTTCTTCGCGTTGTCATAAAAAATGAGCCTCGACTAAATCACCAAACATCGAATAATACTTTGTGCAGGATTTGATGAACAATTATGCTCAATTGAAAGTTGCCTTCACAAATGATAAAACTGACATTGAGGAAACAGGCGGCTGCTGATACAGCATGAAGTTTATCTTCAACCACTCCACTGAGAGTAGATCACATTTGTAAAATTTAAGCAGATCCCAAAAATCTGCAATTCACGCTGGAACTCGTACAATTCTAGCTCATCTTTTGTTTACTCCGGTAAAAGTTGCAAAAAATCTGTTCATTGATTTCTGACTCATGGGATGGTCGCTGATACCGCGATAAAGATTTTATGTTTGAAAATCCACGGAAGAAAGGTGAATCTCCAATAAGCATTGCCCAAAGCAGCACCCAATGCTCCAAATTTATACAACTCCTGCCGCAAGATAAACAACTTCTCACTGCGGTGCAATGAGGACTACAACAAATAGTCCAAAACTAAAATGACTTGTGATCACTATGCGCGATACTATACGGCACCAATGTAAGGACTACGCAATGAAAGTTCATACCCGTCAAACCCTGAGAACAGTAATATGTCTTTAGTGGGCCAGTAACAACAGACGTCTAAGGTCTTACAGGTGCTCCAACAAAACAGAGTGTTCGGAACTTATGGGCAGGTATCCACACGCAGCACTTTAAGAAAGCTATTCATGGTTCAGAGGGAGATAGAGCCTGAAAGGTATAAGAAAGAGCTTGAACTGTGTTCATACTGATGCAGTTGCGGAAGCAATTAGGGAATATGGAGATCACCCACTATCTTTGACAGCAGAAGAAAAAAGCTACGTCGAAGAACGAGAGTCGTTTTGTCGTAAGCAAGATCTGGTTGGAGCAGATGCCTCAATTCCTAGTCCTATACAGCAGCATAAAATAATGATTTTAGCCCCCAAGTATGTTTCGACGAAACCATTTTCATACACGCAATGGATCTCCCATGAGCGTATCCGTTCCGTCAGTTTAATACTTTTTTAAATTTATTGAATTTCAAGGCAAAATGTGCCTCATCGAAATAATGGTTTTAGACCCCAAGTATGTTTGGACGAAATGCGTTTCAGACAACTTGGAGTCGATTTAGCAATGTCCGTCCGTCTGTCTGTCTGGATGGAGCGCACGATAACTCTCGAACGGATCAACCGATGCGGTCCAAAATTTGGCTTTCGTAATATTTTGTCCAAACTTAGTTTAAGTTCGAATATGGGTTATATCGGCCCACTCCTTCCGGTACCTCCCCCACAAAAGTTCGAAAATGTTCGGAAAATTTGTATGAAGGAAGTAACCGATTTGGTCCATAATTTGCAACTCGGGAAATGTCTACCAGTCATAGATGAGGTTCCAATATGGACTCAATCGGTCCACTCCTTCGGGAACCTACCACACAAAATTTCGGATAAGTTCAGTTCAGGACCTGCTCTCGAATCGCTTTGATTTTTGTTTTAGCACCTAATCTTCGCTGTCCCCATTACGAAGGTACAATTTGTATCTGGATCAAGTCCATACTTCCTGAGAAAATAGCCAGAAAGTTTTAAAAATCCCCTATGGCACAAGTGTAGGAGATGGAGCGCACGATAACTCTCGAACGGATCTCCCGATTCGCTCTAAAATTTGGCTATCGTAATATTTTGTCGGAACTTAGTTTATGTTCGAATATGGGCCATGTCGGTCCATTCCTTTAGGTACCTCTCCCACAAAAGATCGAAAATATTCGGTAAATGTGTGCTCACAATAACTCCTGAAGACAATAACGGATTTGGTTCATTCTTTGCAGATCGTAATATTTCCACGAGATATAGATCAGACTTGAGTATGGGCTATATATGTCAACTCATTCAGGTACCACCCACACCAAATTTCGGGAAAATGCAGTTTAAGGCCTGCTTTCGAAACGCTTTTATCTTTGTTGTAACAACTTGTATTCGCTGCCCCCATTACGACAGTGCAAGTTTTTTTAGGGGCAAGTCCATATTTCCTGAGAAAATAGCCCGAAAGCTATAAAAATTCCTATGGCACTATGCGTACGATAACTCTCGAGCGGATCAGCCGATTCGGTTCAAAATGTGGCCTTCGTAGTATTTAGGCCAAACTAAATTTAAGTTTGAAGATTGGCACTATCGCTGCGCACCTTCTGGAACCTTCCCCCACCCCCAAAAGCTAAAAAATGTCACTAAAATAGTACGCGCTATATCTGCTGACCAACTGAAATGACGGGTGGGCACAAAATCTATAAAAATGAATGAATCCCAAAACAAGATCCACTTCCAAAATGGATTATGTCGGTCCATTCCTTAAAGTACATCCTCCCCAACACTTTTGAATTTCAAACAAAATATATTTTTTGTCGGCAAATTTCAAAAAGAGCTACAAAATCCGTAATCCGTAGATTCGATATTGTCAATAGATGGACGTTTCAATTCACACTGGCTGAGGGTACGAGTATATCTCTGTCGACAAAGCAGTCAGATACGTTTTTACTTTTTCCATACCCATTTCCCATATGAATTACAGTTTTTTTTACAGAAATTAAAATTTTTTTGGAGTATATGGCCCATTATTACATCCTTTCTGTAGTTAAATGTTGGCCGGTATCGGACAGATAACCCGTTTTTTGTTCTTACATGTTTCCTTTAATAATAAGTGGCAGATATATTAAAAGGAACTTTGTGTTCCTTTTAAAATTTAAACTGCGCCAACCAGATTTGAGTAAATTTTATGTATACAGACTTTTTTGCTTGATATTGCCATATTTTTACAAAATTTAACATTTATTTTAAATGGAAGATGTAATAACAAATCCCTGGTAATGCGAACTTTATTCTTTAATTTTCTTAAAGTAGGGTATAACTAAAATGGACTTTAAAGACAAGATGTAAGAAAGGGCCTATGAGTTTTATAAGTTTTATGAAACCCAAGGAGTATTTTCTTTAATTTTTGAATGTTTGAAAATTTTAATTTTTTTTTTAAATTTTTGTTTGGTTTTTTCGTAATTTTATAGTTTATTTATTGGTGTTTGACCATCTTTAATATATAGGAAGATATAAAACAACATAAAAATGCTCATATTGAAAAATATTGAATTCCTTGTATTCCTCTGCAACTACCAGACCGAAATTGACCGCCTATAAATCATTAGTCTAACAAGAAAAAGAATTTTGAAAATATCTCTATCCGTTCAAAAGTTATAGAATTTTGACCAAGAAAAAACGATTCTGAACCACTGTGCAATGACTAACTGAAATGTTTGGTGGACGCGATATATATCGAAAGGAATGACTCCCAAAATGGACTATGTCGATCTATACCTTCAGGTATCTCCTCCGCAATACTGTTGAGTCCTAATCCAAATATACGTCCAAAGAGTCCCAAAAAAATCTGTAAACTCCCTAATACATAATTATTGGGGAAAAGGATTTTGATTACCTAGCCCGTATTCGATTCTATATTGTCAATAGAGGGGAAGTTTCAGTTCGCACAAGCTGAGGGTATATCTCTATCTATCTGACTGATACTTTTTTACTTGTTAAATCTAATGAAGATATCGAATGTACACATTTTGATGATAATCAGCTGAGATCCCCAAGGGAACTTTGACGTCATTTGGAGATTTAAAAATAATCATATATCATGCACAAAATATGCTTATTATGAAAACAATTTCATATCACTTTGTTCAGTAATGTTTAAAGATATAGAAGTGTGAGGAGACAGACCCCCTTCAAATAATCCAATTTTCGTGTTTTTCTCGCCTTTTATTAAACAAAATTTCAATATGGCCCACTTGTTATCATGTATGTCAACAAGAGGGGGATTTTTTCTTTATTATATTTACTTGTGCTCCCTACATTAACGTAAGTAGATATCAATGAGGGAGTGAAATGTGTTCATATTTCGATGTGAAGACATATACCCCGCCCGTCCTACAAACAACCTGTGTCTCCTTAGTCGGGAATAATATCTCCAAACAAACACCACCAGAGAAGTATTAAGCGATAGACAATATAAACACTTTTCCCCGTTGTATTTAAATTCTCAACGTTTTTAACCCACCCCCTCTTTGCCACCAACAAGAGGAAGAAATTGTTCTCATTGATAAAAAATCTTTGACAACATGTCATTGTTTGTAGGAGTATTAGAGAGGGTATTCTTCTAAGGGTCCTTTGCCCTTGCCTGGAATATGTAAATGCTGATTGCAGACACTAAGTAGGAATTCTTATCTTGATTGAATTGATTCAACACAAAAAAAAGATACGAAGAGAAAATCATGTCACTGTGTTAACCTGGGAGAACAACAACAACTAAGGCAAATAATGACAGGACGTTTGCATGTCACGAAGACTATTGACGAGAGTTCTTTGCCCTACAAACAAGTAATCCACCAGTGAAACAGACACCATGCATGGATATTATTTACAATAGGATCACTTGTAAAGCGGCAGTCATAAGGTGACTGCTTGTTTTCATGCTCCTCGTTGGGTTCTTCAGTGCGTAAGAGAGAGAGAGAGAAGTGGAAGGGGCGTTTTGAAGTGTTATGATTGCAATTGTTGTGTGGCAGGCTATCTTTGGGACAAATTTGTATTTTCCTTAGTTAGATTTCACACGGTTGGTAGGCGTAGAGGTATTAACCGCATATGTGGTTTTCCGATAGGATCTCAATTGCTGGGACATAACAACAATGGTAGACGAAGATAAGCATGTAAGGAAGTAGAGGAAGTAAAATAAAAGGATGTTCGGTGGTAGTAAAATGGGAAGTAAAAATGGAAAGAAATGGGAGAAGGGAAACATTTTACAGGGAAAATTAGCTTTTGGTGAGAGTTTTCAATTTCCTAACATTTTATAGGCCTGCAAACAAATTTCATAAAAATAAAAACACTACGATTTTAGCTTCAAAATTTAACACTCAGAGTATTTTTATAGCTTCCGTAATAAAAATCATAACGAAGGATATTATTCAATAATTCATTCTTTCCCATCAGCTATAAAATATCTGACATGACAACAAACATACAAATTTCACAACATTTTTATATTAATTACACATTTTTTTCTTTAAAAGGTATTTTCCCAACATTTGATTAGTCACATCATAGAAAAAAAAACATCTTGTAAGAAACAACAAAACCTCAAAGTTACACAACGAAATACACGGCAGTCGAAATCAAAAGAAACCCCTCAAACCGCCCAATCATTCTCAAACAATCCAAAAAAAAAAAAAAACTACGAAAAAGATGAGATGTGTTACAATTCATGCCATGATTTGTGTGACATGATCGTCATGATCATCTGTATCCTTATGAGATTAAAAATGCAAATCAGTTTCCCAAAGAAAAAGAAGTGGAGTAGCAACAGCAACAACAAAAAGAAATTAACGAAACAATAGCTCGCTTCAATGAAAACATGTCACTTGCATGTCATGTTCGTTCAGTTCGGTATATGAATTTTTGATTTCTTTTTAACATGAAACTGAAGTAGCATCTGCACCAGGATGATTTTCTGTCTTAATGAACTCTTTGTTATCCTTACAATGCATTTATTCATTCATGAAGATGCTGCTGCTAATGCAGTCCTTGTTTGTGGCAATGCTGATGATGCAAGGAATGACAGTAAATTTCTCTGGAAACTGTAACGTTTGCTTGAAGAAAATTACATTGTTTTGAAAGATTTTTATTAGACTTTTCTAGCGAAGGAATTTTTTCATTAAATCAAGATTTTGTTTAACATAATTTTTGGTATTAAAAGGATAATTATGTTAATGTTGCAAACATTCTTAAAGGAAAAATGAAGGGGAAAGCCCCGCAGAATATCCAAAAAATTTTAATTTATTATGGATGCACAAAATTTAAATTTTTTTCGTTTAACCTTCTTTGAAACATTATAAGTTGTTACAGAAGATGGCTGGTTCTCGAAGCTTAAATTTAATAAGGCAGATCACCCAGGTGAAGTCGTTACCTACATATCGTCGGTGTCATGCTTAAGTGTTCCATACGCCATTTGCCTGATTCGAAAAAAACTCAAGTTAATGTTTAATAAAAATGGTGCAATAATCCAATACTTTAAGAGCTCAGGTCTACTTAACTAAACTCATAGAATATATCAGTAGTTTATTTTAGTCAGATATCTGTGATAGTCTAGAAGTTATGGCAAATTTTTATAATAGCAAAAAGTTGCTGAATTGTTCCATGGAATCTTTTTTTCATGCTTTTGGCAGTTTGTGTCACATGGAACAAAACATTTCAACCAAAACACTTTTTATCAATCGTGTTCCACCTCCCTTATATGGGGTGCTACTGTGGAGTTTAAAAATCAGGACTTTAAATGAAACATTTATTTTTCTCATACAAATACAATAAGGACCATTATTATAGGTTTCCTTATCATTTATTTCCTCCACTTATCACAATTTTTTTTGTGGTAAAAATATCGATCGACAAAACGGATTGATATTTTGCATTTCTAAGGTAACATAAAACATTTAAGCGCGATTTTCTTATAAGACACTTTTTGTAGTCGGTTAGCTTCAAGTCGATTTGACGTTTTCGCGTATATTTTTGTGGACTTACATCAAAATTTTGTCTTTAAGCTATGGATTATTTGTTTAAACGATTGATAAATTTTCGTTTTCATATAACAATACAATATTCAAAAATATTTGGATTTAGAAACTATTATTCTTCAGTTTTTAAACCAAGTCCTTTAAAACAATTTGTTCCATACGCCACAATTTTCCGTAACTTGGCAAAAATGGGCATTTTTTTGTTCCAAACGCCATCATTTTTGGTGCGGAACAATTCGTTTTTGTCTCTGTTTGTTCCATACGCCAAACGACATGGATATGGAACTAAAAAGTTCAAAGTTGTTTTGTTCCATACGCCAGGCTTTATGTATATGGAACAAAACGACAAAAATTTTTGGGTCACAAAGCGAATATGGAACATACTGGCATCTGAATATCCCAGAGATAGAGAAAAACCGATAGATAGAGAAAAACCGACCAAAAATCTGAAAGAGCATGGTTCAAAACCTTGTAAGGTACCTTTATCTCAAAATGTCAAAAATGGCGTATGGAACACTTAAGCATGACACCGACGATATGTATCAGAACTCTTTAGCACAGACTGTTAAAGGGAAAATAATATTAAATTCAATATCAAACAAGTACGAAGGGCAAACTTTGACCGAATCGGCAGATATGTTCGCCACTTTCAGGCAATATTCTCAGAAAGTATGGACTTACCCCTGATGAAATTTGTACCGTCGTATGGGGGCAGCGAATACAAGTTGCTGCAACAAAAATCAAAGCTATTCGAGAACAGGTCCTAAACTGAACTTTTCCGAAATTTTGTGTGGAAGGTACCCGAAGGAGTGGATCGATTAAGTCCATATTGGAACCTTATCTAAGTCTGGTAGAAATTTCACGATGTGCAAAGTATTGACAAAATCGGGTACTCCCTTCAAGAGTTTTGTGGGGGAGATACAGGAAGGAGTGGACCCATATAATCCATTTTCGAGCATAAACTAAGTTTGGACAAAATACTACTAGAGCTAAATGGTGAAACGAATCGGTTGATCCGTTCGAGAGTTATCGTGCGCGCCAGCCAGACAGACGGACATGGCTAAATCAACTTTAAATTGTCTGAAACGGATGTCTTCCAAAGTGTATATCGCTCATTTACTCAAAGAGTAAATTTCTATTTCTATTTTTTCTACTGATATTTCAAAAACTCGACGAGTTACAGCTCATTTACTACGAGTTTTGCATAATTCAACAAAAAAGTTTTTTTATTTTTCCCAATGACTACACATGCAAGTAACTTGCAGACAGTTGTGTATACATATTATAGTCGAAACTTCTATTTTTTCGAACTGACACTTGCATGTGTAAACGTTCCGAAAAAAATTGAAGTTACTCGTACTTTCAAAGCACTTACATTGATTACTGATAATGAAATTTTGTCGGCAGTGAGGTTGTTATTTGGTGTGGCAGTGAATATGTGTGAGTGTATTGGTGTTTTTCGAACTGTCACTTCCATGTGTAAACGGGGGGTTATGAAGCACTAAACCACTTTAAATCATGCTTGATCATGCACAGAAATTTAGCACTGATATCTGGCTATCTGGTTGAAAATTATAGTCCAAGTAGTTATTTTAGTTTTAGTGTAATCATCTTTTTAAGTTGGGAAGTCAAATTTCAATCGCCAAGTTAAAACGCGTTTTTCTCGAAACTTGATTTTTCTAGATGTGTCACTCTTTGAGTAAATGAGCGATATGGTAAAAAAGCAAATTTCCTTTAAAAATCCATTTTGGAAAAAATTAAAAAAATTTTTTGCGGGTACATCTTCGATTTTTGGTTTAAAGGTTAAGGAAAAATTCTGGTTTTAAATCTGTTCGCGTTCACAAAATTGGCCGATGCGCGCAGAAGTTATAGTGATTTTATTCTCTTATAATGAAAACAAATATTTTATAATTTCTTATTTGTTGTATTGAGAAAATGTATGCTTATATCAGTAACAACATTTGATATCAATCCGTAGATGCACCATTATTTCTAAAATTTGTTTTTAATTTTGTTTTTCAAAATAGTCAGGCTTAATCCCATAGTCGTTGTTTTAATATTTTATTAAAACAACTTTAATTTATTAGTGGGAAAAAATTGGCGATGTTTACCAAGGGGTAAGGCAGGGAATACTATAGTTTCAGATCTCGCCACAGATCTTCATCAGTTCCCTTATTTCTTGTTTTTCAACAACACTAATAAATTAAAGTTGTTTTAATAAAATATTAAAACAACGACTATGGGATTAAGCCTGACTATTTTGAAAAACAAAATAGAAGTCGTCATCCCAAACAAAAAACGCCAACCCTCCTAATTGTGAGACCCGGCACCGTCAAAATGTTGTTTATTGCTGTAGTATGCAATACCAACAAATTAGTTATGTGTTTTTTCGTCGAGAATCGGCGAACGCATAGCAGTGGGAAAAATTTGGTTTTGTTTGCAAGTGAAGTTGCTAGAGTTTAGGTAGTGCCAAAGAAATTCTCGATCAGAGTGTTTCTTTGCGCATGTATCTATTTGAGCTAGCAATTGACACTTGGGTATAAAAAGTTTCTTGTTGAAAAAACAAGAAATAAGGGAACTGATGAAGATCTGTGGCGAGATCTGAAACTATAGTATTCCCTGCCTTACCCCTTGGTAAACATCGCCAATTTTTTCCCACTAATAAATTAAAGTTGTTTTAATAAAATATTAAAACAACGACTATGGGATTAAGCCTGACTATTTTGAAAAACAAAATAGAAGTCGTCATCCCAAACAAAAAACGTCAACCCTCCTAATTTGTTTTTAATTTCGCGGAAAATCAAAACAATTAAAAAAATTGGGAGTAAATCAAAATTATACTACATCAGTGCCCGTATAAACCTCTGAAAAATAAATTAAAAACTCGTACAGAATCTAGACAAAAAAATGAAACTAAAATTATAAACATTGGCTTTTTAAATTGCTTATTGCAGCAACAACAAAAGAGAAAAACTTATTGTTGAAATATTATTCCAAATATATTTTTTGGTTCGATTAGGATTATAGAATCCTATTATGAGTTTGGAATATTTTATTGTTGCGCGTCCGGATTATTAAAAAAAATAAAAAAAACGAAATTCCGGCTTCAAAATGTCAGCATCATTTTTAGGTGGATCAGTGGATATATCGAAAAATCTTAAACTGGGCAAGAGTATTCAGTAATTCCTTCTTTGGGCATAGCCAGAAATCTGTAGTGAGCATTAAAAAAATTTGTCGGCTTCAACCCATTTTTCTACAATGATGCCAACACAGTCACGAAAATTAATTTTAGTGGTCGACATTATGGGAGCCATCCTTAAACACTTCATTTTAAAGAATTTCAATCAAACTATATAGAAAATGTTAACAGTACACGAATTCTGAAAGGGTGAAACTCGGATTCATCGATTGTACAGCATAAATGCTGAGGTTATAAAACAGTTTATTTCGAGTGTTTTAGGTAATGGAAACAAAACAAAAACATTAACTCATTTTTAAGTCTTATAAAAACATATTCTAAAAAAGAAATCATCGCGCGATGAACTCTTACATTTAAATTAAGTTTATTAATTTAAATGTAAGAGTTCTGTTTTTCGGCTCACAGCTTAAATAATGCATTCTATACAAAGTCTTCAATAAACTTATGTAATTTCTAGTACTTTCTGGGATATTCTCTTTGATCCAGGACTGCCTTTAAGTGAGAACTCATTGGTTTCACCAACTTCCTGGTATAATCTGGGTTAAGCAGGCTCAAGCAGGGCACGTTTAAGGTCTGATACATTTGAAATATTATGAGTTCTTTTTTTTTCAAGTAGAGACCACAAATTCTCTATGACACTGAGATCTGGACTTTGTGCTGGTGTTTGTATAATATGTGGACAGTTCCAGACGAGCCAAGTCTTCACAATTTCGGCTGTATGTTTTGGATCATTGTCTTGATAAAATCGAAATGACTGCCTTATGCCAAGTTTTTCGATGCTCTGAGCAAATTATTCTTAAGCAGGTCCAAATGTAATTTCTTGTCCATATTCCCATCAATAAATACCAAATTTCCCCTGCAGATGACATACAGCCCCATTCCATTACACTGCTACCACCGTGTTTGACAGTGCTGCGGAAATTAACTGGATTAAAGGCTGACTTAAAAATATTAATTCGTCAGCAAAAATAACCTTATTCCAAAGGGAAATATCCTTGTTTATATGCTTGCGGGAAAACTCAATTCGACAGTTTCTATTTTTTGCATTCACCATTAAAATTTCGCTTCGCAAAACTCGACTTATTGTTTCGGGACTACATGACTTTTCCAAGTATTTTTCGGCTTCAATTGCCATCTTATGGGCACTAAGATCGGGCTTAGCTTTGATTTGCTTTTTCCCATGAGTGTAATTTTCATGATTTTTTTCTAAACGTCTCTTTCTTGCATTCATTTTTAAAAATATCAATCATGGTTCTAATCCTATTTTTAAAATTTTGAGAATATTTCACGATCTTTAAAAAATCTATCACATCAAATAAGCTGGAAGTAACTGTAGCCCTTCTGACAGGTTTACGTACATTTGGAATAAATTTTTCGATGTGCGAAACTGCGATCAAATTTTATGTTCATTTCGTATGTTATCGTGCCATCATTTTAATTGGTGCTGACCGGAAACTGCGTAAAAAACGCACCGTCGTAATGGGAAATTTTACAATGTGCAAAGTTTGGACCAAAACGGTTATTGCCTTGGAGAGTTATCATTTTAGCGACCATTTTTTAACTTTTGTGAGGGGAGGTACCCGAAGAATTGGACAGATTTTATCAATCTTCGATCTAAAACTAAGTTTGGTGAAAATGGTGTATTGTACAAAATTTAGATTTAGGATATAAAAAGGCATTAACTGCATTGCGACGAAATTTTTTGAACATATGGTGGCCGTAGGGTTTTTTACTTGCCCCTAAGAAAAACTTGTTGTTGCAAAAGGTCTTAAGAGAATAGGCCTTAAACTGCACTTTTTCTAAATTTCGTGTTTGAGGTCCCAAAGGGAGTAGTCCAATATAGTCCATATTTGAACCCTGACTCAGTGATTCCTTTCGCGAGGTAGCATGCACACCATTTTAGCTCAAAAATTAAGGCGATTTGAGAGCAGGCCTTAAACTACACTTATCCGAAATTTTGTGTGGGAGGTGCTCGAGGGAGTGGTACAATATAGTTTATATTTGAACACGATCTATGTTCGCAGAAATATTGCGAAGGCCAAATTATAGACCAAATGGGTTTACAGACATGGATAAATCTGAAACGGATTTCATTCAAACGTACTCGGGGCCTAAAGGCTGAGGGTATAAAATTAATATGGTGACCAATAAAAATGGCTGATTGGCTCCATCGGTAGATACAGGGTGCGGCTAAAGTAACTATATGATTTGTTTTTTAAATAACTATTGAATGGAATGAAAAAACAAAAAAATTTATAATAAAAAGAAAGTTTATTTTATGTTATTTTTTAACATTAATTATAAAAAATATCAGTTAAATGAGAACCGTTTTCTCTAACGCAAAAATGTGCTCTTTTTATGGCATTTTCCATAACTTTCCACATCAAACGGTAATGATTTCTGATGAAGATTTTTGGGATCCCCAAAATCTGTTGTTTTGTTTATTTACGCAAGTGAAAATGCGCATCGTCGGTCATCATTAAATTTGAAAAAAAAAATTCATTTTGATCAACGAGATTTAAAACTGTTCTAGCATATTTAGTTTTTGGACTAGTTGGATTTTGTAAGGGAAGAGGTGCAAATCGTGTTTTAAAATTCGCCGAAGAGTGCGGTCAGAAAGCTGCAACTGGGAAGATCGTCTTCTTGTTGATGTCTCCGGATTTTCTTCGACGCTCTGTCGCACAGAATCAATATTTTCGGCCGATCTGCCAGTTCGAGGTCTGCCCGTACGTCTTGAATCTCCGACAGTCCCATATTCAGCAAAATTATTCACCAACGAACGAATGGTTGGACCCGTTGGAGCAGTTCTTACACCATAAAGTCTTCTGTATGCACGTTGAGTATTAATTATCGAACGATGATTTTCAATGAATAGAAAAACAATCTTAGTTCATTGCGCACTTGTATAGCGTTCCATTTTTAAATATTCTCCCAAGTTTAATTTCTGAAATAGGAACAAGTAAGAAAAGCATTAAGTTCGGTCGGGCCGAACTTTTTATACCCTCCACCACAAATTTCAACCATTTCGGTGGATTAATGTGGCCACAACCTTCAAAATACCGAAATTCGGAAGGTACCGTTCTATGGAGGCTATATGATGGCGTGGACCTATACCTACAAATTTCTGGGGGAAAGTTTTATACGCCTAAAGAAGACTAAATACCAAATTTCAGCCATATCGGTGTGATAATGAGGCTAAAACGTTCAAAATATCGAAAATCGGGAGATATTGTATTATGGGGGCTATATCAACACGTGGGCATATATAAACATTTTATGGTAGAAATGTTTCTTAGCCTCTGGAAACACAAAATACAAAGTTACAACCGATTCTTTAGTCAAATGGGTCTAATACATTCAAAATATATTAAAATGACGCGTACTTTATAAGGGGTCTTATGTGGGGACTATACCAAAACGTGGACCTATATAACCCAACTTTGGTAGGAATGTTTTCTGGCCTCTGAAGACACAAAATACCAAATTACAACCAATTCTGTGGTCAAATGGGTCTAATACATTCCAAATATATTAAAATTACGCGTACTTTATATGGGGCCTTATATGGGGGCTATACCAAAACGTAGGAATAGGAATATTTTTTGGCCTCTGGAGACACAAAGTACCAAATTACAACCAATTCGGTGGTAAAATGGGCCAAATATCTTAAAAATTCCTTAAAACGACGACGCGTCACGCGTCATTTTGTATGGGGGCTATACGAAAGCGTGGACCTACATAGCCCGCTTTCAATACCAAAAGTCCTACGTAAATATAACATATTTTCCCAAAATTTCATCAATCTACGTCAATCCGTTCGGACGCTAGAGTGATTTCCACTGACGGACAGACAGACGGACGGATATGGCTATATCGATGTAGAATTGCACGCTGATCAAGAATATATATACTTTGTGGGGTCTACAATGATTATTTCGAGTAGTTACAAACGTAGTGACAAACTTAATATACCCCCATCCTATGGTGGAGGGTATAAAAAAGAAAAAGTTAAATACTCGCAAGCAAAGAAATTACAATTGTTTTACATCATATAGTAACTTTAGCCGCACCCTGTATGACTCCCAAAATTAGATCCAGTTCCAAGATAGACCATTTTCACTATAGCGAAGTCTATCAGTCTCATTCCAATCGTTAGAATTAAAATGCTTATAATTTCGTTAATTAACGAAGTTTGTCGGTAAGTTAGCAACCAAAATAAAGTAGTCGCTAAGTTCTTCGACCCCTTCCAAGCGGTGTTCTGAAATACATTAACTCTCAAAGGGTTACGTCTTTGGACATTTCAGGTGACGACATGATCTTTAAGGGTTCTACTAGCCATAAAAAATACTGAAGTAGTCCTTATCTCATTGTATATCTCACTGAGTGACTTTTTCTGAAAGATTATTTAATATTTGATTAATATTTAACCCATATGAACCTCCTTTAACATAAGTAATTTTATTACATTTCAATATATTATCTACAATTGCTTACAACAATTTAACTTAATTCATAGTATCTTTTTCCCTTCAGGAATATTCATGGGAAATAGTTCTTCTTATCCTTTTAACATAAAATATAATTTCAATACTTTCAACTCTTGGCAACTGAGGACATTTTAATATTGCCCAATGCACCATAGTAAGTGATGTCCTTTTTTTCTACGTTTTTATAGTATATCACTCATTCCTTAATGAAAAATTCCATTTTATCCTTGTTAATAATTTACAACAACATCAATTTTCACTTTTTATAAATGTCCAATGTGCCGCTCTATCTCTCGAGTATTCATTTGCAAATTTAAACACTTTACGGAGATCACTACAACATAGAATGACTTGAAAAAATTCCTTGACCACGGCGTCTCACATCATACTCCCATTTAGGTGAAGAGTCCTTTTACATTTCCTTTTTTTCAAATTTCCTTTTCAATTTCTATGTGACCAAGTAACCTGGTTAAGCTAGCTAAACAAACAAAAAATACACTTTCAATTTCTTTTCATTGAAATTGGCTGATGGACACACCCATATCCTGTAGTCAGGTCTTGTTTATCATGGTGTGACTGAGTGTGTTTGTGTGTATTTTGTGTATTTCAAAAGTATGTCAGAGTAAATGCAGGCATTTTTTGTGCTTCTTTTGCTCTCAAAGGATACTAATTTTTGTTTGATTACTTAGCAGAATTTGTGGGAGTTTATTTCACACTTCTTTTCAATATTTTCCGTAACATAGCCTGTGGATTTTGCTGGATTTTTTGAATAAAATTGTGTCACTTGTTGGCCAAAGGCTATGTTGATGAAGTTGAAAAGGATGCAAAGGGACTTGTAGCTTTTTTAAATGTTCGTAAAGTCGACAATAATTTTAAGTAAAATAAAAACAAGTTAAAAAGAATCGTCGGCTTTGACGACAGCCGAATAGCCTCATCCGATGACTGTACCAAAATGGGGCTGTCACCTCAACAATTATGTGTTGTTATGTATTTTTCATCATGGGAGCGGCTATATATACAAAATGCCTCATGAGAATTGGAATCGAATTTCGCTATAAATGTTTAGAACATCTGCCATTGGGTATTTTCAACCGTTAAAAATCTAGAGTAAAAAAATATGCTAATAATGGATTCGCATTACATCATCCTAAGTCTTCGTACCAATTAATCATTGGGACGTTTTGTTTGCCATCAATATGAATAAAGTGACCGAAGAACTAATTATGTCCAGGATACTTTACTAATGTTATCAACAGTAGCCGTCCTTCCCCCTATAACCACTTTTGTGGTTAAGTGAGCCCGAGCAGGCGAAATATGATTTATATGTTTCATATCAAGAAAACTCATTAGTCATTAAATGGATAGATATCCACACGATTACGATGATTGTAATCGATCTCAAAAAAGGTAAAAAAAATGTTACATTTTGTAATACTCAATGACCGATCATGTTTCTTCGTTCTTCCTCTCCTTCTAATGGTTCGTGGCTTTTAAGAAGAGAAAACAAAAAAATGACATTGTCATTGTTCTTGACATAATTGTTTATTCCATTCATTAGAACGTTCCTATAACTCATCTTGACTGAAGTTATTGTGCTGAAGAGACAATAGAAGAAGAGGAGCACAACCATAAAAATGATTGATGATATCAAACATGAATCTATCTTAAGAACCTCTGTGGAAGAAAATGATCTAAGGAGGATGAGCTAAGTGTGCGTGTTGCTTGTAGCATTTCGTGGGGAAGCCACCACAAAACATTGAAGTGCCGTCTGCCACAAAGAAATCTTTTGGGGGTATTTTATGTTCCTTTGCTTCTAATGATGCCCTCCCTCGATTAAATCTCACACAATGTAATTGATCGTAATTTGATGACATTTCTATTTTTTCTTTCTGTGAATCTCGCTACTTCTCCTTTCATAGTAGCCATAAAACATTGTAAAGTTTTAAAAGTGCCCTGCATTGTCTTTGTTTTTGAAGCGGCTGACATTTTTCGTGAATGAAGATTTTTATCGCGCTGATCGCGTTTGCGGTGTAATGAAGCGTGTTTCAGTTACAACTTTTTTATGATTTTTTTCGTGTATTCTCCTATGAGGGATTTTCAAATTGTCTATTGTTGAAAATAAAATAAAAAACACAAAACATTGTAATAGTTTGACTAATTGCCTGGCTTTGTAAGAATTAAGTGGATTTTTATTTCTTTGAGATTTTCTTTATAGGCGAGAGGAGTGGATAAAGCAGAAGAAGATCCATGACATTGTTTTACAGCTTCTTAAATAAGACATTAATGTCTATGAGAAATGCCATCATTTGATTGAGTACTCCAAATTCTAACGTAAATCACATGAATGTATCTTGATGTTCTTATACAACCTAATGTCATCATTTCGACGTGTCTACAATTGGGATTCCAAACATGGAAGAAAAAATGTTTTATTGTCCATTATTCCATGGGTACCACCGTGAAGTAATGTTTAGTAGGCGATAAAACCTAATATAGACTCGGGCTTATATTCAAGAAGTACCCTCTTATTCCGTCTGGGATGATCATTGACAATATTTTTTTTATTGCACGATTGTTAGACGTTTAAAATGGCAAAATAAAATAGGAAATACGGCCATTTTATTCAAGCTTTAATAATGATAAACTGAATTTGAAAGTAAAACTATTCATCCATTAATGTACAGATTTTTACAATTTGCCATGGATTACCAACCAATTCAATCCAAAAACTAAGCATTCTGTTTTAAAATAAAAGTGTCGACTTGAATTTAATTTTAAAGCTAAACCAAATATTTCTTTTCTCTCTTTTTTTCAGGTATGGAATCTAAAAAACTCTTTTTCCTAATTTAAATTTTAAAATGTGTAAGTATTCCAATTTAAGTATCCTCAAAATGACTTAGAGAACACCAAACATCAAACACCAAAAACCAGGGAACATTGGGAAAATAAAAAAATTATCAAAATTAAAATTGTTTATATCGCGTTTTTAGAAAAACAAAAACAAAGGGACCAGAATCAGTCAACGTTGCCCACAGATAAAAGGTAGTTTACACTATCTATCAATGTCATATGACACGAAATAAAAACATTCCATATCTACCCACACACGCAATGTGGAGACCTAATTTTATTACATTTTTGCTGGTGTGGACGCACAAAGTAAATGGCGTAAGGAAAATCCCCAATATTGCACATATTAGCGACTATATAATGATGGAAAATTTCATGTCACATGACATTTACATATAGTGTAAACTGCCCCTAAATAAACTTACCCTATGGCTATCCCTAATTTTATAAACAAATTAATCTATTTTTCGTTTGCTTTCTTATACGGCTGTAACTGAGATCCCTATGCAATTCTGATCTCTAACTTACTAAGTGAGAGGAAGGAAGCAGTTCTACATCCTGAGATTATCTGGCCCGTTGACCTTGATCATCGGTCCGTGCTGAGAGATCGCCACTGTTTTTTTAAGTAGAACTTTTGAATTTGTCCTGTTGACCGGGGGCTAGACACTACGCTCCACTTGTTGGTCACAGAAAACAGAGAACCCAGTCTTGCTAGTTTATTAACTATCTTATTTCCCTCAGCAGTGCTCTGTACCCAACAAAATTTTAAAAAATCTGCTATTTTGAACACCGTTAGATCTAATGGCGAAAGACCCTGAAGCAGCCTGACTACCCACATATACCGTGACCACTCTCCCTGGAAAATCCGTCATTCCCACTAACAGATCTAAAGCTTTCAACGCCACAAAAACTTCTGCCATAAAAACGCAGCAGTTGTCGCTAAGTATGTATAAGCGCCTGATACTCAGTTCTCGCATCGTTGAACATTTCTAGGCTATCCAGGATTGTACCCACTCAGCCTCTAGGTATAAGATGGCCATACTACCTGCAAAATCTGTCATTCCCACTAACAGCTCTAAAGCTTTCAACACTGCATAAACTTCAGCCTAAAAACACTGCAGTTGTGGCAATGTCTTATGTTCAGTTCTTCACAGTACACACCAGCTTCAGTTCCTTCTTCCATTTCGACCCATCGCTGAAAAGGCTATCCGTGATTGGATCCACTCATACTTATCCGGAATGAATACGTCTGCTGTATCAAAGTCCTGGGTAAGCTACATGTAATCGGTTTCATTATTTCTGTTCTTATCCTTGGATAGGTATCCATTCAAAACGTTTGCGCACCCAAGCAACACATTCAGCCCTCTAAACCTCACAGCATCTCAGAATGCCTGCACTTGACTATCCAGAGACTGAATATTCAGTGCAGCATTTAAGGCTGCCTGAGGAGTGCCTGTTATCTGCTCCAGTAAGTGTAACGTGATGAAATGTTCAAGTACACAGAAAAAAATTTTAGCCATTTGATAAAAAAAAAATCAAAGATTCAAAAAACATATCGATTTTCCGGCAATAAAAAAATTTTCATATTGACAAAATTCGATATTATTATTTGATCACAAAGTAAAAATACAACGATTAAAATATTTCACATATTGACAAAAATATTTATCAAAATATTCCACATTGTGCTTGATAAAAACAAAATATTTTCTTGACAAAAAAATTATTGAATACATTTTTTTCAATCGAAGCTGTATCATACTATGCGGTGGTATTATTTATTTTTGCAAAAATTGCAAAAAAGTTATAACCCTAATAATTATTTGTAGCTATTCTAACAACCACTGAATGCTGATACAAAATTTGGAATATTTTGATACATATTTTTGTCAATATGTGAAATATTTTATCAGTTCAATATAAAAAATCGATAAATATTTTAGTTAATATGAGAAATATTTTATCAGTTGTATTTGTACTTTGTGATCAGATAATTTTATCGAATTTCTTTTCTGTGTACATAAATCTGTCGTTTATTATCCTCTTTACAATATGTACAAATGTGGATTTAGTTGATATCGTTGCAACTTTTTTAATTACTTTAACGGCTTGCAAGGATATAATTCTCATTCACTCTGTACCACTGGTCACACGTGTATTTAAATGATGGATGCTGAAATGTAGCATGGCATTGCAGGGGTTTTGCAACAGCCAAGCTAATCCTTGATGAGATGTTGTGTTTGCAAATTTTGAATAGACTACCAGTTGTGGCCTTGTTACCACAGATACATTTACATAGAGGCTCTCTTATTCTGTCCCACACAGAGACTTCAATCTTCTGTCCCACTCACAGACTTCGGCAATCGGTTCCCTACAAAGACTTCGGTATTCGGTCCCACACCGAGACTTAGGTATCCCGTGCCACACAGAGTTTTCGGTCTCTTGCCCAACATAGAAGTTTCGGTGTTATTTACCTCCCAGCAACATTGATTCTCTGTTCTTAGATATACCTAGAAGTTTATACGAGATCGTAGCCAATAGTAATAAAAGCTGGTCGTCACTTTGCAATAGTACAGATTAATTGCACCACGCAATCTTGGAAGAAGTTGACGAATTTAAAGCTACTGGTCAGTTTCAACACCTCTGGCTCAGCTGAATCAGGAGGTGACAGTCATGTTTTAGCTGCAACTCTGTGTGAGATCGCAGCATGTGAGATTATGGCTAGCTTGTAGCCATCCCAAACTGTGCCCATTTTAGTTATTGTTTGAAGAAGAAATCTTTGGATTCTCCAATCTGAGACTTTATAACATTAACGCCATTGTAGATCGCTGCCTGCCGAAGTAGATCTTATTGCCACCCACATCTTCAGAGGTTATGATATTTCTCAGACGTCCTTCCACCAATACCCAATAATTATTACTGATTTTCAGGATCAAATTTGCAAACCACCAGAATCTCATCTGAAGCGATTATCCGCGCAGATTCCACTGACAGTTCCACTCAATACAGTTCCGACACAAATAAAATTCGTATTTGTGAACATATCACAAAAATGCAACTTAAACTAGTTTTTTATGAGTGAACCTAAATATTGGGACATTATGACGCAATTATTGGCTTCCCCTTAACAAAATATACGGTTGTAGTTATGTTATCATGGATTATCCACAATTAAAATTTCAGCCGATCCGAGAAGTGGCCAGTTGTTGAAATTTCAACAGGTACCTTTTGAGAAGAAGTTTCCCGAATGAATGGAATGATATAATCCTTTATGGAAGATAACTTAAGTTTATGAGCCACTCCTTTCGATTGTTATCATGTCCACGAGACATTTTAGTTGCCCACCGAGAGATTTCTTAGAGTTTTCGGGCCATTAATCAGGAAACATGGAGTTGCCCACAAAAATATACCATCTAAAACGGGACCATAACTACCACCTTTGGTAAAAATTTCACAAGTATCCTCCCACAGGCCTTAAACTAGACTTAAGCGAACATTTTGAAAGGTCTTGGTAGACTTACACGAAGAAATATAGTCCATAATCGAAAATACTTCATAACACTGTGCAACAAAATGGAGGTGGAAGTCTGGGGCACGGAAAATTTCTGTTGGGGAAGAAAGGCCTTGGTGAGTATATTAAGAACCCCGAAGGACAGATCCGCCGTGAGTCAAACTTCCGCGTTATGGCATGATGAAGTTTTTGCTAGAGACCCTGTAAGCCATCAGGAATTCGCATTATATCTTTGTTCACTGTTGCTTTAGCTTATTTTTGAGATGATATGTCTTCAGTCGAATCGAATGGGGATTATTTTCGTAGGCACTTCGACCTTCTAACTCGCTTCCTTCAATGTTCTTTTTCGTCCTTTATGTTAAGAGCCGCATTTATCCCCGTTTGTTCAGAATGTCGAATTGCAGATACTTGGGAAAAAATTTTAGCTAAAATCCAAAAAAACCGAAAATCGGGAGGTACCGTTATATGGGGGCAATACCAAAACATGGACATATGTTGACGGTTTTTGGTGGAAATGTTTTGCGGTCACTATAATAATATAATAATAATTGTTCCACAAACATCCCAGGCGGGACAGGGGAGACTTCTCTCATATCAATGAGTGCACCCCGATTCATATTAGCTCAATGATATGGGACATACTGTTTATCGCCGAGTCCGAACCGCGTGTCTAAGACACCACTTGTGCATAGCGTGACCACTTGTAGAGTAGTTGTACAAGGCTGAAATATTCAGAAAATGTCGCCAACATTACTGAGGGGTATTTTGCCACCGTTGAAAAGTGTTTGATGTTGACTGGCCGGGGAATCGAACCCACGACCTTTAGCGTGCAAGGCGGGTGTGCATACCATTGCACCACGGTGACACCCACTGGGAACCTCAAATGTTCAATTGCAGGTAGTTTGGTCAAAAAATGTAGTTAAAATTCACAAAATACCGAAAATCGGGAGGTACCGTTATATGGGGGCTATACCAAAAAGTGGTCCGATATAGCCTATCTTCGAACTTCACCTGCCAGGTGCAAAAATATAGCGCTCTAGTTTAATTTTTGCGAACGCCAAGGTGATTACAACGGACGGACAGACAGACATGGCTAAATCGTCTTAGAATATTATCCTGATCAAGATTATATATACTTTATATGGTCGCAAATGATTAGTTCGATGTGTTACAAACAGAAAAACAAACTTAATATACCCTCCATACTATGGTGGAGGGTATACAAATAAAACTACACGAAACATGTTCTTAAGCTGCACTTTTGCGGAAAATGTTGAATATTTGTGTGGAAGGTAGCCGAAGCAGTATACCGATATAATCTGTTTGACAGATTAGTAACAAATCGGTTACTCTTTTCGAGAGATGTCGTGCGTACCATTTAATCGCAAAATTTTGAAAGTTCCAGTCGGAAGTGCTTCATCTCAATTTGTAAACATTTTGGACCACTTCGTTTGATCCGTTCGAAACAGTCAGACCGCAGAAAGGGCTACATCGACTCCAAATTGTCTGAAACGGATTTTGTCCAAACATACTTGGGGTCTTAAACCGAAAAGAAATAATGAAAATTCTCTTTTATTGAAGACAAAAAAATGTATGGGCATATGAACCGTATGGATTGGATTAAAGCTCAAAAATTTGCGGGGGATATCGATAGATAGGGCTTTTGTACCATACTAGCCTACGAAAAGCGTAATATCGGGCCACTAGGGAAACCTTCGGTAAAAATGTCCATAGGATCCTCGAACAGACCCTTAACTACACAAAAATGTTGAACATTTGTATGGGTGGTACCCCAAGGATTGGACCGATAGGGCCCAAATTTGAACTTTTGTGGGAGAGGTACCGGAAGCAGTGGACCTATAAGCACTACCTTCGATTTTCATCTAAAAGTATTACGTTATTACGTATGTATAATTATTACGTATTGCGATATCCAAAGTGTGGACGAACGTAGTATTCGGTTCAAGCTCTACAGCCACTACATATGGTGCCTTTGGAGTTTTTTACTCCTTTCGGGCTGTTTTCTCGAGAAGTATGGACTTGTCCCTGAAAAAACTTTTACAGTTTTAATTGAGGCAGCGAATGCAAGTTGCTTCAACAAAAATCAAAGTGATTCGAGAGCAAGTCCTAAACTGAACTTTTCCGAAGTTTTGTGTGGGAGGAACCCGAAGAAGTGAACAACACAAATATGGTCAATATTCGAACCTGATCTATATCTGGTAGATATATTAGGATTTGTAAAGCAGGCTATTTTGTCAGGGAGTATGGGCTTGTCCCGTCGTTTGGGGGACAGTGAATACAAGTTGCTACAACAAAAATCAAAGCGATTCGAGAGCAGGTCCTAAACTAAACTTTTCCGAAATTTTGTGTGGGAGGTACCTGAAGGAGTGGACCGATTGAGTCCACATTGGAACCTCATCTAAGTCTGGTAGGAATTTCACGATATGCAAAGTATGGACTAAATCCGTTACTCCCTTCAAGAGTTATCGCGCGCACAAATTTTCCGAACATTTTCGAACTTTTATGGGGGAGGTACCGGAAGGAGTGGACCGATATAACCCCTCTTCGAACTTAAACTATGTTTGGACAAAATATTATGAAAGCCAAATTTTGGGCCGAATCGGTTGATCCCTTCGAAAGTTATAGTGCGCTCCAGCCAGACAGACAGAAGGACGGACATTGCTAAATCGACTCCTAATTGTCTGAAACACATTTCGTCCAAACATACTTGGTTAGACCCCAAGTATGTTTGGACGAAACCATTATTTTGATGAGGCACATTTTGCCCGTTTGAAAGCGTCAATGCTGAGGGTATAAAAAATATCCTCTGCCCAAGCTGAACAGAATTCGGAATGGACATGTCTAAAGATTTTACCGAAATTGTGCAGACATTTCAGACTTTTGTTAAACTGGGGCTATGTGTCTGTATAAAGAAATCCTCATATCTTCCCTGTGCACGCTTTTCCCTTTCCTCTTTCTCTCTCTCACTCTGCTTTCAATTACCTCGCGATAAACTACATTTGTCGAAATTTTGATTCCCTCCCTCCGTTTTTCCCAAAAAATTTAACATTTCAATTAAAGACAAATGTTTACATTTGTCAATCCGTTATTTGCAATTGTTCGACGAAAACGGTCAATACGCATACAATTGATGCTGTTACAATTTAAATGGTTGGACTAACGCAATTTATTTCGATCCCCTAAGGGTCTTTTATTTTCTTAATTAAATTTATTTGCTCTTTCCTTGCTTAGCGGGGACACTGTGAATGGAAGACATACACAAATTAACAACTTCTTTGAGACAAATGTCCCGTTGCGTAAAGAAAAATGAACCCTTAAGGATTATTATTAGCACTTATGTGATGTGAGGACGACCAAGTTGTTCCACACGGCTGCCAAAAATGGTGAAAAGGCGAAAAGAAGTTGAAATTATCACAACATAACCCCTACCCTCCATAAGGCTACAAGTGTCGATGACATTTAGTGCTTGCTAAACATACTTTGAAGTAGCTAGCACATCACGTTAGCAGCAGCACAGAGAAATTGACAAATAAAAACTAACAACAACGGCAACAAAGTCATTTGACTTGGAAGAAACCGGAAGACATGCTGCTGCTGCTGACGAAGAAGCATCGTTAGGTAGGCAACAAGCACATATTAGTGGCACTTAGTAGTGGCGTGCAACCCTTTATTTTCTTTCACACATCATTTTAGTATGAAAACGGAAGAAAAAGGGTTTCGTGGCAATGGACAGGCCAACCGGGTAAAAGGATACAAAATAAAAACAACAACAACAAACGAAGGAAGCAAGAAGTTTGAAGAAAGATATCCTGTGAAGAACACTTTAACGCAAAAAAGTTAAACTCAACAACAAAACAATTTTCTAAAACAATACAAAAGTATTCGTCTTTGGGAGAGTGCTTGTCATACCCTGGGGTCCTTAATGGCTAGGATTTTGTGCAATGTCCTGTTAAGCCTAGGGGTTATAGTGTAGAGCTTCTTGCTATGTTGTGACCATAGATGCCTTTCTTCTTTGATGTCATGGCATGTGAAAATATTTTATAGATTTTTGCTTTATTTTCCTTTTTGATTTTTCTTTCTTACTTCCTGTTCTTGCCTCAAGTAGCAGTGTCATGCAATTTTGTTATCATCGATATGTGACAATTGTTTGTGAAACATTGTTGTACAACAAATAAGTATTCCACAAGGATAGTAGAGTAAAAAACTCCCAAATTTAATTGTTTGTCAAGTTGAGGGCATGTTTTTATTTATTTGACATTTAAACAAATTCTCGAAACTATTTCAGGTCGCTAAAGTATAAATAGGATACGAAAACTTCTTTTAGTTGTTTTTTATTCGGCAATTGCCTTGAGGCATTTCTCTCCGTTATCAAGGCCTTTCAAATGTCACAGTGGCTTATATTTTCCTGCCTGCTACCTGCTTCTATCCTTCCTTTTTTTGGTGCTGCTTTCTTCTCTTAGGTTTTCTTTACCTATCGCTGTTAATCCATTTCCATGCTCTCTTAATTCCATTCTAGCCAGTTGTCATCAATGAAATAAGAAAATAGGATTTGGTAGCTTAAATTGTGGGCACATAACCTTCTTATGTGGGAATATCCTGACTTGCTTGCTTTTGTCCTTAGCTGGTGTTTGATTTTGTTCTTAGTTTTGCTTGAATGCTAACATTAAAATATGTCACAATATCATCATCGATGCCATTGTTGTTGATACAATACTGGATTAGAGCCGCACGAAGGCCAACTGAACACCTGTGTTGGTTTAAAACATCAAAATGTTTGCGATTTTTATGCGAAAAATATTTTACGTTTGCGTTTAGAATTCAAGGCTAATATTCTTAAGCCAACCAACCACCACAATAAGTGGTTAATTTTAAAATACACAATTTAGGTATTTGGTAAATGTACCACAATTAGGTTGAAAGTATAGCAAGGTCAGCTGAGCTGTATCTCTTGTACAGTGCTGTTACGAAAATAATGTTTTAAAAAAATGTGATTTCGGCCATATACTTACCATGAATTCTACATACTCACTGCCCTACGTCCTCGATAGCCCCACTACATCCATTTTAGAGATCCTAAATCAACGCTGGGCTATTGGTGCATACCTTATCAATCACTTAGCCCCAAAGAAAGAAGTCGCCAGATGTTAAAAACAATATCTCGGATGCCAATTGTGATCACCTCTTCGTGAGATAACACGGTCTGGAAATGTAATACCCTACACCACTACCCCTGTTCATACGTTTTTCAATG
This sequence comes from Musca autumnalis, assembly GCF_047663935.1. Lineage (NCBI taxonomy): Eukaryota > Metazoa > Arthropoda > Insecta > Diptera > Muscidae > Musca > Musca autumnalis. The sequence continues at coordinate 50,287,208 of NW_027411755.1, forward strand.
GTAAACATTTATTTTAGGGAATATTATCCGACTATCGCCAAACTCAATACGATTCTGCATCTCTGGAACCTTTAATAGCCAACAAAATTTCGTGACGATCCGTTAAAAATTGGATGCATTACGGATGTTTTTTGCCTATTCCGACTCCTGAATATTATCCAACCATCACAAAAATCATTGTGCTTCTTCCCTGTGGCACTCGCATCAACTCCCAAAATATCGTGACGATCAGATTACAATTATTACAGAGAAATGTAAAAATAGGATGTATTAGCGACTTTTGCGATATCTCCGTCGTTTGACCACTTAGCCAACCTACGTTGCATGTGTTTATTATTACGTTTGTATGTTCGTTCATCTGTTCAATCTGGCTCTGGGTCTATCTCCAGTCCCAGAAAAGTGGCTGCTTCGATGGGATGTAACCACAGATCCACTGGAGTTAGATGAGTAGGTTTGGCTGGGCAGTTGAAAAGGTGTTTTGTGACGTGCGGGCCATGCGCATACTGGGCAACTGCATCCGTGTAAATACTATTTAAACCTGCTTGATATGCCTGTTGATCTAGGGGTTCTCTCCTATATTGCTGGACCTCCCTCTCTAAGGCACGAATATCCTTCCTGATATGCCTGAATGTGTCGGGCCTATCCAGCAGATGGTGGTTGGGATGGCTCTCACGGTAACACCGAAGCAAGTACTGCAACGAAAGCATCTCATTGTGTTGCTTTACTGGAAGAATCTTTGCCTCCTTATGTAAATGGACCACTGAAGACTTGAGAAAGCACCCTGTTGCTGTTCTCAGGGTGGCATTCTGACAGGTTTGAATCTTTTTCCAATACGTATCACATAACCCCGGGGACCAAACTGGAGCCGCATAGCTTACCACAGACCGACCTATCGCGTTATGTGTGGTCAACAAGGTTTCTTTATCTGCACCCCAAGTGCTGTCGGCAAGGGACTTGAGGACCTTGTTCCTATTTTTAAGTTTGTCGCAGATAGCTGTGTCTTGCATGCACGACTTGAAAGTAGTGTTGAATGTGACCCCTAAATTTTTGGGTCGGAATTCTGCTACCGTCGACCACGACATTCAATTCTCTTCCAAACTGCGCTGTCCATGTGGTGAACAGAGTGGTTGTACATTTTTTGACGGAGGATCGTGCAATAATTCGCATACGTTACGATCTCGATGCCGTCTGGAGGGGATGGAATACCGGAGAGGTAGAGGTTAAACAGTTCCGGAGATATGACCACCCCACCTTGGGGATCTCCCTGTTTCACTCTACGGGGTTTGGACTTCTTGTTCCTGAATTCCACGCACGACTGGCGTCCACACATATAATTGACTATCCAACGTTTCAAGCTTGGCCGGAGGGTTGTCTGCTCAATGTCCTCAAAGGCTTTTGATAAGTCAAGCGCCACCATCACTGTTCTACCGCTCAGCCGTCTCTAGTTGAGTCCTTGACAAATATATGTGGTAATAGCGTGCAGCGCAGTTGTCGTTCTGTGCTGCTTACGGAATCCATGCTGATGATCGGCAACATGATAGCTATTTCTGATACTGGGGAGGACTAAGGCTTCAAGGGTCTTTGCTACGGGCGACAAAAGCGAAATCGGCCTGTACAATTCACTTTTGCTGGCATCCTTCCACCCTGTCCATTTCCCAGACTTCGGGAACAATGAGGGTGGATAGCGACAAGTTGAGAACTTTAGTGAGATACTCTACTCTCGGCACATCCAGCTGCTTCAGCATTACCATGGAGATTCAATCAGGGCCCAACGGTTTGCATTGATGGCATTGACAACATCATCCCTTGTAAACTGTGGTGGTTCCTCCTCGGCAGAAAGAGATCTGATGCGACGTAATACTTTTCTCTTCGCCCTGTCACTCTCGGGGTGCTCGACAAACTGTCGATTGAAATAACTTGCGCACCTCTTCGGGTCAGTCAACGTAACGTCGCCAAACGTGACTGAGGTCCTATCTTCCCTTCTTCCAGGGTTCGAGAGTGACTTAACCGTTGCCCACAAATCACCTATACCGGCTCCAATGCTGCAACTCTTCACATGATTTAACCACCTGTTCCGCTTATGCTCGCCGACCAGCCTGTTAACTTCCAGTGTCAGCTCCCTGACTCTGGGGTCATTGGGGTTGGTTCGACGAAGCTCATCACGCTCACTTGCTAATCCCGTCGCCTCTGCTGGGATGTTTGGTCTTACTTCGGGTATTTGACCAGCTGGGGTATTGCGAGCGGCTGCAGCTGTGATGATATCTCGGAACCCCCTTTCCGCTACCCGAACATGAGAAGGATTGAGCACTTCTCTGAAGCGGTGATTGGTGAACTCTCTGAAACCCACCCAATCAGCTTTCTTATGATTGTCGAATGTACGGCGTTCAGAGGTAATAAAATCGGGTGGTCTGCTAATGGAGACAATTATGGGGAGATGGTCTGACCCAAGGGAAATGACGGGTTGCCAGGTAACATCATTTGTCAGACCACCTGCTCCGAAATCTTTTGGTCCTTGTCGGGACGGAGGAAAATCCAGGATCAATATGGATGTGCTCAGTTTGTTACATTCGCATCCACCACACGCAAACTTCGGTGAGATACAATAAATGCCGGGAGTGGGTGCAACTCAGGTGTTACTCTGGACTCGTTCATGTGAGGGTTAACGACAAGTACTATGTTGCTGCATGCTGCTTGAACACAGCTCCCAATGAGTCGTCGTCATCATCAGAACAGGCAACTCTTCCACAGTCTCTCTAACAGCAGCCGCACACGCAGCACCTAACACCAGCCGTTGCTTTTCCAATCCCTGAAAATGCATTCTTTTTGCAATTTAATTGCAGTGGACTCTGATGTAAGATCGAGGAAATAGTGGATTTCATGATTCGGAAGAATATCATGGTCGTGGCGGTGCAAGAAACAAAGCGCAACAACATCTGCAGCTCAATTCCACGGCGGCCGGTTCTATGCACCGCATTGACTCGGAGGAATCTTCGACCAGGAGGAATCTTCGACACAATTATCGGTTTGTGTTGGTGTATTTTCTTTAACATGGGAGCGGCAATTTATCCCGGAAAGCCTGCCCCGAGCTCTTTTGGTCCATGCCGCGATAGAGATGAACCCCGGGCCAGTATTGATATGTTCCGTTTGCCTGGCAACCCCCCTTTTTTCATCTTCCATCATCGTTTCCATAAATAGACCACCCGACTTAATAACCTCTGAACACCCTACTTTGATTGGCAAGGGTTTAGAGAATTTACCAATCACTGGTTCAGAGAGCTGCCCATTCTCTTAGATCACAGCTGCAGCTACCAAAATAAGACGGGACAAGCCAATGAGAGTGATGAGCTTTGTCGTACGAATCCTGAAAACCCAAGAGCTTGAAGTCAACAGGCTTGTAGAAGTACATAAGCGGAAAAAATGGCTAGGCCATCTGAAGCAATGCAACATTGGTACAGGTTAGAGTAAATTGAGGCAACGGTTAAATTATTCCCGAATCGGGGATTGAAGATGGATGTTACTTTCAACGACATGACAGTGACATATCTGACAGTTTATATACGAGCCCTAACCACTATTAATTCGTACATCAGATATTTTTTCACTGTTTAACATGAAACTTAATTAACATCAAATATATGTCTAAAGTGAATAGATTTTCATAAATTTTTGTAGGACTCATTTTTCAGCCACAATAATGAACTGGTAAACTTTTTTCCATCGATTGGAAAATAATTGTGGCCTGTAGAGCGATTTCGGAAAATTCGTTTTTGGTCCCAATACAAAGTTCTATGAAAAATAAAGAGCGGCCAGAGAGCACGGGTTATCGTTAACCGATCGTCATAAATTTTTGTAGAGATCATTTTTAAGCCACAATAATGAACTGCTAAAGTTTTTTCATCGATTAGACCATAATTACGGCCTTTAGAGAATTTTCGTGAAAATGCACCTTTGACCCCATACAAATTACTATGGAAACAAAGTTCGCTCGGTAGATACGGGTTAACGTTAACCAATTCCCGTAAAATTTCACATATAAGGTTTTTGGATCAAATCGAAACAAATTTAGGAGGTAGGAGCTCCAAATTAAAAGTATTTTGTTTTTTATGGGTCGCCCTAATATACATACTTTAATAACACATTGTTGAAATATGCTCCGTGTACGAATTAATAGTGGTTAGGGCTCGTAGCACCTCAATAGTGATAGTGTAAAGAGGAGCGCCCTACACTGTATAAGATATCTCCCAGTCATGGAGTTAGCATCACAATTTACGATGAGTCGTGTTGTAGATGTCATTCCTACCGCGAAATCCAAGTGTTGGGCCCACACGATATCTCAACGGTAATGCTTAAGAAATTAGATGAACCCGGAGTTGAGTATTTAACAAGTGTCCTCAACCTATCGTTAGTCACCTATATTATACCAGAAGCTCTCAATAAACAATACTGTGCTAAAAAGAGCCCGGCTATGCATGCATTGACGAATAAATGTGTTCAACAAAAATGTTGGAAACATTTCCGCAATTTATGCCCGCAAAGACCTACAAATATCAATAATATAAACTATGAATACCTTAATTAATTAATTATTAAAAATAAACAAATTATCCGGTTAGAAAGTTAAGATCCGGACGTTCCAGCTGCTTCAATTGATATTGGGCCTGAATTAATGGTAATACTAACACATTCCCTGCATGGAGACTGGACGCTTCATTTGTTTAGCTGCTCAGCTACCCCAATCACCTGTCTCCCGATTCATTAAGGACGCAACCAATCCAGGTTGCAAAATTTTTTAATCTGGGCACAGAGGAACCATATAACTGGAAAATATATATGAACGAACAACTAAAATGGATAGTGCGAAAGATAACTTTGGAAACTTACATCAAATTCGAAAATAATAAATCGATAATGTCTCCCTCCACATAAATATAAACATTTTGTCCTAAGTATATGTTGAGACCTGTTCACGGATAGCTGTCGTGATTCTTATTACAACAGTATAAACTTTTTCTTGGAGGACTTACCAAATATTTTTCACATAGGTCAGTGTTTTGGTATAGCCCCCACATAAAACCTGTCTATTTCACTATTTTGAATGTGTCAGCATTGTTTTCCAACCGAATAAGTTGAAAATTGACATTTCGGGTTGTCTATGGACATGAAAGGTTTTTATGAGGTTTTTATAATTTAGCTATTAGAGTTCTCTGTCTATTGAAAATCTCTTCTCAACATATTTTGTTGTTGTTTCATCTTTATTCGGAACTTCTACACTTGTCAAGGCCTTAAAAAGCCACAAAATTTTGAAAATTTTTGGACAAACATGATTTCGTTTGACTAGCCGGTATTCTATTAACCCATGCTGCCTCATACGGAAACTATCGGGTTATATTTTGACGAAATATCATGGAATGAGCAAAAAACCCTTGCATCAACAAATTTTTGTAGACATCACGACTAAATGATCTGAGTTTTCTCAATTTCCTTATGTCACAAGCTGAGGGTATATCTCAGTTTCCTTGTTTTCCTTAGGTTTGATTATAGATTAGTATATGATTCATAACCATCCAGTAAATTCGATTTTAAATCTCACAAATCTTCACCTTGAGCGTAAAAACGTGGTATTGAGGGTAAATTAAGTTTGTTTTTTCGTTTGTAACGCATTGAAATGATCATTTGCGACCATTAAAGTATACTTGGGGATTTCTGAGTGAAATCGGACACTTTTTAAAACCGAAGTTGTTGATTTCATTTATTTTTTGCTGGTCATCCGTGTTGTATTAGGCAAATCTTTATTGAAAAATTAAAAATAGTAATTTTTTAAAATTGTTATAATTAATCGTAGTTTAATACAAAAAAATTCAAAAAAAATCGAAGAGTACATTCATTGATACAAATTGGTTTTAAATACTAAATCGCCAAAAATTGCATCCAAGCCCACTGGACAATTTTTTGTACTTTTCTAGATAGCAGATAAAAAAATAAGAAATACAAAAAATATTTTTTCTATTTGGACCAATATTAAAAAAAGTTATGAATATTTCTTTGCATATGGTTTTTACAGAATTCGACTCTTTCAAGGCGCGATTTCTCTGCAATCTTTAGTCAAAAAAATCTGAAATATACTAAAATGTTTTGCTGATGAGCAGCATCATCACAGCAAATAAAGGAAATCAAAAACCACATATATTCTAGATCAGGGTAAAAGTCTGTGTCGATCTATGCATTTAGGGTTCCCAGTGATCAATAAACTTATATTTCAAAAATTATGGGCCATGTTTTCGGAAAGCTCCAATATAACGGTACCTCCTATTTTTGGTATTTTGAGGATTTTAGCTACATTTTTTAACCGAACTAGTGGGAATTCGACATTTGAAGTTATCCGTGGCAACGAAACTTCTCCATTAAAAATCTTAAACATAGGTCTAAGTTTTGGTATGGCTACCATATAACGGTAGCTCCCGATTTTCGGTATTTTGAAGGTTTTAGCTACCATTTTTAACCGAACTAGCTGTAATTTGACATTTGAGGTTCGCAGTGGCCACGAAACTTTTTCGCTTTGGATAACCGTGGTCGATAAAAATTTCCAGCTAAAATTGTGAAAGGAAACTAATTTTTCCATTTTAATTATGACTATTTTACGATGCAAGGCATAAAAGTTCGGCCCGGCCGAAATTAACGACTTCTTACATGTTTTAGTTTTGTTTTTCACCAACTAACTTGTTTTTTTTTCTAAGAATATTTTTTCATGGATCGGCAAGTGTGTTTTTTTTTAAGAAGTAAAAAAGTATCGGTCGGCTTGGCCGACAAAGATATACACTCAGCCTCGGACCTAAAGAAAAGAAGTAACATACAATACTTATGACGTCTATATAATATGATGTGCAACGTTCGGACCAAATCGGTTTCTCACTTTGATGGTTATCTTACGTACTACCCAGTTTAGTTGATGGCGGCAGGCTTTTTGGAGCTTTTGGCCCATTATCTCAAGAAGTAGGGACTTTTCCCTGAATAAAATCTACCGTGGTAATGGGGAAAGCGAATACAAGTAGTTGCAGCAAAAATCAAATGGATTCGAAGTTCAAATGTTGTACCGATTCGGCTGATCCGTTGGAGAGTTATCATGTGCTCTAGGCACTGCACATGGTGCCATAGGGATTTTTACAGCTTTCGGAACATTTTCTCAGGAAGTATGGACTTGCCCCTGAAAACGTGTACTGTCGTATTGGTGCCAGCGTATACAAGTTGTTACAATAAGATAGAGTGGGCCAATATCCCACCTGGCATTTGGAAGATTGTTTTTTTTTCAAAAATCACATTGCGGGGTCTTTTTAGATTTCTTTTGGTGATCAAAAACTGATTAAGTCGCTTGTATGTTCAGAAAGGGACTCGAAAGTGAATCCCTGTAATGATTAAAAAGAGTTCAATTTAAAATACAACAACAAATGTGTAGCAATCATAAATAAATCATTGAGGCGTTTAAAATTTATTTATTGTCACCTTTTGATCATCGGAAGATTGAAAAATGCTTAATCAAAAAAGGTTCATGCAGGTATTTGAAAAGTGATCAGAATTATGTATCTTCTGATCATATTTGAAAAGTGATCAGAATTATGTATCTTCTGATCATATTTTGAACAGCTGGGTGATTAAACACTGATTGTTTTGTTTTTTTTTTTTCAAACATAACGGTTTGGTTGTATATAATTCTCATATACTGTTTCTATAAAACTTTGATATAAATGTCACGTATAATATTATGAATATTGACAAAGACAACACATGTCCAGGTTTTGCCAAGTAAAATGAAGAAAGTGAATGAAGAAACAATATACTAAAGGGATAATTTAAAGTCATAACAAAGCAGAAAAGAAAACAAAACAAAGGAAAGAAAACAAACAAAAGAAGAAGAATAAAAAAGAAAATCCTTTGATTTTTTCGTCTGATAAAAATACTCATAAATGACTCAATGAAGACGATTATAACGATTATAAACATGACTCGAAAAAGAATCACAAATGAATCAACAAATCACCAAAAAATGATTAAAATAGGACTCGACTTTATATACCATCAGAAAATGGGCAAAAAGGACTCGAAACTAATGCAGAGGAAGAAGAGTCGCCCGAGGTTATGTTTTCCTCCCGACAAAGGATTCATTTATGACCAAAAAATGAGCTCATATACCAGCTTTTTAATTGTGCAGTCGAAGTTTGAACAAAAAATTATAAACGAAAAATTTTGGACTGAATCGGCTAATCCGTTCGAGAATTATACTGTGCAAAATTTTTAGGGTAATCTTGTGCAAACAATTCGAACTGAGGATTTTTTGAAAGTACAGACCCAAACGACAAGAAACCCTAGTTGGGTTTTGTTGTGTCAGATCCATCTCGGATTTTATGGCCCCAACTAAACATGGTTAAATATTGAGTTTTTAAAGAAATTCGGGGCTCTATCTCTGAAACCAATGCGAATCTTCTTCTGACCTCTGAATCAAATTTGTAGATAAGGACATGAATAAAATATTTAGAGAAATACTGAACTCGAAAAACTACATTTATTGCCTCAAATTTCAAAATATATGCAAAAATTCCACAATTTTTATACATTTCGCACGGTATCTCCAAAACCGTTAATTTTTTCTGAATATTTTCTTTTGTTGTAAAATGCCTCTATGACGTTGTTTTCAGCACATTTTTCAACAACGATTTAATAAAAATGTCAATAATGTGGTGAAATCCGAAATGCGAGAATAAACTGTTGGTGTGAACTGTGTTTGAAATACGTGTTGTAAAAGATATGATGCAAAATACCGCTGAAACAACATGAAGTAAGCATTTTAGAGTTTCAGAATGTTCTTAAGAATTGTTGAGAACTTTATTTGGAAGATTTTTGCAAAATGTTACTTGGTTCAACTCCCAATAGTTTAGCCGATACTGACCAGAATTTCAGCTATTATGTAAAATTTTCTATATTTTATAGATTTTGATGCCCTAGATGGAATTTTTCTTTTGTGGTTTTTACAAGAGATAAGTTCTACTAGTTTAGGGCTACAATATTGCTAAGGACAGCAAGGCCAAATTCCTATTCGTTTCTGAGATAAAGGCCTGATAAATGCAAAAAAGTGTAGATTTAGCCCGGTTTAGATGAGGCCATAAAATCCGAACTGGATCTGACAGGACAAAACCCTACTAGGGTTTTTGTAGTCTAAATATGTACTTTCAAAAAATGCATACTAGAAGTTGTTTGCATTTTCAGTGTTGCACAGTGTTATCGTACGCTCCAACCAGCCAGACATGGCTAAATCGACTCCAAATAGTCTGAAACGGATACTTGGGGTCTAAAACAATTATTTTGAAGAAGTACATTTTGCCCGTATGAAAGTGTATATACCCCAGCAAAATTTGACGGAAGGGGTTCTTTGCGATGACGTGATTTCATGTCATCTTTTGCATTGGTTCAAAGGAAGTCGTGGAAGATCCGATCTTTTCATTAGGATTTGAACCAATGCAAAGGAAGTCGTGAAAGATCCGATCTTTTCATCAGCATTTGTACCCATTCCATCGATCCAATAGAGATGATGTTTGTGTTTTTATTTACACACCTGTTTATTTTCATTTTGGTATGTTCCAGTACTGCAAAAATCTACTAATTTTTACTATTTTTTCCGATAACATAAAGGAAAAATTGTTATCGTAGTAAAAATAAGTAGATTCTTGCAGTTTCTGGAACAGACCAAAGTTGTTAGAACTGTCGTCGTGATGTTGTCTTACATTTCCTGCATATCAAGTAATTTTTTGCGTTGCAGCGGTGGTGATTACATTGCAATTTTGGATGTAAACTTTTTGCTGATCAATTAATTGTAGTTATTTCGCGAATTCGTTTGAATTAATAAAGAGTTTTGTTTGTCCATATTTCAATAGAGCATTTCCATTTTCCAAACAAGACATGAAAATGTCATGCCAAGGGGTTGGTGAAAATTACATGTCAAAGAATGGGTGAAAATGACGTGTCAATACATTGGTTAAAATGACATGGCAAAGCATTGGTGAAAATGACATGTCAATGCATTGGTTAAAATGACATGCTTAGGATCCAAAAAAGAACGTCATCTTTTGGGGGTCACGCTCATATAAAATTCATGAGTGAAAATGACAAAAAGATGACATGCCAGATCACTTGCACCCATGATTCAACTCATGATTTTTCATCGAAGATTTTACTGGGAGATTTTACTGGGTATATACACTTTCATACGGGCAAAATGTGCCTCATCGAAATAATGGTTTTAGACCCCAAGTATGTTTGGACGAAATATGTTTCAGACAATTTGGAGTCCGTCTGTCTGGCTGCCTGGAGCGCACGATAACTCTCGAACCGATTCGGTTCAAATTTTGGCTATCGTAATATTTTGCCCAAACTTAGTTTAAGTTCGAAGATGGGCTACATCGGTCCACTCCTTCCGGTACCTCCACCACAAAAGTTCGAAAATGTTCGGAAAATTTGTGCGCACGATAACTCTTGAAGGGAGTAACTGATTTGGTCCATACTTTGCCCATCGTGAAATGTGTACCAGACTTAGATAAGGTTTCAATATGGACTCAATCGGTCCACTTCTTCGGATACCTCCCAAACAAAATTTCAGAAAAGTTCAGTTTAGGGTCATCTCTCGAATCGCTTTAATTTTTCTTTTACCAACTTGTATTCACTGCCCCCCATACGACGGTACAAGTTTCATCAGGGGCAAGTCCATACTTCCTGAGAAAATAGGCTGAAAGTTGCAAAAACCCCCTATGACACCGTGTGAGGTGGTTAGAGCGCAAGATAACTCTCGAACGGATCTGCCGATTCGATCCAAAATTTGGCGTTAGTAATATTTTGTCCAAACATAGTTTAAGTGCGAAGATAAGCCATATGGGTCCACCCCTTCAGGTACCTCTCCCACAAAAGTTCAAAAATGTTGGGAAAAATTGTTCGTACGGTAACTCTTGAAGGTAGTGGCCGAATTGGTCCATACTTTACACATCCTAATATATTTACCAGATTTAGATCAGGTTCAAATGTGGACTATATTTGTCGACTCCATCCGGTACCTCCCACACAAAATTTCGGATAAGTTCACTTTAGACCTGATATGGAATCACTTTGATTTTTGTTGAAGTAACTTGCATTCACTGCCACAATTACGATTGTAAATGTTTTCTTCAGGGGCAAGTCCATACTTCTTGAGCAAACAGCCCGAAGGGTGTAAAAACCCCCTATGGTACCACATGTAGTGGCTGGAGATCCATTCTTTTTAGTATCTTCTCCGCAAAACTTTTGATCTTTAATCCTAATCAATATTTTTGTAGGTTCTAATGCCCAAAATTTTTAAAACCTTCTAATTACATACGTTTTCTGGTAAAAAATTGTTTCAATATACACAGGCTGAGGGTATATCTCTGTCGGCAAAGCCGACTGACACTTTTTTACTTGTTCTGTATAAAAACTACCTATATATATAGATTGAATAGGATTTACCATATCATATTTTAAAGCGATCGGATGCAAATTGTGGCCTTTGTAGCTTAAATACAAAATGGATAATATCTAAACCGATTCCTACAAAATTTTACAGATGTATTTTAATGCTCATTATAAACATCGGAACGGAACGAAATTTGGAAGGTTCATCTGCTTCCAGGGACTTGATGCCTCAAAAACCTGTCATTGGGCCGATAGTGTATTGGTTTGAGCGAATGAAAAAGTGTACAAATTATGGTGGAGATTACTTACATTAAACCTATTTTTTATGTTAAATATTTCCGTTTTCCAGATAGGCCAGATAGATACAGCGAAATTGATACGATTGTGATTGTGATACGGCCTATATGAAATCAACAAGCAGTTGGAATCTTTTCTGTAACATTAACATTAAATAACAGTTACTAATTTCGATTAAACAAGTAAAAAAGTATCAGTCGGCTTGGCCGACAGAGATATACCCTCAGCCTGTGTATATTGAAACAATTTTTTCCCAAAAAAACGTATGTAATTAGAGGGTTTTGCAAATTTTGTGCGTATGAAACGACAAAAATGTTGATTAGGATTTAAGAGCAAGAGTTTTGCGGAGGAAATACTTAAAGGAATAGGTCGACATTGACCATTATGGAAGTGGATCTCCAGCCACTACATATGGTGTCTGTTTGCTCAAGAAGTGTGGATTTGCCCCTGAAAAAACTTTTACCTTCGTAATTGAGGCAACGAATGCAAGTTGCTTCAACAAAAATCAAAGTGATTCGATAACAGGTCTTAAAGTGAACTTATCCGAAATTTTGTTTGGGAGGTACTGGATGAAGTGGACAAATATAGTTCATATTTGAACCTGATCTATATCTGGTAGATATACAGTCGAAATCGCTTATAACGTCGTCGTTTATAACGTCGTCGTTTATAACGTCACATCGCTTATAGCGACGGTATCCAAAAGTCCCGAATTTCTGCCCTTTATATTCCACACAAATAAATATCGCTTATAACGTCATCGCTTATAGCGTCATATCGGTTGTAACGTCGGTTTTTTGTGAAATATTTGAATTTTGCTATCGGTTATAACGTCGAATAATACGAAGAAGGAAATTGTCTCTTAATAATTTGTTGTATGTATATTTTTACAAACTCAAACATCAACTAAATACCAAACTTATTTCTACTATCCTGTCAAGAATAGAAAAGGATCAAAGTACGAAATTAAATGTGTTGGATGCCGTGTTAGTGTTAGATGAATCATGGAAAAATGTAACGTCTTCTGTCATTGATAATTTTCTTCGTCTTGTGGGATTGTTACTGGACCTTTAAAAGTTTCTGAAGACATTTATCTTCGTTCTAATTCCTCCCACCAAGTGGAAGATATTCATTAATTATTTGCCATCGATGACAAAGTTTTCACATCTGCCATATATAATGACGACGACATAATATTGGAAGTTTTACATGGAGGTAATTCTAATGAACAGAGTTTCAAATGCTGTAAGTGTCAGAGGCGGGTCTAGCTGAAGAAACTCTTTAAAAATTGATTTACTCGGAAGATGTTACAAACAAAAATGTGTTTTGGAAACCCCTTTGTCGGAATTCAAAACTTAAAACTTATGTCGGAATTCAAAAGCACAAACTAAAATAACAGACTCTTAGAAATAGGACCATATCCTATTTAAAGGTGATATTTTGAAGCTGATCTGCTGAAGAATGAATTTAATATCGTTATTTTTTATAATTTTGTCATTTATAGAATGAAAAAGTAAAAAATTGAATTGATTTTATTTATTTAGTTAATAAAACAACGTATTTTTACCCAAATGTCACTATACATAATATAATATTACCTCTTTTATAAATATTGTTTATAACGACTATCGCTTATAGCGTCCGATTTTGGCCGGTCCTTTGACCGACGTTATAAGCGATTTCGACTGTATTAGGATGTGTAAAGTATGGACCAATTCGGCCACTCCCTTCAAAAGTTACCGTACAAACAATTTTTCCGAAGCAGTGGACCGATATGACTTATCATCGAACTTAAACTATGTTTGGACAAAATATTACTAAGACCAAATGTTGGACCCAATCGGCAGATCTTTTCGAGGCTTATCTTGCGCTCCAACCACCTTACACGGTGTCATAGGGGTTTTTGTACCTTTCAGGCTATTTTCTGAGGAAGTATGGACTTGCCCCTGATGAAACTTATAGCGTCGTATGGAGGGCAGTAAATACAAGTTGCTAAAACAAAAATCAAAGCGATTCGAGAGAAGGTCCTAAATTGAACTTATCCGAAATTTTGTGTGGCAGGTACCCGAAGGAGTGGACCAATTGAGTCCATATTTGAACCTCATCTAAGTGTGTTAGACATTTCACAAGTTGCGAATTATGGACCAAACCGGTTGCTTTCTTCAAGAGTTATCGTACGTACAAATTTCCGGACATTTTTGACCTTTTGTGGGGGAGGTACCGGAAGGAGTGGACCGATATATCTTCGAACTTAAACTAAGTTTGGACAAAATATTACAAAAGCAAAATTTTGGACCGAATCGGTTGATCCGTTCGAGAGTTATCGCGCGCTCCAGACAGACAGACACACGGACGGACATGGCTAGATCGACTCCAAATTGTCTGAAACACATTTCGTCCAAACATACTTAGGGTCTAAAACCATTATTTCGATGAGGCACATTTTGCCCGTATGAAAGTGTATATCAGGAATATTGTCAATTATTTCATATTCCATTTCAGAAAAAAAGGATAAATTTTTTTCGCGCTACATCAACGATTTTTGATATGTGGGTTAAGAAAAAAATTCCGAGTACGAATCTGGTCGCGAGCCAATTTTTGGTTGTTGCGGACAAAAGTTATGGCGCTTTTATTTCGCTTTTTAAGAAAGAAAATATTATAAAAACGCTAATTATTTTAATGAGCACAATTGTTACAAAAAAGTTCTCTCGAAGTTACTTCAGCGAGTAGATTGCATAATACCTGCAAAATGTTACACAGAATTCGCGGAATGTACAAAAAATTGATAAATTATTGAATATAAGTCTACTTTTTTCAAAATTAAGGCCCATTTAGTGGTCATAAAATTACAAAAAAAATTGTTGTGGATCCAAACTTCACGGCAAATCAAATGAGACTACAATCATACAGATTGGTGTTATAGTTTGGATGTTACAGCCAAAATATGCACATATTTCGGTCAAAAAAATAATTTTTTGTTTAAAAAAATATTTTTCACATGCATTATGTAGTAGAAAATATTGTAAAAATTTATAGGAATACTTCCTTCATTTTGCTTAAATCTCTCAACAAAATAGACGGATTTTGCTTTATTGACATTCATATTAAAGCTTTCCCATTAGGGAAGCTAATTGGGTTGATGGGGATATATGTCAAAGCTTCTGAAATGGAAATAGAGGTCAAATAACCCATTTTTATTTATAAGCATTTTTAAATACGTGTAAATCGCGTAATTATCAAAATCAGTTTGTCCGCATGTGATTTTCATGTACAGTAATACCGTATCTTTTAATTTGAATATAGTTTTCGAAATTTAATTTGGTGGCTAAGATGTAGCATCGGCTGCATCTTAGTGCCTAAAAACCTATATAACGTCGCTAACTTGCGCGGAGTGCGTATGCTTTTTGTCCGCATCCGATTTCAGTGTCCACCATAAAAATCTACATCGATATATATCTATTTCAAGGCGGTCAACGAAGAACCGTGGATGTAGCATCACACACTATTTTTTGGGATAAAATGAATGTAGCTCCCTTATCAGTGAAGTTTTCAAATCTCTGTTTCCGCTAAAACAAAGATGCTGTATTAGTTGTTTCATTGCAGTGGAAACGAACCGCAGAAAACGCGATAAAATACGCGATATTTCCAAAAACAATTTTAGGTGATTTTTCTACTTTGGATTTTCTTGTAACTCGCGTTTTAGTGGATGGATTTTCACGGAGAATGATTTATTAGATCCGGAACGTAAAAAACTAAAATGTGCAATCAAGTACGAGGAAATCGAATGACAATTGTAAAAATTAGGCCCGAATAATATGATTTTTAGAAAAATATTCACACAAAATTTCGTCATTTCGATACATATTTCTGTGAAGCTGTGGAGGCTACATTCACGATATACGTATAAAAAAGCTCAGAATCGCAAGTACTATAATCCTATTAAAGCCTTTTTGAAAAATCTGTTTGCTTAACGCGACTAGAAGAAAGTGTCAAAAAACACTGTAAATTTGGCTTCAAAATGTCAGGGTCATTTATTGGTAGACGCTGATGAAATTTTGAAAAGTTATACATTAGTGAGATTATCCTTATTTAGTTGGCTTCTACTTTTACTTTGACAGGAAAATCGTGAGAAGTGTGGTTTACTCACAAATCGAGAGAAAACAAAAAAATACACGTTGGCTTCAACCCATTTTTACCCATTTTCTAACATAAATATAGCCACAGCTTCCACGCAAATTAACTTTTGAGGCCAATATTTTTTGCCACGTCCAAAAACATTTCATTTTATCCATAAACATTTAATTTGTATAATATACAATCACAAGTCGCGTGTTCTAAAAGGGTAAACCTTGGCTTCAGCTATGTTAAATTTTCAAAAATATTGGTGATATACCCTCGTTAGCATAAATGCTGAGGGTATAAAAAAACACATTTTTCATGACCCAGCAACTGTGGATTTTTTAAAAGAATATTTTTCCTTGGGCGTGAAAAAGAGAATTTTTTTAATTTTTTCGTGGACCAATAAACTTGCTTTTAAGAATATTTTTATGGATCGCCAGATGAGGCTTTTTGAGAATATTTTTCATAAAAAATATTTTAAAGACTATTTTTTCATGGACCACCATATGTGGGTTTCATGAAGATTTTTTTTTTTTGCATGGACCAGCAATTTTGGATTTTTTAAAGAATATTTTTCATGGACAAGCAGGAGTCTTAGTCCTTAGTTATTTCAATTAGGTTGACAATTTGCGAAAAATTGTATTTGAAAACATTCTTATTTTCTTGTTCCATATCAATAATATTTATTTGTATGATTATTGGATACGCCGTCTAACAATACAATTTATATTTTATCCAACTAATACTCCGCTAATAAACCAAAATATTTACCCTTAAATCACCCCACACATAATACACCCCATATCAACACACAATATATAAGCCAGTCAACTTGGACGAACAACAAATCTATGACAAATACAGTCATGCTGAAATCAAAGCACACTGTTCAAAGTCATAAACATAACAATTTTATTTGACATTTATGTCATTGGAATTGTCATGGTCTGGAGGATGGTTACTTTTATATGGACGTAATCTTCGAAAAGGGATCCCCAAAAACAAAAGCATATTTTGGGTAAATAGTGGTGGCGCTGCTGCTCTAGTTTGTGGTGATTGCGTTAGAAGGGATGGTGGTTGGATGGACAAACGTGACGGACACATGAACAAATTTACACATGTGATATACAAATTAAAAAGGATTTGCTCTAATTTTCAACGGTCTTTAGGTTTTTATGATGGACATTGACGCGTTGCAGATCTCGTGGCGCAACAATACGGCACTGGCCGCATACATATTTGCTGTTGCATGCACCACCTCAAACAAGGGTTGGATGCAATAATGACTGGCTGGCTGACTGGCCAGTCTGACTGCATATTTACTTAACTCAAAGTCAATTGTAATAGTTTCTTTTTGTAGAGTTTTAGTTAGCAAATATTATTGAAATTATCCGCTAAGCCTAATGTTTGAACACGTTTCGCCTGAGTGGCTGGCAGTAAGTCCCCCATGTAATGACATCAAGCGAAACTGACAAATAATAACTGTTAATAATATTTGCTGGAGTAAAATTGAACACACATGAGATTTTCTCCGAGAGGTCATAAAGTTCAACATCAGCTGTATTTGGCCATAAGATCCAAAATGGGATGGTGGTGTAGCTGTGTGTTTGCGTGGTGGTGGTGGTGAATTGTTTTTGCAAAAATATTTGCAACAATTTTTATGATTATACGGGATAATCGCCAATGTATTGTCCATTGTTACTGGAATTTAAGGAAACACTGGTTTCAAACAAAAATTTCATTTTTATTACAAAAACATGTGGGTATCATTCTTTCGGTCACTTGGACTTGTCAGGCCCAGCGACATGTTCTGGTCATTTTAATTGTGGCACATGTCCTGCTGTGACTTAATATCATTTATCATAAATATGCAAGCTGCACCATATTTTTTTGAAATGCAATTTTCCAAGCGTTCTTTTTTAGAATTTTTGTTTGAATGGTCATTTTTTCCGGAACGGGGTTGTTTAGGTGTTGAACTTATGCATAATCATGCTAACACAAATGGTAGGTTGTTCTTTCCCCCCGTTAAGTCAGTTTCTGAGTACATCATTAGTCGCGTGCTATATTGTATAACAACATATTACAACAACAACAAGAGCGGCAAATGCTTAACATATTTTTTATTACATGCGAGCATGCGCAACTACTTAACGCTTGGTTCTGCAGCCATAAGTGCATATTACAGTTTTGTACGTTACATTTTTGGTTTCAATTTTAATTCTGGGCATAATTAAGATTCCTTTTTTAAGAGCTCTTTGAAGACTATTAATATTGCTACCATGTTATTTTAAAACCCCTGTATGAGTGGTCACTTTGTGGTCCTCTTCATTATGAATTCATGTAAGGGGTGTAATCGGATGGAACATTCAAAGGGTAAATAGACAACCTAAAGTATTTTACGAAAGAAAAAACAAGAGAAATATTTATTTTTACTCCGTAATTATTGAGATATAATCCTCAGTGACAACTCGAAGGACCATATGTAAAATCAATGTCTGGGTTAGAATTCAAAATCTGATTTAATTGCTAGTCAACTGGGTCTTTTGAAGTAACCTTGTATTGGTGATCTCACTCTTTTCTTTGAAATAAATTAGCTTGGAGTAGGCTGAACTTGTCGGATATATCACAAAAAGTACTATCCCATCCCAATTTTTCATTTTGGAGGGTATAATTAAATTGGTCATTCCGATGTGTTACCAGATCGAAATATTCATCGGAGACCCTATAAAGTATACATATTCTTGATCAGGGTAAAATTCTGAGTCGATATAACCATGCCAGTCTATCCGTCCGCCTGTTGAAATCAAGATACAGCACGTAATTTTTAAGATAGAGCTTTGTAATTTGGTATAGAAGTTTCTATTACTCCTAGGATGTTTGGTATTGAAAGGTACCACCCGATTTTCGGTATTTTGAAGGATTTTGCTTCATTATCACACTGAAATGGCTGAAATTTGGTACTAAGTCTTCGTTGGGGGTATAAAACGTCGGTATAGGTCCACGCCTTCATGTAGCCCCCATAAAACGGTACCTCCCGATTTTCGGTATTTTGAAGGCTGTGGCCTCAATATTCCTCCGAAATGGCTGAAATTTGGTATTTTGACTTCGCTGGGGGTACTCAACTTTCCCCTTTACATTTGTCGGTATAGGTCCACGCCTTCATATAGCCCCCATAGAACTGTAATATAATAATAATCTGTTCCACAGACATCACAGGCGGGACAAGGGAGACTTCTCTCATATCAATGAGTGCACCCCGATTCATATTAGCTGAATGATATGGGACCTACAGTTTATCGCCGAGTCCGAACGGCTTATCCTAAGACACCACTTGTAGAGAAGTTTTACATGACTGAAATACTCAGGATATGTCGCCAACGTTACTTAAGGGTTTTTTGCCACCGTTGAAAATATTATGTTGTCTAGCCGGGGAATCGAACCCACGACCTTCTGCGTGCAAGGCGATTGTGCATACCATTGCACCACGGTGGCACCATTAGAACTATACCTTCCGATTTTCTGTATTTTGAAGGCTGTGGCCTCAATAAGCCTCCGAATTGGCTGAGTAGTCAACTTTCCCCTTTAAATTTATCAATATAGCTCCACGCCTTCATATAGCCCCCATAGAACAGCACCTCCCGATTTCTAGTATTTTGAAGGTTGTGTGGTTGAAATTTGGTATTTAGTCTTCACTTAGGGTATAAAACATTCCTCTCTAAATTTGTCGGTATAGGTTCACGCCTTCATATAGGCCCCATCGAAATGTACCTCCCGATTTTCGGTATTTTAAAGGTTGTGACTTCAATATTACACCAAAATTGCTGAAATTTGATATTTAGTCTTCGTTGGTGGTATACAAATGTTCACCAGAAACTTGTTCATACAGGTCCACCCTTTCATATTGTCCACATTTTCCGACTAAAATTCGTCGATATAGGTCCACGTTTCGATATAGCCCCTTAAAACCCTACCTCCCGGTTTTCGTAATACTGAAGGTTGTGACTCAATCAGATAGACGTTTTGAAATAGCCCCCCATAGAACGGTACCTCACATTGTTTTACCGAAATTGCTGCAATTCGGTATTAAGTCTTCTTCATACACGAAAGGAAACTAATTATTCCATTTTACTTCAATACAACTCGTGGTGGAGGGTATAACAAGTTCGGCCCGGCTAACTTTAAAATGATGGATTTAAAATGTACCGACGAATATCCCTCTAATCTTTTCGATTCTGTAAATTCGATGCCGACAGCGAAATACACTCGGCCTACGAATATACAAAAAACAATAAGAGGAGTAGTGGACCTAAATGTACTATAAACACATCATTGATAATATTTTCGCAGGTGGGAGCCACTTCAGAACATTTGTTGTTCAATCCCTGACCAGAACATCAAAGTTTTCGGTGGTGGCAAATGCTCTCAGTGTAATGTAGGCGACATTTCCTGAGTATTTATACCCTACACCACTATGGGGGGTGTATACATATATATATAACAAAATGAATGTCTCGACGAATTGAGTCGATCTGGCTATGTGCGTCCGTCCGTCTGTCCATCTAAACCTTGTAATCACGCTACAGATCGCAATTTTGATCGGATCGTCACCAAATTTTGGGTGTTGATGAAGGTCCCGGTGATGAAGAAGGCTATTGATTTTGGTGATGGTCGGATAATATTCAGGGGTCGGAATGGGAAAAAAACTTATTTGGGGAAAAAGTCAACGTTTTATTTCAAAGCTAATATCTCCGCACTTATAAGGGGTACATCAAAAGCAAAACCTGCTAATGAAAGCAGAAAATATCACATTTACAAACAACGAAGATGTCGCAAAAGTCGCTAATACAACCCAAATTTTTATATTTGGTATTTTAAATATAATGACGAATATCACAGCATTGGTTTGGGAGCTTCCAAAAGCAAAGCCTGACTATCAAAGTATAATATCCCACCTTTACAATGATTCAAAGTAGGTTGGCGTAGGAGGCCAAATAACGGAGATATAGCAATAGTCGGTAATACATCCCATTTTTCAATTTTTTTTCGAAATAGCGCTACAGTTCGCAATTTTGATCGGATCGTCACGAAATGTTGGGGGTTAATGGGGGTCCCACAGAGGAAGAAGCCTATTAATTTTGATGATGATCGGATAATATTCAGGGGTCGGAATGGGCAAAAACTTATTTGGAGAAAAGGTCAACCTGGCAAGGAAACCTGGCAAGGAAAGTAGAAAATATCACCTTTACCACGATGTAAAGTAGGTTGTCGTAGGTGGTCAAACATCAGAGATATCGTAATCACGCTACAGGTCGAAATTTTGATCGGATCGTCACCAATTTTGTGGGAGTTGATGCGGGTCAGTGGAAGAAGCCTATTAAGTTTGGTGATGATCGCATAATTTTTAGGAGTCGAAATAAGCAAAAAGCTTATGTGGAGAAAAGTCAACGTGTTGTTCTTATGCGAATATCTCCGCTTCTGGTAGGAGTATTCCAAAAAGAAACGCCGCCAATGGAAGAATAAAAGATCTCCTTTAAATTAATGCAAAGTAAGTTGGCGTAAGTGGGCAAACATCCGAGATATCGCAAAAGACAGTAATATGTACAATTTTCCATTTTTTGTAATCACGCTACTGGTTGGAGTTCTGATCGGATAGTCACGAAAGTGGGAGTTGATGGGGGCCCCACAGAGGAAGAAACCTATAGATTTTGAAATTAGATTTTTGAAATAATCTAATATGCAAGTTATAAAACAAATCTTTATAATTTTGGTGTCACATTTTTCTACGCATTATCATGATTGTATACGTAATTTTAATTTATTTTTTAGAGATTTATGTTGACTCTTAGAATAAAAAAAATTTACACCAAGATTTTTCATTATTATTTTATTTTCCGTGAAAATAAGAACAAATTTAGGAAATATTTAGTCATCCGTGGATAGATATCAAATTCTTTTTACGATTTTTACTTATATTTTCTTATTACAACCCAAAGGGAATTTGTAAATGTTTTTTATAAGAGAATAAAACCCCCACAACTTTTGGGTGCAGCATCCAATTTTATGAACGCGAACAGATTTGAAACCACGAGTTTTTTCTTAACACATGTAGCAAACATCGGAGATGTGTTCGCAAAATTTTTTTTAATTGTTTTTCAATGGAATTGTAAAGAAATTTGCCATATACCCTCTGTAGCCTAAAGTCTGAGGGTATAAACACTAAACTAACTAACTAAATTTTCAACAACATCCGAGAAGAGGCTTTCTTTCAGCCATTTTTGTTGGTCACCGTCGGATTTATTAGAAATTTTGGGTCATCATGTCAGGAAGCATGGACTTACTTTAAACCTCTAAAAAAAATATATCAAATCACAAGGACTAGCTGCAATGCAATCATTAAATATCCCTTAAAACTTCACATAAGTGAAAATTATGAACTTTAGTAATGGGTACTTTACACGATATGTTTTTACATATGGGTTGTCACTTTGCGTATATATTTTGTATTTAAAAAGTGACAACCCATCCACGTTGCAGAGAAAACGTACGATCGACAAAATTTAGACCAATGTCAGTCACTCCTTTCGTTAGCTACCGGTCCAAGCAGCCATATTAGTTGATCACGTTAGGAGCTTTTGGACCGTTGTCAGGAAGCATCAACTTGTGAACGAAAAACATGATATGATGATAGCTGTTAACAGGATCACAAAAAGTACCTTTGATAAAAATTTCAAAACGATCGTCGAACTTAAGCGAATCTTTTTTAAATTTTGTAATTAGTGTTGTACCCAAACGTGTTGTTCGAATAGTAATCTTTCGAATCCCACTACCAAATAGAACTTAGAATTTTTGTAATTGATCGTAGTTTAATACCAAAAATTTCAAGAAAATAGAAGAGCATTATCATTGTTAAAAATTGATTTAAAATATTAAATCGACAAAATTGCATCCAAGCCCACTGTGCAAAGTGTTGTTCAATATTTTGTTAAATAGCTGATAAAACGGTAAAACATACAAAAACAGTTTTTTTTTCAAAGTGGAGCAATATTAAAGAAGGTTTGAGTATTTTTTTGCATATACATAGTTTTTACAAAATTCGACTTTTTCAAGGCGCGATATCTCTGGAACCGTTAGTCAAAGCATCTGAAAATATACTGAAATGTTTTGCTGATGAGCACCGCAAAAATTAAAAGAAATCAGAATCTTCATTTTGGAAAAGTGTCCGATTTCACTCAGAAATCCTCATATGTAAATCATGCCGGAGAATAATTTGAATAACAATAAAACCATTTTTGACGATAAATATTCGCCCTTTCATTTGTTAGCCGAGAAACTTTTCTAGTTCTCTTCGTATAACCATATTTATCGGTTTTTCTTATTAGCAGATTTTAGGCACAGTTTCCAAACGAATTACCTGTAATATGGCAACTATGTTGTCAAATGTCTACATTTCCTCAGGACGTCCACAAATGTCAGTATAAAAACCTCAAAAGCAAAAAAAATATATCGTCTGCTCCGTCGGAAAAGGTCGTAAGTCCCTCTCAATAAATTTTTCAGGAGGAAGAAAAAACATTCTAGCGCTTTCTGTATTAAAGATTTTATTATGGTGGTAAAGGCAGTATTCTTCGTTTATTTATTCCGCTTCAATACCTGTACTTTGTTTGATAAAGTTCCGTCGCGTTTGGGAGATAATTGGATGTCTTTGGACTTACGACCTTTTCCTTGTACAGTTTTGTATTTTTGTTGGGACTTACGACCCTTTCCTACAATTTACGGACGTTTTTAAAATAAAATATTTATACTTTACAAAACAATGTGGGAAGGATATTATAAGTTTGTTTTGTCCAATATTCGTGTAACATCGCGAAGTATTCGTCGTAGACCCCCTCCCCTTGCCATTTGTTAATATCTTGACGAGATAAAGCGATCTAGCTATGTGTGTCTGGCAATCCATTAACAATTGTAATAAAACTCCAGGCCTCAATTTTGGACCGATCGTCACGAAATTTTGTGGAGAGGTCGGGTTCCGACAAGAAGTGACCCCATTAGATGTTGGTTATGATCGAAAGATGTGAAATGGACCAAACCCACAAATCGCAGTAATATTTCGGTCGGAGCGAAATTTTAAGAATGATTTGAGTTTAAGACAAATAATTAGCTTGCAATTTAACATGGTGATGAGATAATTATTAGCGGGTTTAATGAACCAAAACTTTTGTGTGAAATCTTATATATAAAAGACAATGTGTGTATGTTCCGCATATTTTTTTTTTTTTTGAAAATTTCAGAGAATACACAAGGAACAACCGAGGTGAAAATAGGCTTGAAGCTCGGAGGGGGCGGGGTCAGGCCCTATTTTTTTAAAAATCGCTTTTTTGCAAAAGTTATGAAGTATCGGTCAGAAAATTAATTTGCGAGGCAACGGTTGTTGAATCTCCGACCCTAAGAACTTATTCCATGTAATTTTCAGATTATGCACAGGGATGTCCCTTGGTGGAAGTAGGCTACATAATTTGGTGAATTTCGAAGGAGCGGGTTACACCCTTGCCCTATTTTTTAAATGCGCTATATATATAAAACTTACAACAATTCCGTTTCCCCAATCCTGGGTACATATTTTAGCAATAAGACCCGACCAGAGTAATATTCTAAGTCGGTATAACCATGACCGTCTGTCCGTCTTTTGAAATTAAGATACAACTCGCAATTTTTAAGATAGATCTTCGTGATTTGGTATAGAAGTTGCTATTACTTCTGGGATGTTTGGTATTGACGCCTTCATATAGCCCCCATAGAACGGTACCTCCCTATTTCCGGTGTTTTGAAGGTGTGGCCTCAATATTCCTGCGAAATGGCTGAAATTTGGTATTAATTCTTCGTTTCGGGTATAAAATTTTCTCCATAAATTTGTCTATATAGGTACACGCCTTCATAAAGCCCCATAGAACGGTGCCTCCCAAATTTCGGTATTTTGAAGGTTAGCCACATGTTTTACCGAAATTGCTGAAATTTGGCATTTAGTCTATTTCATAAACGAAAGGAAACTAATTGAAGTAAAATTCAATACAAGTCATGGTGGAGGGTATAACAAGTTCGGCCTGGCCGAATTTAACGACGTTCTTACTTGTTATTGATATTCACTTGAATATCCCAACTAATTTGCGATGCAAAAAAATTTAATTGACATAAGAAAAGGTAAAATAAACTGTTTCAAGGACCAGCAACGTGGACCGGTTCGGCTAATATTTAATATAAAACATGACACGTTGTACTTACGACCTTCTCCTTCAATTAAATTTCATGATTAATTCCGTTAATGTACGTGGTTTCTTAGCTACATTGTAGTTCCAAAATTTTCTTTTTTGACTTCCCAAGTATTTCTGCCCCAACTCACTGCATCTTTTGTTTTTGTCTGCAAACCATGTAGAATCTTCAGCATGTAACGTCTTCCTGCGTTTAGGAAGTTTATCATCAGAGCTTTCAGAATCACCGTGAAAACCATAGGGAAGTAGACCCATGACACCATAGTCTAATTCCATTCCAAATTTATACTGCTCTTTGTTAGCAAAAATCATGATGCCTTCTTAGTTTAATATCATTTCAATCAATTATTATTTTAGAATCATTTAATAATATAAACATGGCACTTACCCGTCCGTTAGAAGGTATTACTTTATTGAATTCAGAATACAAACTAATCTCGTTATGTGAATAAATGTCCCTAGAGAAACCACAAATTACCAGTTGATAAAGTTAAGTAAGATATACGACAGTAAAAATTTTGATTTTTTTTTAACAAATTTTTCAATATATGAGGTATTTAAACACATACAGCATCCCAATTTGTATCAAAGAAAAGGCCAGAAGTCCATCTTTCATAATCAGTTCGCTTATAGGGGAAAATAGATTTCAAATGTAAATTTTCGTTGCAATATAGAAATTATCACATTTTTGTTCAAAAGTTTGGTCCACAGGCTCCGCCAAATATCATCCGATTATCTTCCAAAGGTGTAGGCTAGTTCTTTACATTGTTCCCCAACCATGGATGACGTTAAACTTTATATCTGAACTACATTAGCTGTAGTATTCTTTTCAAGTATAAATTTTCCTGTGGACTTACGACCTTTTCGTACTCAAATTTGTACGTTTTGTGGACTTACGACCTTTTCCGACAAGGGCAAAACATATAGAAAAACGCAACATACTACCATTTTCTTTATATCATACGACGTGTTTTGACTTGTACTATCATCCTGTAACAAAAACGCGATTTCCAAAAAAAGTGGACTTACGACCTTTTCCGACGGAGCAGACGATATACTTTTTTTTGAAAATTTATACTTCCTGAAAACTGCCTGTAGGCATTCAGTATTCGATCAGTCCATATATAAAAGTCTCAATTTCTAGCTGAAGATTTGCCTCATACGGAAACTAATAACGTAGGGTTAAATTTTTACGAAAAATAATGGCGAATAACTCGCAATGATCTGTTCTCGGGCGATGTACATTTATAAATAAAAATCCTGGAATTATTTAAATGAATATATTTTAGACGTCATGACTAAAATATTTGGGATTGCTTTTTATCTTTATGCCACAGGCTAAATGTGTACATTATGCCGGAGCGATTTGAAAACCTTAATGGGCCCTTCGCGTTTCTGATTCCTTAGATTGAACTGAGCAAAAAACTCCACTAGACCATATGTCTACGGTGAAAATCAAGCCTTCCGATTTTGACTTGAAGTTTTTTATTGACGTTTTTTTGGATATTTTGGCATTGCACAGCCAAAGCATTGAGAGTTGCGATCCAACACAAAGGCCAAAATTGTAGGCAACACAATAATTAAGAACTCTCTAGTACATCTCAAAAATATTGGAATGCTCCTTCAGGCAGTTTTGACCTTGAGACTGCGCCAATTTTTTGGCAAATAGCAATAAATGACACTGTGGTACAAAAGTTGAGCAGAAAAATATCCAAGTGTACTGTTACAAAATTCTATCGTTTTGGGGTCCATGGGCAACGAAAATACCTTTGGTTCGTTTGGGTGACTTCGTTTTATTGTTTTATAACGGTAAAAGTAGTGAAAATCTGGGTTTCTTGCATTTTCAAATTTAAACGGGCATATCTTCTTTTTTCACAACGGATTTCTATTGATCCTTTCGAATAAGCTTCTATTTTTTTTAATGTTGCGGAGGAGGTACTTGAAGGAACGGGCCGACATAGTCCATTATGGAAGTTGATCTTATTTTGTGGGTCATATCTTTTCGATTGATATAGCGCCCACTAGTCACCTTAGTGGGTCTTAGTATAACTTTTGAATCAGTATGCCAGGAGCATGGACTTGTCCACGGAAAACGTGATCACAACGAACAGCATCGGTATACATTCCCCAAGGATCTTCGAAAAGACCCTAAACTGCACTTAGACATAAATGTTGAACTTTTGAAGGGGTGGTACCCGAAGGAGTGGACAAATATAGTTCTTATTCAAACCTGATTATATTAGGATGTGAAAAGTATGGATCAAATCGGTCACTCCAAGAGTTATCGTGCGCACAATTTTTCTGAACATTTTTGAACTTTTGTGGGGGAGGTACCTGAAGGTGTGGGCCGATATGGCTTATCTTCGAACTTATACTACGAGGGCAGTTCGGAAACTTCATAGCACGGTATGAATAGAAAAAAGTTAAGTGTTTTGGAAACTTCCATCTATGTTATGAACACATGTTAAATTTTGTTTCGATCTGGCAACTCCTATATATAGAAACAGGTGTTTAAAAACGACACATCCGCAATTTTTTACAATGGAAAAATTAGAAATGCGTGCTGTCATTAAATGTTTACATAAGAAAGGTTTATCGGGACAAGAAATTCATAATGATATGGTGAATGTGTTAGGTGAAAGTGCTCCTTCATATGCAACAGTAAAAAATTGGGTTGCTGAATTTAAACGTGGTCGTCGAAGATGAACCCCGTAGTGAACGTCCAAAAACAGCAGCAACAACAGAAATTGTAGCCAAAGTGCCATGATATGGTATTAAATGATCGACGAATAAAAGTGCGTGAAATTGCTAATATCATGGGCATCTCAAATGATCGAGTCCATTTAATTTTACATGAAGAACTACAGATGAAAAAGATTTCTGCAAGATGGGTGCCGCATTTGTTAACAGTCGATCAAAAACGCATAAGAATGAACATTTCTCAAGCTTGTTTGGATCGTTTTAATCGAAATAAAATGGATTTTAAGCGTCGTTTCATAACTGTTGATGAGACATGGATCCACCACTATACTCCAGAGACAAAAGAACAATCCAAACAATGGACTGAAGCTGGAGGAAGTGCCCCAACGAAGGTAAAAACAATTCAATCGGTTGGTAAGGTTATGGCAACGTTTTTTGGGACAAAGGTATTTTAGTGATTGACTATCTGCAAAAGGGTAAAACAATAAATTCAGAGTACTATTGCAACCTTTTGGGTCAATTAAATGTACAAATTCGAGAAAAACGTCCTGGCTTACAACACAAAAAATAATTTTTCATCAAGACAACGCACCAGCGCACAAGAGTGTTTTAACTATGGCTAAAATCAACGAATTAAAGTACGAGTTGCTTGACCACCCAGTGGCTTTTACTTGTTCCCAAATCTAAAAAAATTCCTTGCTGGCAAGCGTTTTACCTCAAATGAAGATGCAATTACAGTTGTAAACCACTATTTTGAAGACCTTGAGGAAAACTATTTTAATCAAGGGATAGAATTGCTAGAAAAGCGTTGGACTAAGTGTATTGAAGTTTCAGGAGATTATATTGAAAAATAAAAATATTTTTGAAAAACTAACTATTCTCTTTCATTGATAGGCTAAGAAGTTTCCGAACCGCCCTCGTAACGGTAAAAGTAGTGAAAATCTGGGTTTCTTACATTTCCTAATTTAAATGGGCATATCTTCTTTTTTTTCCTTTTTCCTTTTAAAGGGATGAACAATATATTTCGAATAAGCTTTTTTTAAATCAGGTAACAAATGACGAAGTTATAGTGGTTGAAGTGTAAACAAGTAAAAAAGAGATATACCGTCAGCCTATATGAATCGAAACTTTCACCTACGTACAGCATTTTGTGGCTCTTTTTGGGCATTTGAACTTGCCGACAAAAATGTGGAATAAGATTAAAGTTCAAAATGTTGCGGAGGAGGTACTTAAAGGAATGGGCCGACATAGTCCATTATGGAAGTTGATCTTATTTTGGGGGTCATATCTTTTCGATTGATATAGCGCCCATAAGTCACATTAGTGGATCTTAGTATAACTTTTGGATTAGTATGCCAGGAAGCATGGACTTGTCCACGGAAAACGTGACCACAACGAACAGCATCGTTAAACATTTCCCAAGGATCTTCGAACAGACCCTAAACTGCACTTAGACATAAATGTTGAACTTTTGAAGGGGAGATACCCGAAACCTGATCTATGGACCAAATCGGTCAGTTCCTTCAAGAGTTATCGAGCGCACAATTTTTCGGAACATTTTGTGGCGGAGGTATCTGAAGGTGTGGACCGATATAGCTTATCACCAAACCTAAATTAAGTTTAGACAAAATATTACGAAGGTCAAATTTTGGACCGAATCGGCAGATCCGTTCGAGAGTTATCTTGCGCTGCAACCACTACACACGGTGTCATGGGTTTTTTGCACCTTTCAGGCTATTTTCTCAGGAAGTATGGACTTGCCCCTGATGAAACTTGTGCCGTCGTATGGAGGGCAGTGAATACAAGTTGCTACATCAAAAATCAAAGCGATTCAAGGGCAGGTCCTAATCTGCTCTTTTCCGAAATTTTGTGTGGGAGGTACCCGAAGTTGTGGACCGATTGAATCCATATTGGAACCTCAACTAAGTCTGGTAGAAATTTCACGATGTGTAAAGCATGGACCAAATCGGTTACTCCCTTCAAGAGTTATTGTGCACACAAATTTTACGAACATTTTCGAACTTTTGTGGGGGAGGTACCGGAAGGAGTGGACCGATATAACACATCTTCGAACTTGCAACTAAGGACAAAATATTACGAAAGCCAAATTTTGAACCGAATCGGTTGATTCGTTCGAGAATTATCGTGCGCTCACGTCAGCCAGACAGACAGACACACGGACAGTGCTAAATCAACTTTAAATTGTCTGTAACGGATTTCGTCCAAACATACTTGGGGTTTAAAACTATTATTTCGATGAGGCACATTTTGCCCGCATGAAAGTGTATATACCCTCGTTAGCATAAATGCTGAGGGTATAAAAACTGGACCAACAAAAACGGGAAAGTTATTTTCCTCGTGCGCTAGGCTGCTTAGAAGATACCACGCAGTATTATTATTTATTTTCACCAAAAAGGAAATTAAATTTGAAAATCTTTTGCCTTTTTAGGCGAAGATCATTTTTTTAAGATTAATTTTTTAATTTTTTAATCGAGCTTTATGATCTATTATGCAAGTGAAAAAGGAAAGCCGATGATTCGAACCCACACACCCACCCCTATGTGACATGCATGTTTCGTCTTCGGTAAAGACTCTTCAGACATATCGGATGTGGAGCGGCTTCGATGTCCTCGAACTTTTCTTCTTTCAGATGCATTTTTGTTTTGTATTTTACAACAGCAATGAGGATTTTCCCATCTAGTTGTGCTTTCATGACAAACGCTTAGCGCTGCCTTTGAAAGTTACGAGTTTGGCTCTGAACGCTAACACGCCGTGACAACAATTTTTTCCTGTGTTTTTCAAGGACTGTAACGATCCACCCTTATGGTTCCATCTCCTCCAGAGTTTGCTACCTTCTGGCCCCGGCCGTGCTCAGTCTGGGGCAGTTCTTTTCCTTCGGAGACGGATTCGGAGTCGTTCACATAAAAGTAAAGTTTAAGGTAGCTGTTTGTTTATGTGTTTGTATGACCATATGATGGTGTGTGTGTATTTGTATGCGAGTCTGTTGGTATGTGTGTGGGAAATGGTGTTAATCGAATGTGAGCAACATAAGATGTATGTGTGTTGCTCGTCGTTCGTTACCCACCCTTCCTGCTGACAAGTCGTTTTATGTCAGCCCTAATATACCTTTTAACAGATCACCCTCCCCCTTCGTGACATAACCAAACCGTTTAGTGATTCATATTTGTAATTGCAATGCATATATTTAACATCTTGGATAGATTATGAATAACAGTTATATGTATTGTAAAGAGTAAATGATAGTTTTAATATCGTTATAAGATTAAACAACACTAAATTGATATATTTAATGAGATAAGTGATTAGACATTTTAAAGATAAGAATCTTAAACAAAAATGACTTATGTTTTATAGGATCGCAAACTTCTATGAAATGAATTATATGAATTATATTACTATTGGACTTACCCAATTACTCCAACGCAGTCTCCAGGCCTGTTGACGGTGGAATATGATGCCTCTTCTTCTAAAATCTTAATTTCATTTCATAAGAATGTTGCGATTACTTAAGATGTTTGAGTAATGTGTGTGCTTCTAGTAAATGAAAATAGTAAAAAATGTTGATGATGCTGGAGATCCTTTTAAATATATATATTGTGATGGAAACGTTGTAAATAGAATATTGAGGAAATTGCAGCTTATTCCAACTATTCAGACATTGCAAAATATAACTTAAATTTCTTGTAATTTTCACCAGAAAAAGAAACAATTTGGATTTTTTGACGTCTTGAAACCATTCACTAATATTTAAAATTTGGTCATCCTTCGAGGATATTTCGGACTATGAATTAGTTTCCTTTTTTAATTTTCAGCCTTCCGTTTTGAAGATAAAATCGGTTTAATAATGTGTCTTCAGTTTGGCCATAATTAATTTGATTCACAGACCTCTAGGATCTAAATTCCAAAATAGTTTTTTTTCCTTCAGTTTCTCCTTCCTTAAAAGGATATTGTTCCACAGGATATATATATTTCCTCAGACTTTTCAAATAATGAATTTTCTTTTTAAAATCTCAAGTTCTTTTCTCTTCGACGTCTATTTATTAATTGAAAATTTTCTTAGTTTATTTATTTTCAAGTTGACAAGTTTTTCGTTTTGCCTACTGCTCCATCAAAACTTGCTATGCCCCCAATAAATATATTTTCTAGGGTATAAATAAATAACCAATTATATGCTGGACTTTGTGAGTTGACCAAAGTCACAGGACGTGGGTTCAAACCCCATCCTGGCTCAGCTGATTTTATTTATTTGAAAATTTTTTGCCTCTAAAAAGGCAAAATTGTTTGCCTCTAAAAAGGCAAAAAATTTCAAATAAATAAAATCAGCTGAGCCAGGCTGGGGTTTGAACCCACGTCCTTGAAAAACACAGGAAAAAAGTGTTGTCACGGCGTGTTAGCGTTCAGAGCCAAACTCGTAACTTTCAAAGGCAGCGCTAAGCGTTTGTCATGAAAGCACAACTAGATGGGAAAATCCTCATTGTTGTTGTAAAATACAAAACAAAAATGCATTTGAAAGAAGAAAAGTTCGAGGACATCGAAGCCGCTCCACATCCGATATGTCTGAAGAGTCTTTACCGAAGACGAAACATGCATGTCACATAGTGGTGGTTGTCTGGGTTCGAATCGTCGGCTTTCCTTTTTCACTTGCATAATAGATCATAAAGCTCGATTAAAAAATTAGGAAATTAAATTAGTTCGAAGATGGACTATATCGGTCCACGTTTTGGTATAGCCCCCATATAACGACTGCCCGATTTCAGATATTTTGACGTTTTTTGCTACATATCTTTGGTTGAATGAGGTACAATTTGACATTTAGGGTTCCTAGAGGGCAATAAACTTCTTCACCAAAAATTGTGGACATATTTCCATGATTTCGTATAGCCCCCATATAACGGTACCGCCCGATTTCAGATATTTTGAAGTTTTTTGCTAATTTTTTTTGGGAATGAGCTATAATTTGACATTTAGGGTCCCTAGAGGTCAACAAACTTCTCCACCAAAAATTGTGGACATAGGTCCATGTTTTCGTATAGCCTCCATATAATGGTGCCTCGCGATTTCTTATCGCAAAGCCGAGGGATTTTTTTTTTTTTTTTTTGTTTACTCAAAAATTTATGGTCAACTCACGACATAAAGGACCAAAACTCCATAAGAACATTTTTAACAACGAATTCCTACTGTCACCAACCGAAAACTTAGCTCGGGGCATGTAATCACAATTTCGTTTCTAGCAACAAAAAAGTACGCATCTGTTCAATTTATCGACAGCAAGCTGGTGATGAAGCAATAATTACATAAAGACACAGCATGCATGTTCTTTTGCAATGGGAACTACATGCGTGATGAATTTTTTCGGATAGTTAAAACAAACTGACCGCTGGTCACTTGCAGCGTAACACGCTTTGTTCGTTTTTCTGTCACATAATCATCAGTCTTTTTGTCATAATTTTTTTGTTCATCAATAATTGTGCTATGCTGTAACTCCTTTGTAAAGGGGTTGTTGATGGCATCACATTTTTTATGAATTCCACAGGATAACACTTTCACTTACTTCGCCTGTTGATGTGCCTATCACATAATGATCCATTGTCCAAAATAACATTATCCGTGGTATGTAATGTTACACCACTTGTCTTCACTTTCGTTGAGTCCGATGGAAAATCCCTAAAAAAGGATCATGGTATAATTTTCACGGTAGCCTTAAATATAAAATTTTCCAGTGTTGCATCATTCGCTAAAAGAATGTCTGACCGTTTAATAAAACAATAGCACGCTCCCTTTTGTCCATCGCAAACACATGCACACACACACAGGAGAAAACAAATAACCAGACCAAACGAGACGAGACAATGTGTGTGATGTCATTTGACGTCTGTCATAATTAAAATATGACGCGTGTCCGGTTTCCTTTGTATTGTATCGTCCTGTTTTTTTTTTGATGCATTCATATTGGTTTGAAGCGTCTGTCCATAGCAAATACCTTTAGGAAGTTTTGTTGATTTTGTGTTTTTTTGTTGTTGTTGAATAGTTGACTGGTTGATGGACTGATTGTTTGTTCTGCGGGCGGGTCAATCAAATGAAATGCTAGGAAGGAAGTAACTTGTATCCTTGTATAACAAGCATGACATGTTCCTTTTTTAACGCTTCACCATAAAACACACATCACACAGCAAATTAGGACATTACCCAATAAAATAAACTGCATTGTTTTTTTTGGATATGCGTAGGATATGATTTGTTAAAGAATAGAGGGAGGAGGAGGACGAGGACAATGTGTGAAATAACAAAGAGGTGTTAAGCGTTTCATCAAATGGTAACAACGGAAGAGGTGTGTTTAGAATATAAAATAAGTGTGAAATAGAAAGTAAAATTGGTTTTGAAACAATGCTGTCAAGCCAGTGATTGCCTCAGGGCATAGATGAGGGGAAAGAGGGGGATTTCATAAAATTTTGTAGAATTCAAAAAAGGCTGATTATGAATAAGGAGCGAAGAATAGAAGACATGTGAATTGGCGTTTTGAAAGAAGGCGAAAGGGTGGACCGACATTTTCCACATTGGAACTGGATCTAATTCTGGGAGTAATTCCTTTCGGTAGGTACTTAAGTTAATCAGAATCACAAAAGGTAATTTGGGAGGTACCAAAAACATTTGTCCGATAAAGAACATCAGAGTACTTGATTTATGTTTTAGAGAGATACCACAGGACCACAAGGAGTACCTTCGGTGAAAATTAAAATTTTTGGACCTGTATGTCAGAAAGAATGGACTAGCTTGGACCTTTGGAGAAAATTTCAAAACTATCCTGGAACAGCTATAAAATCCGCGGTGTCGAAGATTTTTATTTATTGTTTTTTTTTTTTGAAGGGTGGTACCCGAACTTGTTTTCCCCAAAAAGAAATTTTACGATGTTCAACGTTTCGGTCAAATCGGATACTCAATTCCTATGTTGTTGTGTTCATCATGTTGGTTATACCAGACAGGGTAATTTTAGAGGTTCTAGGGCATATCACAGGAAGTGTGCACTTGCCGCCCCCGAAGGAATTAGGTCGTTGTTACAGAATAACAAAGGATAGACGGTGAAGATATTGAACATTTCAAAGCCAAAATCGAACAGTCCTTAAACTGCACTTAAATGAAATTTTTGAAAATTTTGTAAAGGGAGATAGGTCCCCCAAAAGACCTTCATGGAACTTATCTCATTATCACATTATATCGCTATAAACAGGACCACATGCTGTACCTTCGGTAAATAGTTCAAAACGAGGAAAACGCAGGATTTTTTATAGAGGTTTCAGGCCATTAGCTCATGTAATATTTACTTTCCCCCGAAATAAAATGCCACCCTCGTAATAGGTGCCGAGAGGACAACCTGCTGTAAACATTTTTAAACTATCCGAGATCAGGTCTTAAATAGCACTTTTCTGACGGCTCATAGCAATCGGGATGTTCTTGTTGGCTAGGCAGTGGACAAGTGCTGATGCCAATCGTTTGTTGTGGTTGGCTCGGTAGTAGCCGAGTGGTTGCTGTCGGCGAGATGGTGATCGGATATACAATCGGCTTGGCGGTGATCGGGTTGTTGAGGTCGCATGTTGTCGTTGGCTCTGCAGTGGTTGTTGCTGCCGGCTCGATGGTAGTCTAGTTGATAAAATCTGCTCGATGGTGATCGGGTTGACATAATTTGTTCGACGGTGATAATATGACGGTCGGCGGGATGATGATCGGGTATATCATCGGCTCGACGCTGTTCGTATTGATAACATCGGCTCTATAGGAGTCAAGTTCTTGCTGTCGGCTCCATAGTGATCGGCTTGATATCACCTATTTATCGGCTATCGGGTTTATATGGTTGGTTCGATAGTAAAAGGCATGCTGATGTCGACTGGATAGTGATCGGGTATATAATCGGCTTGGCGGTGATCGGGTTGTTATGGTCGTCCCCTGTTGTCGTTGGCTCTGCAGTGGTAGGCTGCTGATGCCAAACGGGTTGTTGCTGCCGGCTCGATGGTAGTCTGGTTGATAAAATCTGCTCGATGGTGATCGGGTTGACATAATCAGTTCGACGGTGATAATATGACTGTCGTCGGGATGGTGATCGGGTATATAATCGCCTCGACGCTGTTTGTATTGATAACATCGGCTCTTTAGGAGTCAAGTTGGTGCTGTCGGCTCCATAGTGAGCGGCTTGATATCATCTACTTGTCGGCAATCGGGTTGATATGGTCGGTTCGATAGTAAAAGGCATGCTGCTGTCGACTGGATAGTGATCGGGTATATAATCGGCATGGCGGTGATCGGCTTGATATGGTCGATGGTCGGACGCTGATGCCGATAGGGTTGTTGCTGTCGGCCCGATGATGATCTGGTTGATAGAATCTTTTCGATGGTTTTCGGATTGACATAAACTGATCGACGGGAATATTTAATATGGTAGGTTCGATTGTAATCGGCTTGTCGCTGTTGGCTCGATCACCATCGATCGATGCTTGATGTTAGGCGGGTTGATATGTCGGCTCGATGTTGGTCTTGTTGATATGTTCGATTAGATGAGTGGCTTCCTTCTGAAGTATTCGGTGGTTTTCGGCTCGGAGGTAATTGGAGTTGATGCTCGGAACTGAAGAATTCAGAAGTCTTCGGCTCGGAGGGTGCGTTGTTCGGCTGTGAAGTATTAGGGTGTCGGGATAGAGTTAGGTTAGTGGGAGCTGGCAATTAGCTTGAATAGATGGAACGTTATAAGCACAGGGAGATTGCTAGAGCAAGGCTCTATGACAATCGTGGTGGCTACTGTCGGCTCAATGGTGATCGACTCGGGTTGATTTTGATCAGGTTGATATAATCGACTTGACGGGTTGATTTAGTCGGCTATTGATGTCGGCTCAATGAAAATGTCGGGTGGGAAGTAATCGTATGTGCGGCTTCGTTCTTAAATATTCGGATGCTGTCGAATCGGAGGTAATTGGGTGTGTTGCTCGACTTTGAAGACTTGGAGGTAATCGGGTGTGATGCTCGACTCTGAAGTGTTCGGATACTGTCTACTCGAAGATAATCGGGTGTGGTGGCTACTGTCGGCTCAATGGTGATCGACCCTGGTTGATTGTGATCAGTTTGATATAATCGACTTGACGGGTTGATTTAGTCGGCTATTGCTGTCGGCTCAATGAAAATGTCGGGTGGAAGTAATCGTATGTGCGGCTTCGTTCTTAAATATTCGGATGCTGTCGACTCGGAGGTAATTGGGTGTGACTTTGACGGGTGTGACGCTTGACTCTGAAGTGTTCGAATACTGTCTACTCGAAGATAATCGGGTGTGTTGCTCGGCTCTGAAGTATTCGGATTTTATCGTGATTGAGTTCGTTTAGTCGGAGCTGGAGCTATGAGCGTTGAGATGTCTATGATGTTGAATCTTGCTGAGAGCGTGCTAAGTGCCAGAAGCTAAGCGCTTGGAGAGTTCTAAGGGCAATGAGGTTGCTAATAGATAGAACTTCCTAAAAACAGGGAGATTGCCAGAGCTAGGCAAGATGACAATCGGGGTGGTTGCGGTCAGCTCAATGGTGACCCACTCCGGTTGATTGTGATCTGGTTGATATAATTGACCTGACTGGTTGATATGGTCGGCATTTGCTGTCGGCTCAATGAAAATGTCTGGTCGGAGGTAATCGGATGCTGTCGACTCGGAGGTTATTGGGTGTGTTGCACGACTCAGAAGTATTCGGTAATCGGGTGTGTTGGTAGCCTCTGAAGTATTCGGGTTCTATCGTGATTGAGTTCGGCCGTTGAAGATTGCTGAGACAGTACTTAGTACCAGGAGCTTACTAAGAGCTTGTAGCGGGTTAAGCGCAGTCAGCCCGCTAAGCACAGGGAGGTTGGTAGAGCTTGGTGGTTGCTGAGCGTAGGTACCTTACAAGAGTTTGGTACTTGCTAAGAGGTTAAACATAGAAGGCTGTTTTTTAGCTATTTCAGAAACTGCGAACGAGCCACACGCCTATTTCTGGTAGTACCACGAAGTGACTGATAATTATTTTCCCAAACATACTCTACGACAATTGGACAGTGTTGAGTACAGGGCAGATTTATGGTATTGAATAGGGACCTTAAGGTGGGATGGATATTACTGAGGGTCGAAGGAGATATACAAATTCTATGGAAAGATTACGTCACAATTTCCTTTCTTCCATCCCTTTTGTATGAAATCGGTTGTTCCCTTCGAGAATTATCAATTACACAATTTTAGCGAACAATTTTAACTTTTGTGGGGGAAGTACATAAAGGATTGATCGATTTCGTTCCATATACGAACCTGATCTATGTCTGCAATCAATATTACCTTGTGGAAAGTTTGAACGAAATTGATTACTCCCTTCGAGAGCTATCGTGTGCATCCTTTTAGGCAAAACTTTTGAAATTTTGTGGGGAATGTACCCGAAGGAGTGGATCGATATGGGCTATCTACGAACTTAATCTAAGTTTGGATAAAATATTACGAGAGGCAAAGTTTAGACCAAGTCGGACAGAGGGACGAACAGGGCTAAAGGGACTCAAAATTGTCTGAAATGGATTTGGTGCAAATATCCTTGGGCTCCAAAGTCATTATTTCGATGAGGCACATTGTTGATCGCAACAAAGTGTATACACACTCGTTGAACTTGTAGGCGATACAGTCAATGCATTGTCCCAATTTGAACTTCTATATCTCAATAACGGTTAAACCTACGAAATCATCATAAAGGTCAATCATGTAGAGAATTTTCATAGCTACAACATTTTCTTTAGTGCGATTTCGATAGGACTTGCTGTTTCCAAGCAAAATCGTGAATCCCCAAAAACCTCTAAAATGTCAACTTGAATCGCGATTTATTTAAAAAGCGCTCCGGCGATTTTTTTTTTTTGTTTTATTTTTCTCATCTGTAACACTGCAGTTTCAGAATCCGCTAAAACTTCCCAGGTGGAAGCACCTTCCATTTAAAGTTGCTACAAGAGCACCGTGATATTCTACTGCACTCTGAGTTTGCTCAAGACTCTATGTAAAACTCAATTTCTCCTTCTAAGTTGCTTTTACATCTGCTGCAAGTTTTCATCAAATACAACTTGTCCAATGCTGTCATATAATTGTGGTCACACGCTTTTCCTATTACAGGGAAAAACTTTGAATTTTACTAAAAAAAAATTAAAAATTTACCACAAATGTCCTCAGCAGCTGTTTCACAAAACAATGAAAATTTCCAAAATTTTTACTACAAAATCAACTATTGGAAAAATCACAAAAAAAGGCCACCATGTTAAGCCTCAAAGGCAAATTAAAATACCCCTGAGCATCCTAAATATTGATGCTGGACAAAAGCCTTAAAACAAAAGCCATTATCACAACAATATGTTTAGAGAAGAAAACAAAACAATAGACAAACTGAACAAATCAGATCACTAACTGGATAAATATTTTCAATTTAAAGATTTTTTATAACAAAACATTTTCCATTTTTTGTTTCCTTTTCTTTAGTTTAGCATTCATCCATTTCAACTAAGTCGCAATCCATACAAACCCTTTTACAAATGTCAAGCTTATTATAATGATGCGCTCCTGCCTATTTAGCTTAAACAGCAAACGTATTATGCGTATAGAATATGTAATTTGTTTTAAATAAGCATCAACACATCAGCATTGTTAAATCATTCCACCATTTATCTCCCCATGCAACCCCTTCAGCAGGCGGCTAAAAAAAGCAATCTAGCAATCAACCACCCTTTTTTTATTTACAACACAAGTGAATGGCCACCACGCACATGCAATCTCACTCGCTCACTCACTACCCATCAACCACACATCAAATCAACCATCCTTTTGTTGTCCATCAACCTCAAATACCAGTCAGCCGACCAACTGTCCCATATCCAGCAATAGGTCATAGGTTAACCCTTTTTTTTTCTTTTCATCGGTGACATGTTTATTTAAGCTTGTAGTTTAGCTCATTTCAAATTTGTATGTCCACGTTCCACATTTCTACCCTTTCATCATCAATGTTTTGGACATTTGATGAAATGTCCTGTAAGACTATTATCCAAATTACCAGATGCCATTTAGAGTTTTTGTAAGTAAGTAGGACAATTTAATCGTATCTATAAATTCACCACTCTTTCATCCACCAAATTTTTTTGACATCCATTTTTTAATTTTGAAATGAAATCATTATAGCATTTTTGAAGAAAAAATATAAAATAATAAATTCTTTTTTTTTTTTTTTTGAATTCAAATACCTAGGATATGATAGATACAAAGAGGCAAAACTTTAGCCCAAACGAACGATTCAAACCTTAAACCAAACTTTACCAAAAATTATGAAAA
Source organism: Musca autumnalis (assembly GCF_047663935.1). Classification (NCBI taxonomy): domain Eukaryota; kingdom Metazoa; phylum Arthropoda; class Insecta; order Diptera; family Muscidae; genus Musca; species Musca autumnalis. The sequence goes on from NW_027411755.1 coordinate 50,327,402, forward strand.
TCTATTTTTAAGTTTTTAGTTGACTTTATATGCAATATTGCCAAAAAGTATATACATGTATTAAATAGAGAGAGATCACAATATTTTAGATACAAGTTTGTCCTTTTGTCCTATTTGTCCTTGGTTGTTTAGAATTGAAAATGAACCATATCAGAGCATGTTCGGTATAGTACCCATACAAAAGTTTTTAACCAAATTCTCCAACAGAATTGATACAATAACTAAAAAATCTTTCAAATGAATATAACCCATATAGGTTAACGTTTTGGTATATCACTGTGCAACATTTTTAAGGTGATCTTGTGCAAACAATTTGAACTGAGGATTTTTTGAAAGTACAGACCCAAACGACCAGAAGCCCTAGTTGGGGTTTGTTGTGTCAGATCCAGCTCGGATTTTATGGTCCCATCTAAACATGGTTAAATATTGAGTTTTTAAAGAAATTCGGGGCTATATCTCTGAAACCAATGCGAATCTTCTCCTGACCTCTGAAGTAAATTTGTAGACAAGGACAAGAATAAAATATTTGGAGAAATATTGAATTCGAAAAACTACATTTATTGTCTCAAATTTCAAAATATATGCAAAAATTTCACAATTTTTATACATTTCTCACGGTATTTCCAAAACCGTTAATTTTTTCTGAATATTTTCTTTTGGAAAAATATTCCCTCGAATGTAATACACAACTCTTCAGAACATGTCATTGTTGTAAAATGCCTCTATGCCGTCGTTTTAAGTACATTTTTCAACGACGATTTAATAAAAATGTCAATAATGTGGTGAAATCCGAAATGGGAGAATGAGCTGTTGGTGTGAACTGAGTTTGAAATACGTGTTGTAAAAGATATGATGCAAAATACCGCTGAAACAACATGAAGTAACCATTTTAGAGTTTCAGAATGTTCTAAAGAATTGTTGAGAACTTTATTTGGAATATTTTTGCTAAAGGCTACTTGGTTCAACTGACCAGAATTTCAGCAATTATGTAAAATTTTCTATATTTTATAGATTTTGATGCCCTAGATGGAGTTTTTCTTATGTGATTTTTTCAAAAGACAAGTTCTACTTGTTTTGGGCTACAATATTGCTAAAGACAGCAAGGCCAAATTCCTATTCGTTTCTGAGATAAAGGCCTGATAAATGCAAAAAAAAGTGTAGTTTTAGCCCGGTTTAGATGAGGCCTTAAAATCCGAACTGGATCTGACAGGGTTTTTGTAGTCTAAATATGTACTTTCAAAAAATCCATACTAGAAGTTGTTTGCATTTTCAGTGTTGCATAGTGTATTCCAGAATTTTCAACCACATTAGCACTTGTTTGGCATTTTGTGTTCTATATCCAGAGTATTAATAATACAGGTCCACGTTTTTGCTTTCGAAAGATTTTTTTTGTAATTCGAAGCTGTTAGCATAATTATACCCTACACCATTATGTGGAAAGGGTATTATAAGTTTGTTTTGTTAAAAAATCATGTAACACCGCGAAATATTTGTGGAAGACCCGCAATATGGTATACCAATCTTCATATCTCGACGAGATAAAGCGATTTTGAGATGTGTGTCCGTCCGTCTGTCCATTATAAATTGTAATCGAACTCCACGCCGCAATTATGGACCGATCGTCACGAAATTTTGTATCGAGGTCCAAATCTGAACCGATTCTTACCAAAATAAACAAAAGTTCAGCCCTTGCAAAAAAATCTACCCTATTTTATATTCGAACTATTCACGTTATGAGCGGCTATGTTGAACCAAATTTAAATGAGAAGTTTTTGCGGATTCTAAAACTACAATGTTCATAGATGAGAAAATTCAAAACAACATAAAAATCGCCGGGTTGCCTTTTTAAATAAATCGCTATTCAAGTTGAAATTTTTAAGGGGTTTTTAGGTTTTCGCGATTTTGCTCGGAAACCGCAACTCCTATCGAAATGGGACTAAAGAAAATGTTGTAGCTATGCAAATTCTCTACAAGATTGACATTAATAATATCGTCGTAGTTTTTACCCTTATTGAGATATAGAAGTTTAAATTAGGACAATGGATTGACTGTATCGCCTCCTTAGAAAATAATGTCATGACTGCAATTTCCCAACTTAAACTTATATATCTCAAAAATGGTACAACCTAGGAAAAAACTACGAAAGCCAATCTTATAGAGAATTGTCACGGCTACAACTTATTCTTTAGTGCCATTTTGAAAGGATTTGCAGTCTTCAAGCTAAATCCTGAAGACCTAAGAAAATAATCTAAAGGTTTGATCTGAATCTCTATATTTCAAAAATGGTATAATCTAGGAAAAAATCAATCAGCCAATCTTGTACAGAATTTTCACTGCTACAACATTTTCTTTAGTCCCATTTCGATAGAACTTGCGGTTTCCAAACAAAATCTAGAAAACTAAAAAAAAAACTAAAAATGTGAACTTTGATTGCGATTTATTAAAAAATTTCATCCAGCGATTTTTTGTTTTTGGATTTTTCTCATCTATAAACATTGCTGTTTCAGAATCCGTAAAAACTTCCCTGGTGTAAGCGATTTTCCTTTAAAGTCGGTTAAGATGTACTGTGCATAACATTGTAATGTAAGGAGGCGAAACAGTCAATACATTGTCCCAAATTTAACTTCCATATCTCCATAACGGTAAAAACTACGAAGATATCATAAAAGCCAATCCTATAGAGAATTTTCATAGCTACAACATTTTCTTTATTCCCATTTCAATAGGAGTTGTGGTTTCCAAGCAGAATCGTGAAAACCTAAAAAACCCTTAAAAATTTCAACTTGAATCCCGATGTATTTAAAAAGCGTTCCCGCGAATTTTTTTTTTTTTGCTTTTTGATTTTTCTCATTAATGAACATTGTAAATTCAGAATCCGGTGTAAGCACCTTCCATTAAAATTTGGTTCAAGAGCACCGTGATGTATAATGCCCATCTAAATGAATAACAAGTGAGCAAAGGCTATAGTCGGGATGGGGCCGACCATGTGATACCCTACACCACTACCCCTGTGCAAAAGCTTTTCACTGGTAAACATTTCTTTTAGGGAATATAATCCGACTACCACCAAAAATAATATGCCTCTTTCTCTCTGGGACCCCCATAAGCAACCAAAATTTCGTGACCATCCGATCAAAATTACGACCTGTAGCTTGATTGCAAAAAATGGAAGAATTGGATGCATTACCGACTATTGTGGTATCTCTCTTGTTTGACCACCTTCGCCAACCTGCTTTACACCAATGTAAGGGTAATATTTTCTTCTTCCATCCGACTATCACCAAAATCAATATGCTTCTTCCTCAGTGGGGCCCCCATCTATCCGATCAAAATTCCAACTTGTAGCGTGATTACAAAAAATGGAAAAATGGGGTTTATTACAGAATTTTGCAATATCTCGATTTGCTCGGTTTGCAACATACGTTGCTTCAATATAAACGAGATCTTTTCTTCTTCCATTGACGGGTATTCCTTTTGGAATACTCCAACCAGAAGCGGAGATATTCGCATAAGAAAAAAACGTTGACTTTTCTCCACATAAGCTTTTCGCTTATTCCGACTCCTGAATATTAACCGACCATCACCAAACTAAATAGGCTTCTTCCGCTGTGGGACCCACATTCGTGACGATCCGATCAAAATTGCGACCTGTAGCGTGAATACAAACAAATCAGAAAATGGGATGCATTACCGACTATTGCGATATCTCTGTTGTTTGAACAGTTACGACAACCTACTTTACATCGTTGTAAGGGTGATATTTTCTTCTTTCTTTGCCAGATTTTGCTTTTGATATACCTCTTAAAGAAACGGAGATATTGGCTTTGAAATAAAATATTGACTTTTCTCCAAATAAGTTTTTTTCCCATTCCGACGCCTGAATATTATCCGACTATCATTAAAATCAGTAGGCTTCTTCATCTGTGAGACCCCCATTAACCCCCAAAATTTCGTGACGATCTGATCAAAATTGCGACCTTAGCGTGATTACAAAAAAATCGGGAAATGGGATGCATTATCTACTATTGCCATATCTCTGCTATTCGACCACCTACGACAACGTACTCTACATCGTAGAAAAGGTGATATTTTCTACTTTCCTTGCCAAGTTTTGCTTCTGATGTACCTCTTAAAGAAACAGAGATATTGGCTTTGAAATAAAATGTTGAATTTTCTCAAAATAAGTGTTTGCCCATTCCGACCCCTAAATATTATCCGACCATCACCAAAATCAATAGGCTTCTTCCCCTCCGGGACCCCCATCAACATCCAAAATTCCGTGACGATCCGATCAAAATTGCGACATGTAGCGTGATTACAAGGTTTAGACGGACAGGCGGACGGACGGACACACATAGCCAGATCGACTCAGCTCGTCGAGACATTCATTTTGGTATATATAAGTATGGGTCTACGACCATTATTTCGATGCGTTACAAACTTTTTGGCCAAAACCAACTTATAATACCCTCCCCACATAGTGGTGTAGGGTATAAACATTGGATTGGGTAGAACATATGTGGTGCTTGGAAGGATCTTATATTGAAGCTTGGTAATTGAATGATTGGTGTAACATAAGCAGCTGATGGGTGCCACCGTTGTGCAATGGTATGCACACCCGTCTTGCACACATAAGGTCGTGGGTTCGATTCCCCGGCCATGCAACATCAAAACACTTTTCGACGGTGGCAAAATACCCCTCACTAATGTTGGCGACATTTCGTGAGTATTTCAGCCATGTAAAACTTCTCTACAAAAGTGGTGTCTTAGAGTCTAAAACTTAGACACGCCGTTCGGACTCGGTGATAAACTGTAGGTCCCATATCATTGAGCTAATATGAATCGGGGTGCACTCATTGATATGAGAGAAGTCTCCCTTGTCCCTTATGGGATGTTTGTGGAACAATTATATACGAGTATATTATATATATAAGCAGCTGATTAAACACCCGGGGATTCCCAGAGGAGCAGGTATAGGCAATTCGCGGATGATAGAGAACTCTATGTGTCGTTGTTCAGTTTTGTGGATCATTAATGATTTGTAGATGATCGGGAATTCGATTATTTGACGTTCGCTTTATAGACGATGGGGAAATGTTTTGTGGTTCGCTTATATAGATAATTCGATATTCGGATGTAGGCGATTAGTAGATGATCGAGAACTCGATGATTTGATGTTCGGTGTTGCAGCATTATGGAAATCGATAATTCGAGGCTCGTATGTAGCCCATTTGTATTTGATTGGGAACAGGATGATTTGATATTAGGATGTGTAGATGTTCGGAAACCCGGTGTTTATGTTATAGTTCTTTGAGGAAATGTGTTTTTCGTTGTTCGTGAACTAAGTGCTTCGTTGACCGTTAGTGACAATGCTCTGAGATACCATCAAAGACATGCTGCTGGTATTAACTGGTGGAACAATACCTTAAGGCGCGGTGGAACAACACCTGAATGTAGAGTGAAATTACACCCGAAAATGCAGCGTAAGAAAAGCCGAAGGTGGAGTGGAACAATACCCAATACTCGTTGCACTTCCGTCATCAGGCAGACACATATTTGCCTTATATAGACATGATAACTCAAAGCAAGCTCCTTGCAGTAGCACTCTCGTCCTTCGCATTAAGAACTGAACTATTTAAGTAAACAGTCTCACAAAGTGATTGAAAATGATAAGATAATTAATAGAATATAATAATAAAACATAGGTACCAAACAATATGTAGTTTTTGTATATGTAGGGGCCGTTGTCAAGATGGTATTGTGTTGTCGGGTAGTGGGGCCGTGTTGATGTTTTATGTACGTGAACAGTGTGAAATACACATCTCCCAACAGATATAGAATGGATTCACTTTTCCTGGACACTGTCACATGTATGACTTCTGGGATGAAATTGGTCACCTTTTTTGTCCATTACCAAGCTGAGATTGTCATCCCATTTAACATAAGTGTGCCACGCGTCAACTGTACTGCTAAATAGTATTAATGGTGCACAATTATACAGCAATTTAAAATGTACAGGAAAAATATTTTCCATACCACTAAACAGTAGTTAATTGGCCACTCGTATTAAAACGGAGGCATTTAAATTGCGATATGAAATATGTAAACGAAATGTACAAGTCACGATGAAGAAGGTAGGTCGTCTGCTTCCGTAAGCGTGCTCTCGGCACAGGTGTAATTTTCAATATTCATTATGTGTCATAGCGAGCAGAAGGAAATGATGAACTCATTCACTCGCAATGAGAAACCTGCTGCTCCTATAACGTTTAACTACAATTCAAAAGAAATATGCAGTGGCATCATCATCAGAAGTTGTTGCCGATAGTGTTGCCTCTGCTGCATATGGGAATAATTCTTATAGCTAAATAATGTATAGAAGTGTAAAGAGGGGGGCTACTCCTCCTTATTCTCCTTACAATTATCAATGTAGTTTCACGTGTGTGTTGTTGTTATTTTCATAGTTTTGTTGTTATTATTCAAAATGATAATGATGTATGAATATGATGGCATGCATTGGATGGTTATGCCTGTCAAATTGTAATTGTTGTTCTAAAAACACTCAGAAGAAGAAGAAGAAGTGAACAGCAAATACATCCTTTTCATCGTTTGCGTGTATGCACATCATTTGCCTTTGCTTCTACAATTCCTGTGAGGATATCGACTCCGCCATGCATGTAAATGTACATATTTTCTAATAGAGCAGGTTGCATGTTGTTGCCCATGATGAGTGAGTACTGCCGCCGTTGTTGCATGAGGATGAAATACTGACACGTTTCCTTGGTATAATTATGTCAGTATTTTTCAAACAGTTTAAAGTTTTAATTTAAAGTTAAACCTTCGAGGAGAGATGGATTAAAGGCGATTAGTGTCAAATGAAATAAAAATAACAATGTAGAATATTATGTCTATATTAATTTTACTAGCAAATGCCCGCTACTTCGTATGCGGAAAGGAAACGAAATATATATGAAGAAAAGACAAAATTTTTTAGTTTTCCATAAAAAAAAAAAATAAAAATTTTTTTTAAGCTACATGAATGATTTTTGGTACATACATTGGGAAAAAAATCCCATTCTTAAATCTGTTCGAGATACTAATTTTGGTTGTTGCGCGCAAAAGTTATGGCGGTTTCAATTCTGATAAAAAGAAAAAATCTTTAAAAGACTCTAATCATTATATTGAGAAACTCTCTTAATTTGGGGCTCCCTACATACTATATGGTTACTGAGGTCCCATAACTTTAGTGAAAAAGTTGTAAATTTTCGCGGAAATTAGGAAAGCATTCAAAACAATTGGTAGTTTACAAATTGTTCTAATAAAATTCAAGCTGTTTATGCATCTGAAAAATATATAATAAATATGTACGTAATCTAAACATCGCGAAGATTCAAATGAAACCAAAACTATACAAATCCGTTTAGCGGTTTGCATATTATAGCAAAAAACAAAAAATATATTGAGGAAATTTATAAAATTTTTGTAAGAGAAAATATTTATTAAAATTTATTTTGTGAGTTAGTTGAACAAAATTTAAGAAAAATAGGTCGGAGTTTTTCTTCTATTTTTGTTAAATTCCACGCAATAAATCACATTTTTTATTCTAATCACTTCTCGAAAACACGCTAACATCTAGCAGAAGAAATGGATATCTTTCAAATAAATGTTGGGTTCCTTTAAATAGGGTATAATCTTGAAATAAAATTGTATCGGGTAATGTTCATTTTGAAATGCGTGTAAATCGCGAAATCCTCAAAATCACTTGATGCGCATGTGGTTTACCAATACAGCGAATTCTTTTCTTTTAATTTGTACACATTTGCCAGGATTTACTTTGGCCGCTAAGATGTAGCATCGTCTGCAGTTTAGTGTGCAACAAACTGTATAACGCTTATATTTTGCACAAAGTGCATACACTTTTTATGCGCATCCGATTTCACTATCAACCGTGAAAAAATACATCGATCTAAACATATTTCAAAAAAATCCTTCAAGAACCATGGATGTAGCATCACACAGTATTTTTTGGATAAATCGGATACAGCTCCCATGCCACTAAATTTTTCAAACCGCTGTTTTCGCACAAACGCGAGTGATGATTCACTTTCTTCATTGAAATGGAAACGATCCACATAAAACGCGAATTAGTCAGCGATATTTTGAAAAACATTTTTCGCAAATTTTTCAATTTTTGCAGTAGCCATTTCCGCCGTTCTAGTAGATGGATTTTTACGATCTGTGATTCATATGATCCGGATCGTCGAAAAACTAAAATATCGCGGGGTACCAGCACACTCAAAACGATATTGTAAATACTGTACCCAAAAAAATAGGTTTTTTAGAAAATATATCGCACTAAATTTTGGCCTTTGGGAGTAGCTTACTCTGCTGCTGTGTGGGCTACATACTTAATATACATATCAGATTATGCGAAATCGCGAGTTCTTTAGTCCTATAATTGGTTTTTCGAAATATCCGAATGCGCGTCCCAGTTACATAAAAAATACAAAAAACACCTGAAATCCGGCTTCAAAATGTCAGCATCCATAAAAGGTGGATGTAGTGGAAATTTTGGAAAGTGATACATTAGAAGTGTAATCTTCATTTTGTATTCTCCAACTTTTACTTTGGACAGACGTCCGTCATTTGAATGGTTTAATCAGAATAGCAATGTAAAAAACCTGTTTAGATTCAACGTGTTTTTACCTATGGTTTTTCCTTTACGCGGTCGTAACTAATTTTTTTGCTAAATTTTTGAGCTTTGTGCAAAAACATCTAAATTAATCCAGCAATAGTCATAGTTACTGGCAAACTACAATAGTTCGCTTATTATAATAGTGCAAACCTTGGCTTCATGGAAACTAAAATATTTTGACTTTTCCTCATATAAACAATATTTAATACGGGAATGGTGAATACTGGAGATTCTGTTGTACTAAGACCTATTTTTATTACCAATATTTTTTCGATTGTAGTCACAATTAAAAAAAAAAATTACCGTATCGCATCCCTACACAGCTACCATACAAAGACATAGATCTGTAAAGACTGGAAAATATGCATAATGCACAAATGTTTATGAAACAAAGTATATAAACATTTTACCAACAACAGGGGTATGTTAATGATAAAAACCCCATTAAAGCGCAATTCGGCTTATACAAATTGCAGGAAAGCAAAAAGGATTGTATTCCGTAGCAGTTTCCAGTTAATTGAATATGAACTTGGCGGTTAAAAACGCCTGAAATGGTTAACTACTTAACAGAATGTTGTTATGATATCGTAACAACAGAGCTTAACTCCATCTATTGACAAATGTTAACAATTGAGTTTTCCAATCTTAATGTATTTACATCTTTGTACCATATTTTTTATTTCGAATCCAAAACTACGTATCATATTGCAAATTTCAGATTTGACTCCTGGTTTTACCCCTTCACTAACACAGCATTCTCTTCCAGTACTAATTTCAAAACACTAAACTTTATCTCACCCCTTCACAATAACAATCACGCACATTCACAATGCCCGAAGAGGTCCGTTAAATTTTCGGCCACGTTTTCGTATATCCCCATATAACGGTACCTCTCGACTTAGTGTATTTTTAAAGAAGAACAAATGTATATTGTCCAATTTTCTTTAAATTTGGACCTTGAATACTCAGAGGATATAGAAGTTTAATTTAAAAAATCTCCACTTCAATCCACGTTTATTGGAAGAGATATTTTGAAGATTTAGAGTATTTTGAAGATCTTCAGCACATTTTCCAACCGAAATTCGGAATTTGTGGCATGAAAGGTTAGAAAACTTCTTTACAAAAAATTGTACTTAATGTGCACCGGTATGTCAACCGTATATAACGCAAAATTTTTTGAAGGCATTTCAATTTAGGATTTTTTAATATCAGGGGTAAATACCTTCTAGTTAACAAAATTGTCGCATTGGACCACGTTTTCAAATTTATATACCAAAGGGGTCAGAACAAAAAACATTTTTTGAAAGGATACTTCACGTTTGACTACTTCATTTCAGTACATTATTTAGAAATTTTTCAAACTCAGAACGTTGTCTCAAACTTTAGAGCGATCTTCATAACAAATATTTTTCCATTTCGTATTTTTTGTTCAAATAGCGTATTTTAAATTATATAATCCCAGCTTTGTTCCTACACCCAACACCAAATTTACTACCTTAACTATTTAAAATGGTTTTGGTATCAACATGTTACCCAACTTTTCCTACACATAGGTAAACGTTTCAAAAATTACTTCCTTATATTCAACATATATCCTAACCCCAATTCAGTTTTCCAGTTTTACCAGTTCCCCTGAAACCCATTTGAGGACTATTTAGTAGTTTTTGTATAAATAAGTACGAATTTTCAAAACCTCCTCCCTACCTCTACTCTAAACACCAATTGCTAATCTAATACCGAATTTCAAAATTCCAGTTCTACCCTTTACAAAATCACAAATTGTATACCTTATAGCAAATACCAAAAGGTACCAAATTTTGTACCATTTAGCACTTTTCGAACACGATTTTCCAAAGTGTACTTTCATATCTCAGCTCTATCCGTTCGCCTAAACCCAAATAATAGCCAATGTAGTTCCATTTAGCACTTTTCCATAAGTACGAATGTCCAAAACTACCTCAATCCTACACTCCACTCTGTTCACGCAAATACAAATTATAGCGAATTTCGTACCATTTAGTACTACTTGTGCACATTAGTACGATTTGCCAAAGCTATCTCCATATCTCAATTCTATATTTCAGGATTCCAGCTCTTCAAATCCAAATCATACTAAACTCACTACCATTTAGGACTTTTCGACCTTTGGTACATCTTTCTTACTCTTCAGCAGTGACCCCCATTCCAAATTTCAGGATTGCGGCCCTATTCGTTAACCCATACCCAAATTGTACTATATTTAGTACCATTTAGTATTTTTCGTATAATTTTAATTCGAATTTCCAAAAACCTTTCTTTTTTTACTCTCCATCAGTGACCATCATTCCAAATTTCAAGATTCCAGCTCTATCCGTTCACCCAAACCCAAATTGTACTAAATTTAGTACCATTTATTACTTTTCGTACACTTATAGTTCGAATTCTAAAAACCTTTCATTTTTACTCTTCATCAGTGATCTTCATTCCAAATTTCAGGATTCCAGCTCTATCCGTACACCCAAATCCAAATTGTACTAAATTTAGTACCATTTAGTACTTTTCGTACCCTTATAGTTCGAATTTCCAAAAACCTTTCATTGTTACTCTTCATCAGTGACCCTCATTCCAAATATCTGTATTCCAGCTCAATCCGTTCACCCAAATCAAAATTGTATAAATTTAGTACCATTTAGTACTTTTCGTACCCTTGTAATTCGAATTTCCAAAAACCTTTCTTTTTTACTCTTCATCAGTGACCTTCATTCCAAATTTCAGGATTCCAGCTCTATTCGTTCACCCAAACCCAAATTGTACTAAATTTAGTACCATTTATTACTTTTCGTATACTTAAAGTTCGAATTCCAAAAACCTTTCATTTTTACTCTTCTTCAGTGATCCTCATTCCAAATTTCAGGATTCCAGCTCTATCCGTTCACCCAAATCCGAATTGTACTAAATTTGGTACCATTTAATACTTTGCGTGCACTTATGGTTCGAATTTCCAAAAACCTTTCTTTTTTACTCTCCATCAGTGACCTTCATTCCAAATTTCAGAATTCCAGCTCTGTTCGTTTACCCAAACCCAAATTGTACTAAATTTAGTGCCATTTAGTACTTTTCGTACCTTTATAGTTCGAATTTACAAAAACCTTTCATTGTTACTCTTCATCAGTGACCCTCATTCCAAATGTCTGTATTCCAGCCACAATCCGTTCACCCAAAACAAAATTGTACTAAATTTAGTACCATTTAGTACTTTTCGTACCCTTACAGTTCAAATTTCCAAAAACCTTTCATTATTACTCTTCATCAGTGACCCTCATTCGAAATGCCTGTATTCCAGCTCTATCCGTTCACCAAAATCCAAATTGTACTAAATTTAGTACCATTTAGTACTATTCGTGCACTTATAGTTCGAATTTCCAAAAACCTTTCTTTGTTACACTTCATTAGTGACCTTCATTCCAAATTTCAGGATTCCAGCTCTATTCGTTCACCCAAACCCAAATTGTACTAAATTTAGTACCATTTAGTACTTTTCGTACCTTTTTAGTTCGAATTTACAAAAACCTTTCATTGTTACTCTTCATCAGTGACGCTCATTCCAAATGTCTGTATTCCAGCTCAATCCGTTCACCCAAATCAAAATTGTACTAAATTTAGTACCATTTTGTACTTTTCGTACCCTTACAGTTCGAATTTCCAAAAACCTTTCATTATTACTCTTCATCAGTGACCCTCATTTCAAATTTCAGGATTCCAGCTCTATCCGTTCACACAAATCCAAATTGTACTAAATTTAGTACCATTTAGTACTTTTCGTACCCTTGTAGTTCGAATTTCCAAAAACCCGTTGGTACATCTTTCTAGCTCTCCATCAGTTACCCTCATTCCAAATTTCAGAATTCTAGCTCTTACCGTTTGCCTAATACAAAGGGTACCATATTTAGTACCTTTTAGTACTTTTCGTACACTTCTAGGTCGAATTTCCAAAAACCCAGCCTTATCTCACCCCTACACACCAACAGCAACCTACACCCAAAATTTCAACTTTCTAGCTTCAGCGGTTTCGTCTGGGCGCTGATGAATCAGTCAGTCAATCAGTCAGTCAGTCAGTCAGTCACTCACCTCACTACTCTTTTATATATATAGATAATTATAGAGTCTGTGATAGATGAAAAAAATTATGAATTATTATTAATTGGTATTTTATTTTTATTTTCTTTGCAGGTATGTCTAGTTAGGCACTTATTTAAGGTTCAGCTGGATTGTATAGAGTAAGTTTTTAATTAAATTACACTGTGCGACACGAAAAAATTAACCATATTCTGACACAGCAGCGTGATAGAAGACGAAAACTAAGATGACACGTGTCCCGACATTTTTCCCTGTTATTTCGACTTTCGAAGGACCATTAATAGAATGTTCATATGTACTAGAAAGTTGTTTCTGAGATCTTAGGTAAATTTTTGTAGTTGTTTGCGTTCTTGAATTTTGGTATCTATTGACCAAAATCGAAGAAAAAACTTTAAAAGTGGAATATTTTCATAAGTTTTTTGCTATTGTGTCCTTTAAGAACCGTTCATAGAGATTTCGGATGTTCCAGAAAGTTGTTTACTGAAATCATTGCTACATTGTTGTGGTCGATTGTTTTCTTGAATTTTGAATGGTTTAGTTTCTACGTATGGAGCAGAAACCGAACAAAGAGGATGCAAATAGCATTTGTTTTGCTAGTTTGACCTTAAAGAAGAATTTCTATAGATAAGATATAAGGTAAATTTTTGTAATTGGTTGTTTGATTCAATTTTGATATGTTTGATATCTATAGATAAAAATCCGAGCAAAAAAATTGTAACGGAAATTTGACTTTAACGATTTCTGCCTTGAACATGAAGTTGAATGGATTGTATGTGTTCACAATTATTAATCTTTAAGACAAGAGCTACAACTTTCCTTCCACGAGTAAACCAAAATTCTAACCAGTTTAGAAGATAGTGATTCCTTTTAGCATCAAGGTCTCAGGACTTTGGGACCCATAACCGCGAAATTCGAAGTAACCGTGAAAAACGCGGGGACACGTGTCTTCTTATTTTTCGTTTTCTATCACGCTGCGGTGTCAGAATATGGTTAATATTTAATGACTCAAAAAATTACACACAGTTATATTAAACGTTACTGACAGGCCGAGCAAATATTGATAACTACGCTGAATATGTTAAAAAAATTTCATTTCACATTTATTTCCTTTATAAAAGCTGTCATTCACAATTTTCATAGAACAAGAATTGGGCCCCAAGATTGTAGATTTAATAACGTAAATATTATTTGATCCCCAACAAAATATAGGCAAGTTAATAAGGGAAGTGGAGTAGGCAAGCAAGGCTATGAGTATAATTTAATTTATATCTATTGTGTTGTATGTGCAGTAACATCTGCTGCACATATTCCATAGGATTAAAAGCCACCTTTTATATAATTAACTTTAATTTTTCAACACATTTTTCTTTTAAATAATATCTAAAGAAATGTGTATGCAAATGTAATCCTCAGCACACGTCGTCTCTCCTAGAAAATTCCAGCACACATTTTCTTAGTTAATACCTATTGATTTGATCAAATTCTTATTTCGTTTTTGTTTCTCAAAACGAAAGGACAAAAGAAGTAAGCCGTTCTAATCTGAAAATCTTTTTCCATGGCAGACAAGCCAAAATCTTATATTTGCCAAATCCGCTTTCTTATTACCATCTTGCATTGTATTATTTCCCCTATTTTCTGAATTGTTTTCATGCTGATATTTGTTATTTTTTCTACCCAAGGAATATCATCATATTGTCTATTCATTGACTATTGACTGACTACAAATCTTTGATAATATTTACTCAGGATAGTATTCCTTCACACGAGACCTTCGCACACATTTGCTTTTGTAACATTGAAACATTTGTTGTTAGCTATTTGAGAAACGAACAACCCCTGGTGAATGCTTGGTCGGTCAGTCGACCATGACTTGACTAATTCCTCAAGCCATTCTAACAATGCTGTGTTTGCTTTTCTCGCTGACCAAAAACAGATTTGCATATGGTTTTGCCTTGCTTAAATAAATAAATAATTACTCAATTTGTTGCTTGTTGTTTCTCTATTCATTCCATTCTACCACCATTGATCGTTTATCGAACCTAAACCAAAAATGGAAAAGTCAAATATTTACAAGAGTCCAACAGACAAAAATTCGACACAACTAAGCAAACAAGGTTGCTGGAATTTCCTAGATCCAAAGTTAGAGATAAGAAAAAAACCTAATTTTATATGCCACACAATATGGATACATGTTGACACGCTTCTTCCAATCCTGGGGAAGTTTTCGCAGTATGTATTCAGCTGTGTGAGGTCTTGTAGTTAATTACCTAGAATCTAAATTTCATATTTAGACCACCTAATTTGCTTATTATGTAGCTAGCAAAAAAATTGCATATCACCTGGAATAATTAGCAGGAAAACATTCATGTCCCCCGATCTGAAAAACAGTAATTAGACGAATCATGAAAGAGAGCCGAACAATAGAAGACGACACGTACATCGGCATTTTGAATGTTTACGTTGGGAATTAAATGTGAGAATCCAAATATTCCACCTTTTGCACTATTTTTGAAAAGCGTACAATTCCCGATAATCGTTGCATTTTAGGTATATGTATAGTGTCTTCGGCGATATTACTGCTTATACTCTGGGGATCATTTTTGTCGATAAATTTGAACTTCTAGCGTCTCGATAATAGACCTCTTTTAACACAGCCTCCATAAAATGTTGAAAAATCTTTAATGATGGGTTTTATCACTTTAAGATATTCTACAAAAATTTCTGCCAGTAAATTTTAATATGGGTCTATATCATAACTCGATACCTAACCTAAACACCAGAAATAAGCTTAACAAGTAAAAAAGTGTTAATTTCGGCCGGGCCGAAATTTGTGTAATAATGATGTAGTTTTCTTTCTGTTACGAAAATACCAATGCGCACAACTTTATGTGGAGAATACCGAATGTTAATTATTTATAATTGTTCCACAAACATCCCAGAATGGACGGGGAGATTTCTGTCATATCCCCGATTGATATTGGCTCAATAATATGGGCGTGTCTTAAGACACCACTTGTAAAGGGTTTTTTATGGCTGAAATACTCAGGAAATGTCGCCAACATTACTCCGAGGGGTATTTTTTGCTAGTCGTTAGTTAATTGGGTCAGCTAAAAATTTGAAAATACCACAATGTGGGCCTATGTTCATAATTTTTGGCGGAGAAATATGTTGAGTACTTTGAATCCTAAATGCTAAATTATAGCTAATTCGCTTTGAAAATGTAGCTAGAAACGTCATAATACCTGGAATCGGATGGTACCTTTATGTGGGGTCATAGTCCTATATCCACAATTGTTTGTGGATAATTTTTTTGACCGCCAAATTATGGCTACTTCGGTTTGAAAATTTGGCTAAAATAGCAAAAAATACTCAAACCGCCCGGTACCGTTATATGGTGGCTATACCAAAACATATACCTATGTCCATAATTTTTGGTAGATACGTTTTTTGAGATCTAGGCACCTTAAATATAGAGTTTTTCTTTTCCCGGACTTTTTCAATCTCCGGGAAATCGGGAAATATTTTTCAATCCCGGGAATTCCCGCTCAAATATACTCAATGAACGGAAACAAACAAAACGATTCGCGTACCAATCACATAAAGCCACAAACTTTTCAGCTTCTCTGAATCGTTTCATTCTCACAACCAAAACAAAAACACAAACTTTTCAATGTAAAAAGATGGAAACCGTACGATTGCTGAAATTTAACTTCGCCTATGCTTTGCTGAGTTGTTTCATTCACCACCGAAACGACAAGTATTTTAGGGAAACGTTTGCCGTGCGTATTGTCAATGACACACTCAGACACACACACACACACATGTGATTGCTTAACAACCCTATAAGTTAGCATCAGCATACCACAGTGAATTTTATCAACCACCAAACGTTTTTGATTTATTCACTTGTGTTTAGTACTATTCCGTTTTCTATCTGCTCTTGTGGAGTTGAGTACTTTTCGCTTTTCGTTTTGTTCGTACTCACGAATGTAAACAAAACAAAATTAAACAGCGAGCTCGGCCAACGTGGGTTATGTTTCGTTTTGTATTGTTCCTATGGAAAATACGAAACGAAACGATTGGAAATGTTATTTAAAGTATTTTTACGTACGCTGAATATACTATAATGATAAATCTCAGTATAAAGGCAATAAAAAGGTATTATCGAATATACCTAAGTAAATTATAGTTCTTTAATTAGCTTACTGTTTATGTCTAAAATTTTTAGAATTATTACAAATAATAGCAATCTTTGTGGAGATTCTGAGCAAAAAGGCAATTCATTTAAATACATTTAAAACCACCGAACAGTGGTCGAAACCACTGATCTAGCGGCGCGAAATTAATAACTTGGAAACGAATGAAGATATCTTTCTGAAATTTTGCACAAACTCAATCTGTGTCTGTGGGTAATTATGGACTAAATATGAACAACATAGGCAAATATTTTGGTATAGCCCCCATATAACGGAACTTCCTGATATTCGATATTTTGAGGATTTAAGCCACCATTTCCTTCCAAATTAGTTGTAATTTGGTACTTAGGGTTTCTTGTGATCACTAAACCTTTCCACCAAAAATTGTGGACATAGGTTCACGTTTGGGTATAGGCCCCTTTTAAGGTACCTCCCGACTTTCAGTAGTTTGGGGATTTAAAGCTACATTTTCCTACCAAATTAGGTGTAATTTGGTATTTGGGGTTTCCAGTGGACACAAAAATTCTCCATAAAAATTGCGAACATAGGTCTACATTTTGATATAGCCCCCATATAACCGTACCGACAGATTTTGGGTATTTTGAGGATTTAAGCTATTTTTCAAGACCATTTATCAGCAAGATTTGCCGCTATTTGCAGCTAAATTTTGGTTATTCGGAATCTAGGGAGTCCAATTTAATTATTAAAAAAAAACCTGGACCGAACCTCGGTGGACCTTTGTAGTTACGCTCCATCCAACAAAAGTATATTGCACTAAAAGCATACAAAAATAATAATTTTTGAAAATTTATTGCTTTATAACTATGTAACTTCAGGCCCCAAACATTTTATTTTAATATTTGATGTAATTTTTGTTGACCTTTGGACTATCTATCTCTGTTGGTTTAGTTTGGCTTTTAGGTCAGAAAATAAAACAAAATGTTTGTTTTTATTTTATTTTTATTCTTCCAATATTTCGAACATCTTCGATGTTCATCATCAGGGATTTTATTTTCGGTTTTTCTTTATCGGCTATCGGCACATCTCTTCTTGCTCACAACTAATTTCCAACTTTATTTTAATTTAACTTAAACCCTCCCCTATCAATAAAAAATAAACTTTGTTTAGTTTTATTACGAATTTATTTAACAAATAAACAAATATTAGATCAGGTTTTTAGCAACAATTTTATTAAAATCTGATCCGTCAAAATTTCTTGCACTTGACACTGAATAACTGAGTGAAAATTTACAACAACAAAAAAGTAAAAACAAAATCTTAGTCAGCAGAGTTTCTGTAATCGATATAATGGAAAACATTTCGCAATTTTATACTTTGATTTTTTGACTTTCGCGCCGCTAGATCAATGATTTCGTCCTCTGTGCACCGGTCTTGTAGACACCAGTCGGATATCACAATGTCGAGAAGAAAATAAAAACAAAAGAAAAATACCAAAATTCTTTTTTTTTTTAAAGGACTCGATGCATAAGGCATGTCTTTTTTGTTTATTCGAACTATGTTGCTTTTAAGAATTTTACCATAAATAATTTAAACAAAAAAGCCGCTTATGTACCGATGTCTTAAAACTGTATATTTTTCTTCCACTTTCATTTTTTCGATATTAGCTGTTTACTTACACTGTGCAACATTTTTAAGGTAATCTTGTGCAAACAATTTGAACTGTGGATTTTTTGAAAGTACAGACCCAAACGACAAAAACCCTAGTTGGGTTTTGTTGTGTCAGATCCAGCTTCGATTTTATGGCCCCATCTAAACATAGTTAAATATTGACTTCTTAAAGCTATTCGGGGTTATATCTCTGAAGCCAATGCGAATCTTCTTCAGACCTCTGAGGCAAATTTGTAGATAAGGACAAGAATAAAATATTTGGAGAAATAATGAACTTGAAAAACAACATTTATTGCCTCAAATTTTATAAAATATCGAAAATTTCCATAATTTGTATACATTTCGCACCATATCTCCAAAAGCGTTAATTTTTTTTTATGTTTTCTTTCGGAAAAATATTCGCTGGAATGTAATACACAACTCTTCAGAACATGTCATTGTTGTAAAATGCCTCTATCACGTTGTTTTCAGTATATTTCTTAACGACCAGTTAATAAAGTAGTCAATAATGTGGTGAAATCCGAAATGCGAGAATAAACTGTTGGTGTGAACTGTGTTTTAAATACGTATTGTAAAAGATATGATGCAAAATACCGCTGAAACAACATGAAGTAAGCATTTTTTTTTTTAGATTTTCCGAATGTTCTGAAGAATTGCTGAGAACTTTATTTGGAATATTTTTGCAAAAGGTTACTTGGTTCAGCTCCCAATAGTTTAGCTGATACTGACCAGAATTTCAGAAGTTATGTACAATTTTCTATATTTTATCGATTTTGATGCCCTAGATGGAGTTTTTCGTATGTTGTCTGTTCATATAAGTTCTAGTTTAGGGCTACAATATTGCCAAAGACAGCATGGCTAAATTCCTAATCGTTTCTGAGATAATGGTCAGATAAATGCAAGAAATTGCAGTTTTAGCCAGGTTTAGATGAGGCCATAAAATACGAACTGGACCTGACAGGACAAAACCCTAGTGTGGTTTTTGTAGTCTCAATATATACTTTCAGAAAATGCTTACTAGAAGTTGTTTGCATTTTCAGAGTTGCACAGTGTTATACACAAAATGTCAAAAGTCTTCCCGTATACCACACAATTTTTATCAAAGCAACCTCTAGTAGGGACTAATGTAAACAAGAAGAAAACACGAGATTCTAAGCCTTTTTTTGGTATGTATGTGTCCGGGTTGAATCTACTCCGGTTTCGAAATGTTGAAAACAATGTCTATATACGGTCGGACAGTAAGCCCAGATGACTACTATAATAACTGATAATGTAAGATCTATCAAGTTTACTATCAAAGTAGTAGTTTTATAGTATGTATATGTTTTAACTTCAAACCTGTAATAACTTCAGATACTTCGAAGTGGAACATCTTGAAAATTTTTAATAGAACTTTAAAGAATTTAATAATTTTAATTTAAAGACAAAAAATTAAATAAATATTGAAAACTATTTGCAATTTATTTTTGAATATATTCTTTTTACAACCCGTTTTTAGCATATAAAATTTCCCGGGAATTCCCGGGATTAGCAGCGGGATTGCGGGAGTGAAAAATGAGCGGGAAATACGGGAATTCCCGTCCCGATGAAAAACCCTACTTAAATACCAAATTATAGCTAATTCCGTCAAAATAAATGTCAAAATACCTGAAATCGGGCGGTACCGTTATATAGGGCTATACCTAAACGTGAGACAATATATGTAACCCATCTCGAATTTGACCTACGCGCCAGCAAAATAAACATTTTTCCAAAATTTCCGCGTCCTATCTTTTTTGTGGACGATAGAGTGATTACCACAGATGGACGGACTTGCATAGATGACTCGGAATTTTATCCTGATCAAGAATATATAATTTATAGTAGTCAATTTTCGGTTAATATTGTTAAAGGATGAAATATTCTACGTCGAGTTTTGTATGCCCTTTAGGCTAACTAGGGTACATTCACTTTCAGACGATTCAAATGTGCCTCATCGAAATCACGAAACCCGTTTCAAACAATGTGGAGTCGATTTAGCCCTGTCCAGTCAGACGGACGACTGATTTGGTTCTTGTAATATTTTGTCAAAACTTAGATCAATTTCTATGATCAGCATGAAATTTTTCGCAGCAGGTTGTGCTTGCCATTTTGACGATGGTACAATTGTCTTTAGGGTCAAGTCCATATTTCCTGAGATAATTGACCAAAAACCTCTAAATAACCCTACCGGCACCAACTAAAATTACAGATGATCATATAAATTAAAACTAGCAAATCTGAGTGATGAGCTTCGTCGTACGAACCCCAAAAACCCAAGAGTTAGGGAATTGAATTCAACAGGCTAGTAGGCGAACATATAGCGTAGAGGTTCTCGTGCTATTTTAACAGACCGAGAGTGATAGGGTAATGAGGAGTGTGCTACTCCGTATAAGAGACTTCCCAGCCAAGAAGATACCACCACAATTTACGATGAGCGATGTTGCAAACGTCATCTGATACGCGAAATCATCCAAAGCGTTGGACCCATACGGCTACTGAAACCAGCCAAGGATACCTGCAGATGTGAATCGTACTCTTGTTGCTAGTAGCAAAGAAGCACTTTCCCAGATGCCTAAAACCAGCATGGATTCCGGAAAATATACAACACCGCAACAGCATTACACGCCACATCCATACATATCAGTCGATCAGTGAACAAGACCGTGGGATCGAAAAGTTATGGTTGCGCTTGAACCATTAAAGGCCTTTGATACCTTCAACCATGCAAAGCTGTTCGAAGAAATAGAAAATACTACCCTCTAGACGTGTTTGAAATGTTGGATAATCTGTTATATTTTTGGACGCCAGTTGTTTGCGAAATTCATAACTCCGGAACTGTTTAACTTCTATAGTTCTGAAATTCCACACCCTCTCGACGGCATAGATATTGTAATGTATTCGGATGATTGTACGATCTTGGCGTCAGATCATATCGTCGACGACATATGTGATATGTTAAATGTCTGCATAGCTGACTTAGTGCAGTTCATTCATCTGAAGAGTATGAAAATGCCTGTCATTAAATCCACTGCCACACAGTTCATCATTTGGACGGGTGAAATGAGGTTCTCCTTGAATATATTGGTCGATGGTGTCCTTATTCCGACTATTACCTACCCCAAGATATTGGATGTAAAGTTCGACAGCATGTATAAGTCCTCGCAAGCCACAGCTATTGGCGACAAGATCAGAAGAAGGTTCTCAAATCGCTGGGCTGCAGATCTTAAAGTGCTGAAAAAAGAAACCTTGTTGACATCAGCAATAGGCCAGTCTGTGGTAAACTAGGCGGGGCTAGTGTAGTTTTGTGAATGTTAGTGCTAAGCAGTGGAACAATATTCAAACCTGCCAGAATGCCTCCCCGAGAACTACAACAGGTTGCCTCCTCATGATACCAGTTTACCATGTTCAGGAGGAGACGAACATGTTGTCGGCGTCAACACAGAAAAATGTTGTCGATGCAGTACCTGCCCTTGAGCGTACCTGTCATTATCTAGTGGACACCAAGGCAAAGGTGCAAAGGAGAACCTCTAGATCAAGGCGCCTATAAGTCAGTCCGGTCAGTCCTGAATAGCATTCACACTGATACCATAAATAATATGGTGTGAATGCAGTACTAGGAGAACACCTCATCCATCGCAGCAGAAGAATGCAGCTGCGGAAGCAAAAACGAGTGGTTTTAGCCCAGTTAAGATCCTGTCGCTTTAATTGATATTGGGACCGAATTGATGGCACGACACCCAAGTTCGAGGACAACTCCCTCGTGTATCTCATCCACAAAATTTCAAAATTTTGCATTTTAAGGGATGTTTTAGTATCGTTTTTACAGAAAATAGTCCCGATATTCCTGATTCCAATAAAAAATTACTCAAAAGTTTTAAAAGAAAACCTTGCGGACAACAATTAAAATAGTTGATCAGTACGATATCTTGGGAATTGAGATCCGATTGGGCCAAAATTTTGAAAATCGTTATATTTATTCCAAATGTACTTCTCTACAAACATTGTGGATATAGGTTCACGTTTTGGCATAGCTTCCATATAACAGCAATGCCCGATTTCCGGTATTTTGAAGTTTCTCCTACATTTTCGGTCTAAATTGGCGGGTAATTGGCATTAAATGCACCCAGTTCCGGCCGAATTTAACTGTGATTATACCCTCCACCATAATATGGAGGGTATAATTAAATGTGTCATTCCGTTTGTAACACATTGAAATATTCATCGGAGACCCTATAAAGTATATATTTTCTTGATCAGGGTAAAATTCTAAGTAGATATTACCGTGTCCCTCTGTCTGTCCGTCGGTCTGTTGAAATCAAGATACAGATCGTAATTTTTAAGAGAGAGCTGTGTAATGTGGTATAGGTATAAGTTTCTATTACACCTAGGATGTTTGGTATTGTGAATGTGTTATATTCCACCAAAATGGCTGAAATTTTGTATTTGGTCTTCACTTGGGGTATTAAACATTTATCGGTATAGGTCCACGCCTTCATAAAGCCCTCATAGAACGGTACCACCCGATTTTCGTTACTTTGAAGGTTTAAGCCTCATTATCACACCGAAATGGCTGAAATTTGATACTTGGTCTTCGTGAGGGGGTATAAAACTTTCTCCCAGAAATTTGTCGGTATAGGTCTACGCCTTAGTATGGCCCCCATAGAACGGTACCTCCATATTTCCGGTATTTTGAAGGTTGTGGCCTCAATATTCCACCGAAATGGCTGAAATTTTGGTGTTAGGTCTTCATTGGGGATATTAATCGTTCTATATGAAATTTGTCGGTAGAGGTCCAAACCTTTGTATAGCCCCCATAGAACGGTACCTCCCTATTTCTGGTATTTTGAAGGTTGTGGCCTCAATATTCAACCTAAATGGCTGAAATTTGGTATTTGGTCTTCATTTGGGGCATTAAACGTTCTATATGAAATCTGTCGGTATAGGTCCACGTTTTCATATAGCCCCCATGGAACGGTACCACCGGATTTTCGGTATTTTGAAGATTTTAGGCCCATTATCACACCGAAATAGCTGAAATTTGGTACTTAGTCTTCGTTGGGCATATAAAACTTTCTCCCAGAAATCTGTCGGTATAGGCCCACGCTTTCATATATCCCCCGTAGAAAGGTTCCTCCCAATTTTCGGTATTTTGAAGGTTGTGGCCTCAATATTCCACCGAAATTGCTAAAATTTGGTGTTAGGTCTTCACTGGGGATATTAAGCGTCCCATATGAAATTTGTCGGTATAGGTCCACGCTTTCATATAGCCCCCGTAGAACGGTACTACCTGATTTTCGGTATTTTGAAGGTTTCAGCCTCATTATCACACCGAAATAGCTGAAATTTGGTATTTGGTCTTCATTTGGGGTATTAGACGTTCTATATGAAATTTTCGGTATAGGTCCACGCTTTCATATAGCCCCCATAGAACGGTACTACCTGATTTTCGGTATTTTGAAGGTTTCAGCCTCATTATCACACCGAAATAGCTGAAATTTGGTATTTGGTCTTCTTTTGGGGTATTAGACGTTCTATATGAAATTTTCGGTATAGGTCCACGCTTTCATATAGCCCCCATAGAACGGTACTACCTGATTTTCGGTATTTTGAAGGTTTCAGCCTCATTATCACACCGAAATAGCTGAAATTTGGTATTTGGTCTTCATTTGGAGTATTAGACGTTCTATATGAAATTTTCGGTATAGGTCCACGCTTTCATATAGCCCCCATAGGACGGTACTACCTGATTTTCGGTATTTTAAAGGTTTCAGCCTCATTATCACACCGAAATAGCTGAAATTTGGAACTTAGTCTTCGTTGAGCGTATAATACTTTTTCTTAGAAATCTGTCGGTATAGGTCCACGCTTTCATATAGCCCCCATAGAAAGGTTCCTCCTGATTTCGGTATTTTGAAGGTTGTGGCCACAGCAACAAACCGATATGGTTGAAATTTTGTATTTAGTCTTTGTTGGAGGTAAAAGCCTTTCTGACTGAAATTCTTTCTGACGATTTTCGTAATTCTGAAGGTTGTAAAGTCAATATCCCACCGAAAGACTGAAATTTGTTATATAGTCTTCCATGGGTTATAAAATATTCCAGAAGAGAATTATCAGTTCAGGTCCGCGGGTTCCTTCTCTATAAGTGGTTTCGCAAGACACGCCCCATACCATTGAGCCAATATGAATCGGCGTTCACTCATTGATAAGAAAGAAGTCCCGTAACTGGCACTTACATGGGAAGGTGTGACAAAAATACTTCTGGATAAATATATCGAACTGAAATTTTTATCAATGGGTCTAAAAATATAGTAGTAGTCCTAGGTCCAATTTATCGCGTGGTTCCCTTTTAACGAATCATCCTGAATTGAAGTATTTTACTGTTATCAACACATTGTTCAATCGAATTTGCTGTAATCCGGTACCAGGAGATCTTATTGCATAGCAAACCTACCCGCGAAAATTTTTCAGTATTGGTTCATAATATGGTATACTATGTCTCGATTTATTTCGGCAGATGTTAACCAAATATTCAAACCCAATGGTTTTAATAATGAACTCAGAGTTCAGAAAAGCACCTGATAAAGAAATGTGATATCGGTCCACTTTTGACCACAGCCTCCATATAGGGTTTTCATCCATTTTTCGGTAGTTTAAAAGATTTAACCATTTTTTTCTCATTTTAAAATATTTTTTGACCAAAATTAGTCATATTTGTAAGCCTTTCATTCTTCATGAACCACTAAAAGTGGCAAAAAAAAATTTGAGTTTCGAAAATTTTGAAATGTTTCCAAGTGATTTGTATCTTTAAATTTTTAAAATAATGACATGCATTTTTCGATTTTTGTCGTTGGGCGCATCCACTGTGGGATGTTGTGGGAACATATATGTACATATGTGGAAATTCGGTAGGATCGAGGTTTATTTTCACAAATATTTTCAATAATAGGTCTCGACGCTTTATTGGTTAGTTGGGATTCTATGAAATCTGGGTGTATTGTTGCACAGATCGCTATAACGCACCTGTCAAACTTAATTAGTTTTTATTTGTTGACTTCTCAATTATTTTTTTACCTTTAAGCAATTGTTCGATAAATCATCACTCAGTTAGGACTAATTTCCTTTTCAAGATTAAAATAATCCGATACCTAATTTTACTAATTTCTTATAAATCTTACGACACGGAATATTTTACAAAATTTTTTAACAATCCGCCCTAATAAATGGCACCAACATAATCAAAATTAAATACATTTTTAAATATGCAAAATGTGTTAACAAGCGATAAAATTGCTACAAATTTAAATAAACCGTTAAAACGATGTGGTTGATAAATTACCCAAATCGGAAGGAAAAATTTTCTATAATTAAAGAAAAGATTTTTCTCCCTCTTTAAAATTAAACAAATGATGAGTAAGAAAAATTCTTTAAAAAAGTCACCCAAAAAAGCAAATTTTTCTTGACATTTTCTTGGGGATGGAATAAATCATCGAGACATTGAACACAAGCTGTTGTGTATCGGAATAGTATTTATTCCGTGTGCGCTGCTCTAAATACATTGCAACAATTCGTATTTGCTCGGGAATCAATCAAAGTCTTTGAAGATTAAAAGAAAAGAAAAATATCACATCTGTATTGATATGATGGGATGTGAATGAGAAGGCCAAACAAAAAAAAAATCGATCGATATCTTTAAAACCAAAGTCACCCTCAATTTGTGTGATGATGATGTGATGCGATCACAAAACACGACAAAGAGCCAGAAAGAAGAAGGTGGTGGTGCTGGCCAAGAAGAAAATTTAGTGTAACATGATCATGCCTCAATTTCATGTTGCATGACTGAATGATATCAGTCATGTCTGGGATTTAAATCAAAGTAAGCGGAGATTTGTTGCTTGTCCCTCCGATTTTTCTTTTGTTCTTAAAGTTTGTTTATCCAGTTATGGATTTTTCTCTCCTTCCGTTATGTTTTTTCATTTATTTAAAGATTGAAACAAATGTCTTGGCATTAATCTTACCGACAAAAAATGTTTTGTTTTTTTTTTTTTCATTCCAAGGATTAATTTCCATGTAACGCGGTTAACATTATGGGGCGAATACTTTTTATTTTTTTATTTAATTGTCCTGTACGTTTTTTTTTTTACCGGCTACAAGAGTAAAACAAACGGTACATGAAATTGATAGGCAGGATTAAGGAAATTTAAGAAAACATTTATTGATCGATTTTTTTTCGTTTTCGCACATTTGTTCGTACAAACCGCAAATTGCAAAAACAATGTAGGCATAATTTAATACTTTTTGATTTTAAATAATTTACTGAGATGGTAGAAGGGTGGTTTACTAATATTTTTCAATTTGTTGATTAAAAAAAGATATAGATTTTTTAGATAAATTCATTAAATCTATTTGACAATATACTAAACCTGATATATGTATGTAGTATATAGGTACATTCCAACGAATATTACAATTTTTTTCAAAAAAATCTCAACAATTTTATTCCATGTTCAATCATGTTTACTTGGCATTGAATGCATGTAAAAGCCCATCCCCATTAGCTGTGGGTTAAAGTTCATTCCATTTTTCTTTATTTTATTTGCAAAAAAAATTTAAGTGAAAACAATTCATTGCATTTTTTCAAGGGTTGTCAAATTTTTTATGCCAAAGACAAGTAGGCAATAAAACATTTATGCATGTATGTACATATGTATGTCTGTCGCATGTCCTAGTTTTGCAAAACTGGGTCATTCATCTTTTAATAACCTAAATAAAACTGTCTGTGTGACAGTTGGCGAATATCTTCTAAGTAACTTTATTATGTTGTATTTATGTTGTTGTTTTTGTCGCTTTCTTGTTAACATACCATGACAACATTTATTTTATTTATTTTGTTTTTTGGCAATGAACAGAAAATATTAAAGGATTCTTTTTTTCGTGGTGGTGGTTGTAATATTGAAATCTCTTATGTGTTGTATTTTAGTTAAAAAATTATGTTTTGAATTTTTGAATGGTGTCATGCCGAGATTGAGTTATAAAATGCGAATAAAAAATATGATATTAAAATTTGAAATAAAAACTTGATAAAATAAATGTTCCGTGGCATGTTATCATTCTTATAAATCACCATTTATGTACATGTTTTAATAAAATATTTAGCTGCTTCTAGCCGATTAACCCTATTCCATAATTTAACTCTTCTCCGTAGCAGACCTCTTATAGAGGATCTGCTATTAATATGAGACCTCCTATAGATGGTGGTCTTTTGTGGAAGTCATTCAATTTTTCGAAACTCAACTTATTCTTTCCATTTTTCGCGGTTCTTAAGGAGAAAAAGCCGCAAAAGCATGACTAATTTTGAAGAAAAAATTGTATTTAAAAATGAGAAAAAATGGTTATATTTTAAGCGAATTTATGAAATAAAGGACTATTTTTAATGCCTTAACTTAAGATGAATCATTTAGTAATTTGCCTTAGCTTCATTTTTCTAGTTATGAAAATTCCTCTAAATTGGAAGGGTTGCCATATATTTTGGCTAAAATATCGGTCAAAATGAAAATATTTAATATAGATGTATGGATTTCCTTAAAGTTTAAGTTACTTTCCACAAATTCGCACAAATGGCCACTAGCACCAAATTGAAGCCTAACGCCTGTAGATTTCAAAACTGTACAGACTTTTTGCGGAAATTTGCGGTTTTGGCAGTTATGACCAAAAGTTTAACACCCTTTTTTAGTTGCTGAATGTATATTTTTTTTTTAATATTTTTAAGTAATTTTATTATCCATTCTTAAATTTGGTTTTAATATAATGTTTTTTTGTACTATTAGCGATTTCTATGGTCATGGTAACTTAGAGCTGTAATGAAAACTCGCGAAAAAAAGATTTGGGGGTATTCACGTTAACAAATAACTGATTTTATTTTTGGAACACCCTGATGTTAGACCACGCTAAAAAGTGGAGATTTTTCCCCACATTATTACAAGTAATTCTGCAGACAAATGTGGTTAAATCTTATAAACTACCAAGAAAAAGATGGTAACCCTATATGGAGGCTGTGGTCAAAAATGGACCGATATGACATTTCTCTATAAGATGGTGTTCTGAAGTCTGAGATCATTATAAGAACATAGTCGCTTAGAATATTTGGTTGACATCTGCCCAAATAAATCGATATATAAACCATAGGGGAGTGAACCGAATCATGGACCAATACTGACAATTTTTCGTGGGGATGCTTACAATGCAATAATAACTCCTGGTACCGGATTACAGAAAATTTGTTGAACAATGTCTTGGTAAGAATAAAATACTTAAATTCAAGATGATTCGTTTCATGGGAACCACGCGAAAATTTGGACCGTGGACCCCAATATTTTACATAGAGTGTTTTTAGGCCACTATGACCCATTGATAACAATTTCAGTTCGATATAGCATTTAGAAGTATTTTTGTCACACCTTCCCATGTAAATGCCACCACTGTGAAATGGAGCGAAGAGGTTACTTTACTAAATACCAGAAATGCTATATTAGATTACTAAGGTTTACATGGTTATCCTAAAAAAAACGAGCCAGTCACACGAATGCGGGTCAGCTACTAACAGCTTATAATTGTTTCCACGAACATCCCAGAAGGAAAAGAGAGACGCCTCTCAATGTGTGAGCCCCGAATCATATTAGCTCAATGACATGGGACCTACATTTGATTGCCATGTCCGAACGACTAACCTTAAGACACGACTTGCTGAGAAGTTTTACATGGCTGAAATACCCAAGAAATATCGTTAGCATTACTCTGAGGGGTATTTTCAAAATCGAAACGAACCTTGAAATGATAGAAAACGACAGAAAAAACATGTTGATAATATCGCTCTCTCATGTCGAAGTGGGTACTAAGATCATGAGGGTAGTCAGGCAATCCCTATTGACCAATGCTTTCTCCACTTTCCCACTAACGATTCTTAAAACCTTTTTGCAGTGTCGTCGATGATGAGAGATCATCAACTAATTTGATTGAAACATCGCACATTGTAAATTATGGTGCCTGAAAGGCTCTAAAGAAGGAAATAATAAAGAAGGAGGAGCCAATTTCCAATTAGGTTGCCCTTTTATTCTTATACCCTCAGCATATATGCTAACGAGGGTATATACACTTTCATACGGTCAAAATGTGCCTCATCGAAATAATGGTTTTAGACCCCAAGTATGTTTGGACGAAATGTGTTTCAGACAATTTGGAGTCGATTTAGCCATGTCCGTCCGTCTGTCTGGCTGGCTGGCTGGATACGATAACTCTCGAACGGATCAACCTATTCGTCCAAAATTTGCATTTCGTAATATTTTGTCCAAACTTAGTTTAAGTTCGAAGATGGGTCCACTCCTTCCGGTACCTCCCCCACAAAAGTTCGAAAATGTTCGGAAAAATTGTGCGCACGATAACTCTTGAAGGAAATAACCGATGTGGTCCAAAGTTTGCACATCGTGAAATTTCTACCAAACTTAGATGAGGTTCCAATATAGACTGAATCGGTCCACGCCTTCGGGTACCTCCCACACAAAATTTCGGAAAAGTTCAGTTTAGGACATGCTCTCGAATCGTTTTGATTTTTGTTGTAGAATCTTGTATTCACGGCCCCCATACGGCGGTACAAGTTTCATCAGGGGCAAAACCCCACTTCCTGAGAAAATATGTAGCCAGAAAGATTCAAAAAAAATCCTATGACTACACACGGTGTCAGGAGTGGTTGGAGAGCAAGATAACTCTCGAACGGATCTGCCGATTTGGTCCAAAATTTGTCTTTTGCAATATTTTGTCCAAACATAGTTTAGGTTCGAACATAAGCCTTATCGGTCCACTCATTCAGGTACCTCCCCACAAAAGTTCAAAAATGTTCGGAAAAATTGTGCGCACGATAACTCTTGAAATGACGGACCGATTTGGTCCATACTTTACGCATCCTAATATATCTACCAGATATAGATCAGATTTGAATATGGACTATATTTGCCCACTCCTTCGGGTACCTCCCACACAAAATTTCATTTCATTAGGGGCAAATCCATACTTTCTGAGAAAATAGCCTGAAAGATGCAAAAACCCCTATGACACCGTGCGTAGTGGTTGGAGCGCAAGATATCTCTCGAACGGATTAACCGATTTGGTCCAAAATTTGGCTTTTGTAATATTTTGTCCAAAAATAGTTTAAGTTCGAACAAAAGCCATATCGGTGCACTCCTTCAGGTACCTCCCCCACAAATGTTCAAACATTTTCGGAAACATTGTTCGCACGATAACTCTTGAAGGGAGTGACCGATTTGGTCCATACTTTACACACCCTAATATATCTACCAGATATAAATCAGGTTCGAATATGGACTATGTTTGTCCACTCCTTCCGGTACCTTTCACACAAAATTACGGATAAGTTCACTTTAAGACCTGCTCCCAAATCACTTTGATTTTTTGCATTCGCTGTCTTAATTACAACGGTAAAAGTTTTTTTCAGTGGCAAGTCCATGCTTCTGTATGTAGTAGTTGCAGAGCACAATAACTCTCGAACTGATAGACCGATTTGGTCCAAAATGTGGCCTTCGTCATATTTTGTCCACCAACTTCTTCTTCTAAATCTTCTAAAATGGCCCATATTTGTCCTCTCCTTAGGGTGCCACCACCACAACAGTTCAACATTTTTGTCCAAGTGCAATTAAGGGTCTGTTCGGAGATCCTTTGGAAATTTATACCGATGATGTACAGCTATATTATGTTTTCCGTGGACAAGTCCATGCTTCCTGGCATACTGGTCCAACAGGTGTACGATAACCCACTGAAATGACTAATGGGCGCGATATCTATCGAAAAGATTTGACTCTCAAAATAAGATCCACTTCCGTAATGCACAATGTCGGTCCATTCCCTCCTCCGCAAAACTTTTGAAATTTAATCCTAATCCACATTTTTGTCGGCAAGTTCAAACGTCCAAAAAGTGCCACAAAATTCTGAAAATACCCTAAATACATTCCATCTGTCCGTAGATGAAAGTTCCAATTCACATAGGCTGAGGGTATATCTCTGTCGGCAAAGCCGACTGATACTTTTTTACTTGTTTTTATTGTCTTTCGTGCACTCACCTGGAATAGACGTTGGTGTCTTTTGTATATAATTATATTTCGTCCTTCAACTGAATTAGGCAACCGCGTTTTTTCTACTTTTTACTTTTGGTCCTTGGAGCCGGATCGACTAGAATTAGATGTTGGTGTCTTTTCTTCTTTACATTTGGTCCCTCGAGCCTGATCAAAACTCTTCAATTAATGTTAGTAATATTCATATATTTATTGGCATACTTTTAGGAGACAATATATTATAGCATACTTCTAGCAGACTTTTTGTCTGCCGGAATTATTATGCTCCTTTTAGTATTTTCTTCACAATACATAAAACATTATTATATATTTCAATAATTTTTCTACCACAAAAACCACTGACAGAAAGCAATTTTATTATCTCTTTTTAATATTCTTCAACATAAAATTAAAACACTACCATAAATGGAATAATCATTGAATATATTTCATTTTTATTACAATATCCATCCACATACATACATGTGTATGTATATTTATTACACAACTATACAATTGGTAATCCTCAAAAAGTATTTACATTGCCGCCTATTGTGGCGCTGGTAATCTATCCATAAATTTTTGAATGATTTCCCTCGTGTATTAAAAGTAAGTAAATATTTTATATGTATATCCCACATAGAATATTCCGAGTGAGCGAACATAATGAATGGATAGATAGATGGGTTTGGGGACATATGAAATGGAAACACTATCACAATGGTAGTTTTATTTATGCAAATTTTATAGGAATGAGAATATTCAATGGTTTTTGGGGAATATTTCTTCAATAAAAAAGAAACAAATGGAATATATAAGTCAACAAATTTGGGAAAAGCAATTTAGGAAATGTGTTCTTTTGACCACAAAAGGGAGTGCGTGTAATGTTTCCTTTTTCTTATTTGTTTACAAGTTCATAGATACAAAATTGTATTTCCATATTCTCATTCAAGAGAATATTGCAATTATAATAATGTGCTTAAACTATAATTCTTTTATTAAAATCCAATAAAGCTACTGATATTTTAAATTTACATAATATGAACTTTATCTGTTATAAAATTTTGTTCCAGACAAAGACACCGCCAGTATATTCTTTAAATAAGCCTTAACATTAAATGTTTGTAATACTTCTCGAATAGACCCCTAATTGTTGAGTGTTGAATAAAGCATTCAACTGAAACATTTATCCTTGTCATGAAAATTCAAAAGTTTAAGTATCCAACAGATTGTCCTGGCATCATAGAGTGGTAAAGGACACTTTATGTGGCATAAAAATAAATAGGTCAGACCAAAAAAGAAATGTTCGCTTTTAATAGTAATGCTTATCGGAATAAAAGAATATATACAAATTTGTCTGGCACATAAAAAAATGGAAATCGCTATAGTAGATTATGTCAAAAATTTACATACATAAGTAACATTACGACATGCACTTTACTGCAACACATTTTACACTCCACATTCAGGATTGAATTGAAAAAATAAACTTAAAGCCGGAAAGTATGCAATAGTTATGCTTTTAGCCTGATAGTATGCAATATTAAGGGTAATAAAAAATCACTATAATGGTGGTTGTTTGGAGCGGGAAAAAAGTGAACAAATAATAAAAAAGTAGCAGTAAGTTTTGGAATATTACTTCCTCTTTTTCTATGTCATTTCCTGTTGCTATAGAAGATAGAGAGAGTAAAAGTATTACACACAGGATATAGAGTAACATGAATTGAAAAGTTATGTTCCAACATTAAGTCATACAAAATATCGAACAAAAAAGTGTATCGAAAAAATTGTTTTATCGTGTTAGCTGGAGAAATGGGTGTGAAATGTAATATTAAGGATTGAACATGAATGATTTGCAAGAAATCATTTAGACGGGATACGGACGGGATAGATTAAGAATTATTTCGATAAGAGTTAAAAGCTTGTAAAGAAGTTTATAAAAATTTTCTTCAAATCCGGTGTCTTATTTGAACAAACGTGAATTTTTCAAGTACTGTTGACAAACGAGCATTTATTAGAAAATGTTTTTCAAGGAATATCGACAAAAGTGGATTGATTAAAGCTTCGATTTCCTTAACAATGTTTTGCTTTACGTGGATTTATTACAAATTATTTTTTAAATACGTGGATTTATTATTTTTTTTTTTTTTAAATTCGTGGATTTATTAAAAGTTGTATTAATACTTGGATTTATTAAAACTTATTATACCCTCCACCATAGGGAGGGTATAATTAAATTTGTCATTCCGTTTGTAACACATCGAAATATTCGTCGGAGACCCTATAAAGTATATATATTATTGATCAGCATAAAATTCTATGTCGATTTGATCATGTCCGTCCGTCGAAATCAAGATACAGCTCGCAATTTTAAAGATAGAGAGTCAAAATTTGGTACAGAAGTTTTTATTACTTGCAGGATGGTTGGTATTGAAAATGGGATATATCGGTCCACGTTTTGATATAGCCCCCATAGAACGGTACCTCCCGATTTTCGGTATTTTTAAGGTTTTAGCTTCATTATCCTACCAAAATGGCTGAAATTTGGTACGTAGTCTTCCTTAGGGGTATAAAACTTTCCCCCAGAATTTTGTCGGTATCGGTCCACACCTTCATATAGCCCCCATAGAACGGTACCTCCAGATTTTCGGTACTTTTAAGGTTTTAGCTTCATTATCCTACCAAAATGGCTGAAATTTGGTACGTAGTCTTCTTTAGAGGTATAAAACTTTCCCCCAGAATTTTGTCGGTATCGGTCCACACCTTTATATAGCCCCCATAGAACGGTACCTCCCGATTTTCGGTATTTTGAAGATGTTAGCTTCATCATCACACCGAAATGGCTGAAATTTGGTACTTAGTCTACGTTGGTGGTATAAAACTTTCCCCCAGAACTTTGTCGGTATCGGTCCATGCCTTCATATAGCCCCCATAGAACGGTACCTCCCGATTTTCGGTATTTTTAAGGTTTTAGCTTCATTATCCTACCAAAATGGCTGAAATTTGGTACGTAGTCTTCTTTAGAGGTATAAAACGTTCCCCCAGAATTTTGTCGGTATCGGTCTACACCCTCATATAGCCCCCATAGAACGGTACATACCGATTTTCGGTATTTTGAAGGTTTCAGCTTCATTATCACACCGAAATGGCTGAAATTTGGTACTTAGTCTACGTTGGTGGTATAAAACTTTCCCCCAGAACTTTGTCGGTATCGATCCATGCCTTCATATAGCCCCCATAGAACGGTACCTCCCGATTTTCGGTATTTTTAAGGTTTTAGCTTCATTATCCTACCAAAATGGCTGAAATTTGGTACGTAGTCTTCTTTAGAGGTATAAAACGTTCCCCCAGAATTTTGTCGGTATCGGTCTACACCCTCATATAGCCCCCATAGAACGGTACCTCCCGATTTTCGGTATTTTGAAGGTTTTAGCTTCATTATCACACCGAAATGGCTGAAATTTGGTACTTAGTCTACGTTGGTGGTATAAAACTTTCCCCCAGAACTTTGTCGGTATCGGTCCACGCGTTCATATAGCCCCCATGGAAAAGTACCTCCCAATTTTTCGTATTTTGAAGGTTGTGTCTTCAATATTCCACCAAAATGGCTGAAATTTGGTATTTAGTCTTCAATGTGATATAAAACTGTTAGCCAGAAATATGTCTGTACAGGTCCACGCTTTCATATTGCCCCATTTCTGACTAAAATTCGTCGGTATAGGTCCACGTTTCGATGTAGCCCCCATAGAACGGTATCACCCGATTTTTCGTAATACTGAAGATTGTGACGTCAATATCCAACCGAAATGGCTGAAATTCGTTATTTCGTCTTCCAAGAGTTATAAAATATTCCAGAAGAGAATTATCAGTATAGGTCCACGTCTCCCTATATCCCCATAGAAGGGTACTTCTTGATTTTCGGTATTTTTTAAGTTTTAGTCACATTCTCTTACCGAAATATAGGAAATTTGGTATTTAGTCTTCTTTGAGCCTAAAAACTTTCCGTCAGAAATTTGTCGGTATAGATCGACGTTTTGAAATAGCCCCCATAGAAATTGCTGAAATTTAGTATAAGGTCTTCTTCATACACGAAAGGAAACTAATTATTCCATTTTACTTCAATACAACTTGTGGTGGAGGGTATAACAAGTTCGGCCTAGCCGAACTTAACGCTGTTCTTACTTGTTTTTTAAATACGTGGATTTTACATCTTTGTGTTTATTTCAGCTTTAGTCCATATTTTGTTGTATTCAAGTATTTGAATAACAACAAAATGTTTTACAGTGGATATGAAATTGATTAGTTGCGGGCGGAGGGTCGGGAATACTATAGTTTCAGTTGTCACCAAACAACTTCATCAGTTCCCTTTTCCGCCGACTCTGTATCGATAAACAGGTCAATAAGCCCATCCAGCAAATTAAACAAAATGAGAAATTTGCTATATGGCCCTAAAACTGATTACCCTACAATTTGAGTCGAACTAAAGAATTTTATATCCACCACTGTTTTTATGTCGTCTTTGCATTGCAAAGAATACGAACATAGTGTGTTGCTTCAATAAGCGGGGGTAAAACAACGAGAAAGTTGTTGTTTTTGCATTACGCATTGATCAACAAGGCCGTGCTGATGCCTATTATTGTTGTTGGCGTTTTTTATTGTTGGACTGCAGAATTTTACATCTTTGTGTTTATTTCAGCTTTAGTCCATATTTTGTTGTATTCAAGTATTTGAATAACAACAAAATGTTTTACAGTGGATATGAAATTGATTAGTTGCGGGCGGAGGGTCGGGAATACTATAGTTTCAGTTGTCACCAAACAACTTCATCAGTTCCCTTTTCCGCCGACTCTGTATCGATAAACAGGTCAATAAGCCCATCCAGCAAATTAAACAAAATGAGAAATTTGCTATATGGCCCTAAAACTGATTACCCTACAATTTGAGTCGAACTAAAGAATTTTATATCCACCACTGTTTTTATGTCGTCTTTGCATTGCAAAGAATACGAAATATATACGGATATAAAATTCTTTAGTTCGACTCAAATTGTAGGGTAATCAGTTTTAGGGCCATATAGCAAATTTCTCATTTTGTTTAATTTGCTGGATGGGCTTATTGACCTGTTTATCGATACAGAGTCGGCGGAAAAGGGAACTGATGAAGTTGTTTGGTGACAACTGAAACTATAGTATTCCCGACCCTCCGCCCGCAACTAATCAATTTCATATCCACTGTAAAACATTTTGTTGTTATTCAAATACTTGAATACAACAAAATATGGACTAAAGCTGAAATAAACACAAAGATGTAAAATTCTGCAGTCCAACAATAAAAAACGCCAACATACGTGGATTTATTTAAAAAAAATTTTAATACGTGAATTTATTAAAAATATTTTTTTAAATACGTGAATTTATTAAAAATTATTTTGTTAAATACGTGAATTTATTAAAAATTATTTTTTTAAATACGTGGATTTATTAAAAATTATTTTTTTAAATACGTAAATTTATTAAAAATTATTTTTTAAATACGTGGATTTATTAATAATTATTTTTTTTAATACGTGGACTTATTAAAAATTATTTTTTAAATACGTGGATTCTTAAAAATTATTTTTTAAATACATGGATTTATTAAAATAATTTTTTTAAATACGTGGATTTATTAAAAATTATTTTTTTAAATACGTGGATTTATTAAAAAATTATTTTTTTAAATACGTGGATTTATTAAAAAATTATTTTTTTAAATATGTGGTTTTATTAAAAATTATTTTTTATATACGGGGATTTATTAAAAATTATTTTTTTAAATACGAGGATTCATTAAAAATTATTTTTTATAAAAATTAATTTTTTAAATATGTGGATTTATTAAAAATTATTTTTTAAATTCGTGGATTCATTAAAAATAATTTTTTTAAATACGTGTTTTTATTAAAAATTATTTTTTTTAAATACGTGGATTTATTTAAAATTATTTTTTTTTAAATACGTGGATTTATTAAAAATTATTTTTTGAAATACGTGGATTTATTAAAAATTATTTTTTTTTAAATACGTGGATTTATTAAAAATTATTTTTTTAAATACGTGGATTTATTAAAAATTATTTTTTAAATACATGGATTTATTAAAATTTATTTTTTTAAAAACGTCGATTTATTAAATTTTTTTTTAAATACGTGTATTTATAAAAAATATTCTTTTTTTAAATACGTGAATTTATTAAAAATTCTGTTTTTGTTTATTGTCGACCTTTGATTATTAA
Organism: Musca autumnalis; assembly: GCF_047663935.1. Taxonomy (NCBI): domain Eukaryota; kingdom Metazoa; phylum Arthropoda; class Insecta; order Diptera; family Muscidae; genus Musca; species Musca autumnalis. The sequence continues at coordinate 50,365,444 of NW_027411755.1, forward strand.
AAATTATTATTAAAAATTATTATTAAAAATTATTTTTTAAATAAAATTATTTTAACCCATTGCTTGATCGTGATCATTTTAAACGTATTTTTATATTATTTTAGAAGCAAATGTGAAATAATAACAGTACGTTTATATGTTTTTCATTCGTTTCTAACCATACGAACCCATGTGTTTCTAGGCCTGCCAGGTTTTCTGTGACCCTGGGGATTCCATTCAAGGGCTTGCCTGGCTATGTCGTTGGGTGGTCTTCTCAGTATATGGCCAATACATTGCCATTTGCGCCTACAGATATCATTTTCGATGGGCTTGCGGTTTGCTAGTGTAAGTAGCTGGGTATTTGTTACCCAATTTGGCCAGAATATGCGCAGGATTTGCTTTAAGCATTTATTATGAAATGTTTGCAGTCTCTTTCTGGAATTTTGGGTGGAGCTCCAGGTGGTGCAGCCATACAATAGCACCGATTTTACACTGCAGTCGAAGATTTTGAGTTTCGTTTTGGTTGAGATGTTGTTTGACCGCCAAATTCTGTGCAAGAAGTGAAACGCATTGCGGGCTTTATTAATACGGTCCGTTATATCTTCATGGGATCCACCTTCTTTGCATCCTCGATAGTTTGTTCTCCATAGGTTAGGGCTGTGGTGTTGTTAGTAGCAATTCGCATTAGCTTGGTTTTCTTTGCGTTTCAGTCCCACTTTGTTGGCGTTATTTGAGAGTGCGTCTAATTTGTTCTCTATATCTTCAAAACGGTGCGCAAACAGGCAGATATCGTCAGCGTAATCGATGTCAAAGAGCAGCTCATTTATGTTCCAGCGGATACCATATGTCGCCTCTTTATTTCTTTCCTGCAGCACGCAATCCAGGAGAAGTAAAAATAATGTGGGGGATAAGACACAGCCCTGTTTAACGCCAGAAAAGGTCTCAAAGGGTTCACTCTCTTGTCCTTTGTAGCGAACTCTGCATTTTGCACCATTGTATAGGTCACTTATCAGGCGTATATTTTTCTGAGGAATCCCTTTTATATTTAGCGCATCCCACAAAGCAGGTCGGGACACAGTACAAACGCGCGTTCAAAGTCCACAAACAGGAGGTAGAGACTGCTGTTATATTCAATAGACTGCTCTATTAGGATTCGAACAGTGTTTATATTGTCCACGCATGATCTCCCCGGTCTAAATTCTGCTTGCTCTTTACGAAGGATGGTTTCGACTACTGGGGATATTCGCTGAAGAAAGATGGTTGACAAAAGTTTATTTATCACGTTTTGTACAGATATGCCTCGCCAATTATTGCATATCCTAAGATCACCCTTTTTCGGTATGGTAACTACGATGCCTTCCTTCCAGCTTTCTGGTATGGTCTCTTGCTCCCAATGTTCTCTTATTATAGGAGTAAGTGCTTCAGCAACAGATTCACCACCATATTTTAAGAGCTCAGCCGGGATATTGTCCGGGCCAGGGGATTTTGAACTTTTTAGTTTCGATAAAGCACTCAACACCTTCGAGTATGTAGGGGCTTCAGGCCAGGTCCAAGAGGGAGTTGCTATGTTTCCGGCATTGGTTGAAAAATTCTCTCCAGCAAGATAATTGCTCCTTTGTGGATGAAATTTCATTTCCATATTGGTCTATTATCACATCAGTAGTGCGTGTGTTCTTGCCTCCAAGCTGTTTAATGGCGTTATACACACCTCGTATATTTCCTACCGATGCTGATTTTTCCGTTTCTACTGATATATTACAATAGAAGGCTTCACGGTCCTTTCGTGCTAATAGTTTAACTCTTGAATCCGACTGCCGATATTCTGATTTTGCTCTGGTTTTGGTCTCTGTTGTTTTAGAGTAATAAATTATATAATTGTTCCACAAACATCCCAGGCGGGACAGAGGAGACTTCTCTCATATCAATGAGTGCACCCCGATTCATATTAGCTCAATGATATGGGACCTACTGTTTATCGCCGAGTCCGAACGGCGTGTCTAAGACACCACTTGTAGAGAAGTTTTACATGGCTGAAATACTCAGAAAAAATCGCCAACACTACCGAGGGGTATTTTGCCACCGTTGAAAAGTGTTTTGATGTTGACTAGCCGGGGAATCGAACCCACGACCTTAAGCGTGCAAGGCGGGTGTGCATACCATTGCACCACGGTGGTACCCGTTGTTTTAGAGTGGTTTAATTTATTTTTTAATCTCTTCCTCTTGGCTATTTCTCGAAGAGTTTCGTCGGAAATCCACGGCTTGTGGGTTCTTTTCTGAATGCCAAGAATATGCGCTGCACTATGGTGGCAAGTGTTTTGAATGGTGGACCAAGAAGTGTGTGCATGTGTGTTCAGCTGGTCCGCTATGTAGTTCTTATATTGCCTGGCAACATTGTTGACCTGGAGCTTGTAGGTATTGTATTTGGGAGGTTTCTTTTTGGTGTGCACCGCAGCGGAACGCAGTTTGAAGCTGCCAATTAAGAGGTTGTGGTCGCTGTCAATATCAGCACCTCTGCGTGTCTTCACATCCAGTAGACAACCAAGGAATAATTTACTAATTATTATATGGTCGATCTGGTTGCGAGTACGATGATCAGGGGATTCCCACGTGTATTTGTGGATGAATTTGGTGCCGCCAATGTAGAGGTGGTGCCTTGAACACATGTCGATTAATCTATCACCGTTATCATTTTTGACTGTGCCCAGACCATGATTTCCCATTACTGATTTCATGTTGTTGTTATCGTTGCCGACTTTAGCATTGAAGTCACCAATCAGGATTTTAATTTCACCACTGTGTATTGAACAGAGATGGGCTTCAAGTTGTTCATAGAAGCATGATTTTGCTTCTTCATCTATACACATCATCTGCTATACACATTTCTCCACTCTTTTGCCATCTCACCTCACTAAGGCCAAGTATATCGATATTGTATGTTGTCATCTCGTTGCGTACTTGATTGAGTCTAGAAGTTTCCGAGAGATTATTTAAACAATATTTTTTCAAGAACTATCGAGGCAATAAACGGGGATTATTTTAACTTTATTATTCAAGGGCAATATTATTATTGTTCCGATATAATCATCTATTTTTTATTTTTCCCCTCAAAGCAAACATATTAAGATGTTCTTCTTAGGCAAAACTAAAACAAAATATTTTGTAATTTGTTGCAAAATTTTGAGGAAAATGATTAAAAGAAGATCAACCCCAACCCCCTTTTAAAAGGGTACACTTTTACGACATGCAATTTGCACACAATGTGTGTACTCTCAGTTTTGTGCGAAAATTATAACAACTATGTTAAATTATGATGGGTGTTTTTTACCCTTAAAGGATAAATACAAGATCTTAGGTAACAGCTTTCATAATGCAATTACTTGCAATTGCAATAATTTTGTAAAAAATTGACATTTTCTTTGCCAATTTACAAGAAATTGCAGGCAGAAATTTTATACTCAATATTTAATCCTTTCACGCTTGACTTAATAAAATGTTTGAAAATAAAATTTGGAAAATGTCCTTAATTTTTAGGAATTATTAAATGAAAGGGGGAAGGAGGGCTGCAAATATAAAAAGGAAAATATTCGTGAGAAAATTATAGAAATTACCCATTTTTTACAAATTGGGTATGCCATTTAAATGATTTGTCATATTTTTTTTGAATTTTAAGAAAATACGAAGCTTGTACAAAGATGGAAGTACAGAGACTTAAAAATCACACTGAACCTTAAAAAATATTGGGAATTTTTTTTTACATAGTTTTCTCCCTCAAATCTGCAAATATTGGAAAGAAAGATATGGCAGATATGATACGAAATATGTAGTAAATGTATATAAATATAAGTATTTTTTTAATTATGATTTTGAATTCGATTATCAAGACTTATTTCGACGATAAAAAATATCAAAGAAAAAACATACAAAGAAGTCTTAAGAAATGTCCCATAATTGTCAGACAAAGCATATCATTGAATGAAATACCACATAGCAACTTGTCAAATGTGTGCGTTGTGTATACCCTCTTGAAAATTTCAAACCATTGTTATGGTTTCTAATTGATTACAAGTCATTTGAATATTTCAAAAACAAGGGGCGGTTGGCTATATATAGCTGCCTTATAATATTTGCTAATTAACAATAGCAAATGCTGACCATAACCTTGATATGTAAATTTTCTTAATGTTGCGGACGCTTCAACGTTTAGTGAACTTTCATTTCCCCATTAATAGAAAACAAAAATGTATAACATGGAAAAAGAACAACAAAATATTCTCCACAAATAGCAACAAACAAAATTTATTTTCTATCCAGCCTTGTAAACAAACGTATGCATTTTTACATTTGTGCCGGCATATTTGTTATTTTACAAAATATTTCCATTGAGATTTTCTTTCTGGGGTAAGTATGTACAAAAAACAAATAAACACAATTTTTATAACATTTTGCTGGAATGAAAAATAACAATTTGTTTTTCTGTATGGCAATAAATTATTATTTATGCATATGCACAAAATGGTTTATATCAGGCGGTATAATGAAATGAATATCAAGGTTTGATGGTGACGGCGGAAAAATTAAAATTAACAAGAATATACTCATTAAACAATTCAGTGATAGATAGTATTGAACTTGAACGAACTTTTAAAGAGGTTAATGAAATTTATGGAAATAATTGCATTGACCTTTTTATACCCTCAGCCTTTAGGCTAAAGAGGGTATTTACACTTTGATACGACCAAAAATGTGCCTCATCGAAATAATGGTTTTAGACCCCAAGTATGTTTGTACGATATCCGTTTCAGACAATTTTGAGTAGATCTAGCAATGTCCGTCCGTCTGTCTGTCTGTCCGTCTGTCTGTCTGTCTGGCTGGCTGGTGCGCACGATAACTCTCGAACGGATCAATCGATTCGGTTCAAATTTTGGGTATCGAAATATTTTGTCCAGATTCGATTTAAGTTCGAAGATGGGCCATATAGGTCCACTCCTTCAGGTACCTCCCCCACAAATGTTCAAAAATTGTCGCAAAACTTGTGCGCACGATAACTCTTGTAGGGAATAACCGATTTGCTTCATACTTTGCACATCGTGTAATTTCTACCAAACTTAGATGAGGTTCCAATATGGACTCAATCGGTCCACTCCTTCGGGTACCTCCCACACAAAATTTGGGAAAAGTTCAGTTTAGGACCTGGTCGCGAATCGCTTTGATTTTTGTTTACGCAAGTTGTATTCGCTGTCCTCTATACGACGCTGTAAGTTTCATTAGGGGCAAGTCCATACTTCCTGAGAAAATAGCCTGAAAGTTACAAAAACCCTATGACACCGTGTGTAGTGGTTGGAGCGCAAGATAACTCTCGAACGGATTTGCCGATTCGGTCCAAAATTTGGCTTTCGTAATATTTTGTCCAAACTTAGTTCAAGTTCAAAGATGGATTATATCGGTCCACTTCTTCCGGTACCTCCCCCACAAGATTTCAAAAATGTTCGGAAAATTTGTGCGTACGATAACTCTTGAAGGGGGTAACCGATTTGGTCCATACTTTGCACATTATGAAATTTCTATCAGACTTAGATGAGGTTCCAATATGGACTCAATCGGTAAACTCCTTCGAGTACCTCCCACACAAAATTTCGGAAAAGTTCAGTTTAGGACCTGCTCTCGAATCGCCTTGGTTTTTGTTGTAACATCTTGTATTCACTGTCCCCTATACGAAGGTACAAATTTCCTCAGGGGTAAGCCCATACTTCCTGAAAAAATAGCCTGAAAGTTGATAAACAAACCCTATGACACCATGATTATGGGTGGAAGCGCAAGATAATTCTCGAACGGATATGCCGATTCCGGCCAAAATTTGGCATTCGTAATATTATTTCCAAATTTAGTTTAAGTTCCAATTTTAGTTTAAGCAAGTCCATACTTCTTGAGAAGCAGCCCGAAGGGTGTAAAAACCCCCTATGGCACCCCCATGGTCTATGTCAGTCCATTCGTTTAAGTACCTTTTCCGCAAAATTTTTGAACTTTAATCGTAATCAATATTTTTGTCGGTTCATACGACCAAAATTTTGAAACCCCCCTAAATACATAAGTTTTTTTGGTGAAAAAAGTGTTTCAATTTGCACAGGCTGAGGGTATATCTCTGTCGGCAAAGCCGACTGATACTTTTGTACTTGTTTGTATGGAGAACAAGTGAGGCAGAACATTTGGTCAATAGCCAATGACCATTTGGTACTTCATCATCAATAATTTGAAGAAAAATTAACATTTTCGAACGACTATCAAGGGACGTACAAGCAAAACAAAGATTTTTGTTTAGGGTTGTCGGATATATTTTACAGAACACATCTTAAGATAACTTCAGTACTTTTTTATATAAAACAAATAAAAAAGAATCAATCATCTAAATACCAATAGTATATAACTATGCAAAATACAATAACAGTAGATGCAGACCTAAATGTACCATAATTTTGAAAATAAATGGATTTTGTAGGTGACAAAAAAATTTTCCGAAGTTTTCAGAAAATCTGTTTTGTGAGAGAGAGTTTGTGAAGGAGTGAGCTAAATATAGTGAGTTTTAAGGAATTGTTGGGTTCCTCAAGCTAAAAAATTTATAGATGGTACCTGAAAGTGTTGAATCTTGGAACTAGATATAATTTGGGTGTCATTTTAGTTGATAATCATCGGAATCACAAGGATTGCCTTCAATGAAAACTTTAAAATCATCCTGGAACAGCCATTAAACTGTACTTAAGCGAAAATTTTGAACTTTTGCAAGTGGCAAAAATACCTCTCAGCATAATGTAGACGACATTTTCTGATTATTTTAGCCATCTAAAACTTCTCTACAAATGGTGTCTTTTGACACGCCGTTCGCACTCGGTGGTAAATTGTTGACATCTGGGTTAACTCTTTGATATGAGAGAAGTGTTCCTGGTTCTTTCAGGGATATATGTGGGAACATAGGTATATGAGGAAAAGTCAAAATTTTTTAATATTCCATTTAATTTAATATTTTGCGTAATCTAGACATCGTGAAGTTTCAAATGAAACCAACAATTTACAAATCCGTTTAGCCGTTTGCATATTATAGCAAAAACAAAAATAAAATAATGTGCACATTTTTGTAAGAGAAAATATTTTTTCAAATTTATTTTGTGAGTTAGTTGAAAAAAATGTAGGAAAATAGGTCGAAGTTATTCCTCCATTTTCCGCATATTTATTATTCTAATCACATCTCGAATACAAGCTAATATCTAGTGGAAGAGATGGAGGACGTTCAATTAAATGTTGAGTTCTTAACTTCCTTAAATCTTGAATGAAACTGTATCGGGTATTATCAATTTTGAAATGCGTGTAAATCGCGAAATCCGCAAAATCACTTGATTCGCATGCGGTTTACCAATACCGTGAATTCTTCTCTTTTATTTCGCCACATTTGCCAGGATTTACTTTGACCGCTAAGATGAGCATCGTCTTCAATTAAGTGTGCAAAAAATTGTATAACGCTTATAATTTGCACAAAGCGCATACACTTTTTATGCACATCCGATTTCAGTATCAACCATGAAAAAAACACCGATCTAAACCTATTTCGATCAAATCCATCAAGAACCATGGATGTAGCATCACCCGATATTTCTAGGATGAACCGGATACAGCTCTCATGCCACTACAGTCTTTAAACCGCTGTTTTCGCAAAAGCGCGAGTGACGTGTCAGTTTCTTCATTGAACAGGAAATGATCCACAAAAAACGCGATTAAATCCGCGATATTTTCAAAAACATTTTTCACAATTTTTTCAATATTTGCAGTAGCCGTTTCCACCGATCTAGTATATGGATTTTCACGATCTATGATTTATATGATCCGTGCCGTCAAAAAATTAAAATATCTTGGGGTCCCAGCACACTCAATGGGATATTGTACGAGGGTGACTAAAAACCCTTCTGGCTTAGGAAACCAACAAGTGTGTTGGTTTTGCTCACTATTTACTTTTCGCCACAAGGTCGTACGATCAATAAGGAATACTACCATGAAGTTATGCGCCGTTTGCGCGAAACTATTCGTCAAAAAATGGACAAAATTGTAGAAAATACAATCATGGCTTTTGCACCATAATTACGAACCAGCTCACACATCGATGCTTGTGAAGTGAGCTCTTGGTAGACAGCGAAATCCTATGCAAATGCATTTCAGGTGACGATATATCGCTCATTTACTCAAAGAGTGGCATAACTCAAAAAATGCGTTATCTGAGTTATCAATTTCTATTTTTTCTACGACTTCTACTTTATCTTGTGTAAAATGTTCATGCTGGTATCTCTAAAACTCGACGAGTTACAGCTCCTTTACTACGAGTTTCGCATAATTCAACACAAAAGTTGTTTGAATTTATGAAGCACTAAAACACTTCAAATCATGCATGATCTTGCACAAAAATTTAGGACTGATATCTGGCTAGCTTTTTGCAAAATATGGTCCATGTAGTTATTTTAGTTTTTGTATAATAACCTTTTTAAGTTGGGAAGTCAAATTTCAATCGCCAACTTAAAACGCGCTTTTCCTAAATATCCCACGGAAATGGCTGAAATTTGGTATTAAGTCTTCTTTTTACGGACTTTATGCTTGACAATGCAAAAATAGGTATTTTTACCTCTCTCATAAGTTTCGCAAATATAGCGATTATAAAACAATAGGCCCCCGAAATTCGTCTGCAGATATATAGCATTTTGGGCCACGGGACATTCTGGAACATTTTATGAAAATTGCATGAAATTAGGTTCAGTAGTTTTGGAAAGAATAATGTTTTGGAAAGAATGGGCGTGGTCATACATTTTGAAGATATAATATATTGTTACGAATGTAACTGATAGGTTTAAGTTAGTTTAGTTTAATTTCCGTTAATTTAGAAATTTGAATTGTAACGTAAAGTTTTTATTACGCAGTTACTTTATTTAAGCAACAACAACTACCATGTAGAACTCTCTTCATCATTCTAGTCGTTACATTACCTTTTGTTATTGTTCTTTTGTTTGCTTTGCCATAGTCATGTAATTATTGTTTGGTTTGTCACCTCTTTATTTCTTTGCACTTGTTTGTTGTTGTTACGTCATTACTGTGCTTGTCGTCCAATTGTATTTCCCCATGTATGTATGTGAGTATGGTTGTTCGCTTAGTGCGAATGTGTGTCTGTGTGTTCGCTGCACAGATTCGAGGTGTTGCCATATGCTCTAGATATTTCTCGAACAGGGAGACTTTGGGATATAAATTACCGGGGAAATGGCAATGGAGTAGTAGTTGTGTTTTGAGCGTTGGACTGAACAGATCGGTAAAAGAATAGCTGCGTGCTAACTAGAGACAAGCTGCGTGCTTAGTAATTAAAGTCGGTTACGAATAAGTGTAATAAAGTAAATAAAGCATTGTAGAAACGTAATCTAAAACGAACCCTGTTTTATTTGGTACAAATCGTACTGGGAAATAAAACAACGTCTACACGGAGATTAGTCAAATCTAATTCCGTAACAATTGGTGTCAGCAGTGAGATTACGATCATCCTACAATGAAGTTTAAGGATCTACGAGTGGAAGACTTGAAGAAGGAGCTAAGTAAGTTGGAGTTGTGTTCTACTGGCAACAAGGCCGAACTACAAAAACGCTTGTTGGAAGAGTTCGAACGCCGTGGAATGAACATCGATGAATATGAGTTCGACGGTAAGGAGGAAGTCGAGTTATCGGCAAAGGGCGAATCCAGCGTTGAGGAAGTTTCGTCGGTAGCTGCCAGGGGTGACGATTTGAAATCAATGCTGGCTATGATGATGCTGGAAATGAATAAGAAAAATGAAGAAACTTCCAGGCTTATGGCGGAAATGAAATCTGACAACTGTAAGATGTTAGAAGAGATGTCTAGAAAGAATGAAGAAACTTCTAGACTTATGATGGACGAAATGAAAGCAGAAAATTGCAGAATGGTTGAAGAAAATTCCAGAAAGAGTGAAGAATATTCCAGAAAATTGGAGGAAAAGTTAGAAGAGAATTCTAGAAAAATTAACGAGAAACTCGAGAACATCACGATGGTGATTGAAAAGAGAGTAGAAAACGTGGAGGTACAAATGAAAGAGTTGGATAAAAAGATTTTGTCTGTTGACGAGAAAGTTCTGGCCCATGATGAGAAATTTGTGAACCTTGAGAAGAAAATGTCGGAACTGGAAATCAAAGGCGGCCCAGTGAGAGCTATCCATAACGCGTTAAAAATTAAGCCTCCAGTGTTCGACGGCTCTACCTCTTTCAATGTGTTCAAATTACAGTTCGAGACAATGGCTGCTAGAGATTCTTGGGACGAAAACGACAAAGCGGTATCACTCCTGATGGCATTGAAGGGTGATGCTGCTGACGTATTGCAGAGTATTCCCGCCGCTTCTAGGAATAACTATGGAGATATAATGGCTGCTCTTGAACGTAGGTACGGTAGTGAACACAAGCAAGAGATCTACCGAATGGAACTGAGGGGAAGAGTCCAGAAGCCAAATGAGACCTTACAAGACTTTGCGGCTGATATAGAGCGATTGGCGCAGCTGGCATATCCAGGAGAGACACATCCGTTGGTGGACCGCATAAAGATTGAGACATTTGCAAGTGGTATTCGTGATCCAGAGATAAAATTTGCGACGTATGCGGCACCGATAGGAACATTTGCAGAAACCGTGTCATTTGCCCTGGGCCAAGAAACCGCGAAGATGCTGGTGAAACCTAAAGCTTACAACGTGCGGAGGCTGGAAGTTGAGGACAACAATTCCCAGACCGTTGTCGACCTGCTGAAAGATGCTCTAATGCATGTGAAACGAGGGACTCCTAGAACGAAAAAGACTTGTTATAACTGTCGGAAAACTGGACACTTGGCCCGAGAATGCAGAGGGAGACAAGCAAGGCCCAGATCCACCTCACCGCCTTCAAAAAGCAACGACCAACCGGTGGCCAAGAATCTGCAAAGAGAGACATCAGGTGAATCAGATACAGCAAGTTCTGCTAATCACGAGGCGCCGGTGGCAGAGGATGAAAACGATGGTCCCACAATTTCTATAGCCATAGTCCAGCAGAAGAATCACAACTTGACGGTTAAAGGCTTCGTCAATGGTGTATTGCGTACCTTGACATTGGACACCGGTGCAACAAAGTCCATTATTAGACCGGATTTGGTAAAAGGGAAGGTATTGCCGTTAAATGGAGTCAAATTGCGGACGGCCACAGGCGAGACTAGAACGGTGCATGGAAAGGCCTATCAAAGGCTGAGCATGGGTAGAAAATCTGTAAATTTCGATTTTGTAGTGGCCGATATTATGGACGAAGTTATACTTGGTGTAGACTTCATGATTGCCTTCGATATCAATCTGGACATAAAGCACCGTGTGATGACTTGGTCCAATGTGGAAATACCGATAAATGTGGGCTACAACGAGAAAAGCAAACATCGCCCAAAGGCAGAATCCGGCGAGATCGCTGTCCGTACGCTGAAGGTGGAAGCCGCCGACAGTTGGCCCGTAGGAAAGCGGAAAAATCCAGCAACGAGGACGAGAAAGCGAAGATGTGCGTCGAGGAAAGGTCCATCGGAAAGCGGCCGTACAACAAGGAAGGACAAGTCCGATGACGACCAGGTGGCACTTAGGAGGGTGACCGAGAAAGAAGGTATAACGTCAAGATTCCTGGAGAGAAAGCAACGTCCAGAAGAGCAGAAGTCCAAAGCTGACGCAGTAGAGGGTACATCTAAATCGGTTGCCACCACTACGGAACGAGAACTGCGTCTAGTCTGGAGGAACAGGCTTAAGCGGGAGGCAGTGTTACCAATGCCCATACCACAGAGAGGGAACTGTGCCTATTCGGGACGAACAGGCTTAAGCGGGAGGCAATGTTACGAATGTAACTGATAGGTTTAAGTTAGTTTAGTTTAATTTCCGTTAATTTAGAAATTTGAATTGTAACGTAAAGTTTTTATTACGCAGTTACTTTATTTAAGCAACAACAACTACCATGTAGAACTCTCTTATTCATTCTAGTCGTTACATTACCTTTTGTTATTGTTCTTTTGTTTGCTTTGCCATAGTCATGTAATTATTGTTTGGTTTGTCACCTCTTTATTTCTTTGCACTTGTTTGTTGTTGTTACGTCATTACTGTGCTTGTCGTCCAATTGTATTTCCCCATGTATGTATGTGAGTATGGTTGTTCGCTTAGTGCGAATGTGTGTCTGTGTGTTCGCTGCACAGATTCGAGGTGTTGCCATATGCTCTAGATATTTCTCGAACAGGGAGACTTTGGGATATAAATTACCGGGGAAATGGCAATGGAGTAGTAGTTGTGTTTTGAGCGTTGGACTGAACAGATCGGTAAAAGAATAGCTGCGTGCTAACTAGAGACAAGCTGCGTGCTTAGTAATTAAAGTCGGTTACGAATAAGTGTAATAAAGTAAATAAAGCATTGTAGAAACGTAATCTAAAACGAACCCTGTTTTATTTGGTACAAATCGTACTGGGAAATAAAACAACGTCTACACGGAGATTAGTCAAATCTAATTCCGTAACAATATTTAAAAAAGTTTGCGTGGTCCGGTATTTTGGCTCCAAATATGTACCCAAGGTACAGACAACCCGATTGCCTCCCAACATTTATGCTGAAACCAATATAATCATAAATTTGGCTTATACATGTAGCGTTTAAAAAAAGCGTGGGAAGGTACTCCACCTTCTCCGAAACACATAAAATTGACCGGTTTTAACATGGCAAAGCCCAGGATTTATCTTGGTCCCTCTTTCATCTCAAGTGGACACTGACCTCCCCGTGGTGTCACCTGGGGAACTGCCTTTAACACCCGTTAAAGGTAGTGAGCTAACATGTGCCGCGCGTTCACCCATAAGAA